>NC_090930.1:368992765-369299177 GCF_040938575.1 Ambystoma mexicanum
GTATGAGCCATGATGCATGTGAGTTTTAAGGCAACATTTTGGTTAAAAGAGGCCCTTGTACATGGATGCTGATGTTGATTGCAGGCGCTGTGCCTGTTTCTGCATGTGTGTTGCATACATTCACCCATAAGTTGTGGAGGGACAGGATGGAAGTGACATTTGACAGTGCCACTCATGTGTTATTGCTTCCTGTCTAGGGGAATATTGTACTGTACCCTGATGCTTGTGTTCTATGTCTCCCTCTATGCAGCGTCGAGTGAAGGAGAGGGTGGAGACGGCGCTGTGGAGCCAAGCGGCAGGGATGCCTCCAACAGGCGGTGACACAAGGCCCACCCACTCTCCCAGGAATTTCCATCATCCGGGAGCGAGGGGACTACGGCTGTAGCGGAAGGGCCGGGTGAGCCCCCACAGGGGCTTGCAATGGCGGAAGACAGTGCGGAGACATCCAGGTTGGTGGTCTCCATAGAGGAGGAGGAGCCCGCTACTGAGCCGCACATGGGGCCTGGTGGGGGTAGTACCACTGGTGCAAGTTGTGCAGTCCAGGGTCAGGAGGCAGCACAGGTCTCCGCGGAGGGGCCTGTGCATGTCGCTGTGCTTGACCCTTTGACTGCACCACCATGCACCAGCAGGGATGCCCCGTCCCAGGCCCGTCCACAGGTAGGGGGGAGATCCACGTCATCTGCCTCTCCACTACCTGCGGATGAGGGGACCCATGACCGTATGGGCTCCGTCCTGATTGGTGTCACGTTGCGCATGCGTGACATTCGTGATGACATGCGTGCTTCCTGGGGGGAGCACGCATGCCATCACGAAGAGCAGCGTCGCGACGTGGCACTGTTGGGAGGGGCCCTGGTCTGTGGGTTCCTACATGTGTCGCGCACTCTGGCGGACCTCTCCTCCTCTGTGGAGACTATGCGCCAGTCGTTCTCCCTGCCATCTTCCGGCCCAGATTCCACCAGGTCCCCCTGTGCACCTGGCCTGACCAACACAGCCAGCTTGGTGGAGATCCCATACCTGCCACAGTCGGAAGTCGGCGGTCCAGCAGGGGTGGACACCACAACAACTGGAGACCAGCAGATGGAGGTTGTACAGGCATCATCGGACAAGGCACATGGACAGCAGCAGCAGCAGCAGGCTCTTGGCCATCGACATCAGAGGGGCAGGCATCGGCCAGAGGGCAGGAGAGCCCTGGAATGGGTGTGTCTTCCATGTGGCTGCGGTTGGGCCGGTGTATAGATGCAGAGTGGTGGCAGGCAGAAGAGGCATGGCTCACAATGGTCAGGTCGGAGAACTCCATGCGGAGGGCACTGAGGCGGGCTGAGTGCCTCAAGGCCTTTCGCAGTGAGAGTCCAACATGGCATCGTCCCTGCGAACACTCGGGGCCATGGAAGAGGACCGCCTCCAGGACATTGACCAGGAGTTCGATGATGCCCTATCCCGGGACATCGGAAAGTGAGCCATCGGACTAGCCTGCTGCCATTGTAAATAGTTTTTAGTGTTAGGTTTCCTTTTCTTTTTCATTTCTTTTGGGGTGATTGGACTATGCCCCACACTTTTGTATATAGTTCTTTTCTTAGGTCGTTTTTTTGATAAGTTTCATTTCTTTCGTTGGGCTCATGGACACTTTCAAAATTGATTGTACATAGTTGGACTTGGGATTTATGTGTGCATTTTCTTTGAATTTCACCATGGGGCAATGGATTTACATTTTTACGTTTCCTTTGGATTTGTTTTGGGGGAAAATGATTTTGGATTTATTTGGATTGCATCTACATTTCATTTATCATATTTTTGCAAATGCATTTCATTTCATTTTTGTATCTTTTTTTGTCTTTCATTTCATTATATTGATTTTGTTAATAATACATTTTGATATTTTAATTCCATGTGTGGGATTCGCTCATTGGATTCATGCATGTCGAATTGTGGTTTTGCACAATCTATGGCAAACCGTGTGTGTGTGTGTCTGACATGTGTTGATGTACAAGGTTGACTGTTGATTTGTGTCTTGACATAGGCTTGTCAGTGTGTGGTGGATTGGTGAAATCATTGCATGTCAAAACTGGGGTGGCGTGCTCTGGAATTGTGGTGCACATGAGGGCCACGATTGTGCAGCTTCCTTTTGTGTTGCTGGGGGACATGAGTCGGGGCCTGCTGGCAGGTGCCCCTCAATGCTGGGTGGATGGGGTGCTGGGGGACATTAGTTGGGTCCTGCTGACAGGTGCCCCTCAATGCTGGGTGGATGGGGTGCTGGGGGACATGAGCCGGTGCCTGCTGGCAGGTGTCCCTCAGTGCTGGGTGGATGGGGGTGCTGGGGACATGAGTTGGGGCCTGCTGGCAGGTGCCCCTCAATGCTGGTTGGATGGAGGTGCTGGGGGACATGAGTCGTGGCCTGCTGGCAGGTGCCCCTCACTGCTGGGTGGATGGGCTGCCTGTGGGGCATGGCCAGGGGTGCAGTGTGAACCCCTGTGTTGGGGTCTGACTGCAGGCCCTGTGGAGGGGGCAGAGGGCACACCTGGGAGGACACACACTGCCAATTTGTTGGGGCACCCCAGAAATACATGTACCCCGCTCGCACAGGGCCAATCGCGTGTGAAACTTCCTGCGTACCCCAGAAATACACGTACCCCGCTTGCACATGGCCAATCGTGTGTGAAACTTCCCGCGCACCCCCGAAATACATGTACCCCGCACGCACAGGGCCAATCGCGTGTGTAACTTCCTGCGCACCCCGTAAATACACGTCCCCTGCCCGCACAGGGCCAATCGCGTGTGAAACTTTGCGCGCACCCAAAAATACACGTACCCGGCTCGCACAGGGCCAATTGCATGTGAAACTTCCCGCGCACCCCAGAAATACACGTACCCCACTTGCAGAAGGCCAATCGCGTGTGAAACTTCCCACGCACCCCCAGAATACATGTACCCCACTCGCACAGGGCCAATCGTGTGTGAACCTTCCCGTGCACCCCCGAAATACACGTACCCCGCTCGCACAGGGCCAATTGCATGTGAAACTTCCTGTGCACCCCAGAAATACACATACCCGCTCGCACAGGGCCAATCGCGTGTGAAACTTCCTGTGCACCCCGGAAATACACATACCCCGCTCGCACAAGACCAATCGCGTGTGAAACTTCCCGCGCACCCCCGAAATACACATACCGCGCTCGCACAGGGCCAATCACGTGTGAAACTTACAGCGCACCCCGGAAACACACGTACCCCACTCGCACAGGGCCAATCGCGTGTGAAACTTCCCACGCACCCCGGAAATACACGTACCCCGCTCGCACAGTGCCAATCGCGTGTGAAACTTCCTGCGTACCCTGGAAATACACGTACCACGCACACACAGGGCCAATCACGTGTGAAACTTCCCACGCACCCCAGAAATACACATACCCCACTTGCAGAGGGCCAATCACGTGTGAAACTTCCTGCGCACCCTGGAAATACATGTACCCTGATCGCAGAGGGCCAATCGCGTGTGAAACTTCCCGCGGACCCCAGAAATACAGGTACCCCACTCACAGAGAGCCAATCATGTGGGAAGCTTCCTGCGCACCCCCGAAATACCCGTACCCTGCTCGCAGAGGGCAATCGCATGTGGAAATTCCTGCGCACCCCTGAAATACACGTACCCCGCTCACACAGGGCCAATCGCGTGTGAAACTTCCTGCGCACTCTCAAAATACACATATCCCGCTTGCACAGGGCCAATCGCGTGTGAAACTTCCTGCGCACCCCGGAAATACACGTACCCCGCTCGCACAGGGCCAATTGCGTGTGAAACTTCCTGCGCACCCCGGAAATACACGTACCCCGCTCGCACAGGGCCAATCGCGTGTGAAACTTCCTGCGCACCCCGGAAATACACGTACCCCGCTCACACAGGGCAAATCATGTGTGAAACTTCCCACGCACCCCAGAAATACACGTACCCCGCTCGCACAGGGCCAATCGCATGTGAAACTTCCTGCGCACCCCTGAAATACACGTACCCCGCTCGCACAGGGTCAATCGTGTTTAAAACTTTCCACGCTCCCCAGAAATACACGTACCCCGCTCGCATAGGGCCAATCGCATGTGAAAATTCCTGCGCACACTGGAAATACATGTACCCCACTCGCACAGGGCCAATCGCGTGTGAAGCCTCCCGTGCACCCAGAAAATACACGTACCCCACTCGCAGAGGGCCAATCGCATGTGAAACTTCCTGCGCACCCCTGAAATACATGTACCCTGCTCGCACAGGGCCAATCGCATGTGAAACTTCCTGCGCACCCTGGAAATACACGTACCCCGCACGCACAGGGCCAATCACATGTGAAACTTCCCACGCACCTCAGAAATACACGTACCCCACTCGCAGAGGGACAATCACATGTGAAACTTCCCACGCACCTCAGAAATACACGTACCCCACTCGCAGAGGGACAATCATGTGTGAAACTTCCTGCGCACCCTGCAAATACACGTACCCTGCTCGCAGAAGGCCAATCGAGTGTGAAACTTCCCGCAGACCCCAGAAATACAGGTACCCCGCTCACAGAGGGCCAATCATGTGGGAAACTTCCTGCGCACCCCCAAAATACATGTACCCTGCTCGCAGAGGGCCAATTGCGTGTGGAACTTCCTGCGCACCCCTGAAATAAACGTACCCCGCTCGTACAGGGCCAATCGCATGTGAAACTTCCCGCGCACTCCCAAAATACACGTACCCCGCTCGTACAGGGCCAATCACGTGTAAAACCTCCCACGCTGCGCAGTATGTGTATTCACAGGGGTGCACAGGGATTTTTACGGACTTTTTTGCGGTTGGGGGCTGTATGCTGGTCCACTGGCCTGTGAGCCATGTAGGGATTTGTGCGCTGTTCATGGTGCACGGGGAGGGGTTGGGGTGTAACTGGCGCTGCTGCAGGGTCGCTGCGCCACTCTGCGCCACGGCTGGTTTTGGATGTTAAAATCCATGAATACGCTGTGCACAGAAATGGATTTTAGCGCACGTGGCTCGCGCAGACCACCGCACGCGCACACTGTGCGCCAGCCACGTATGCCACTTGAGCGCTGAATTCTATGAATTACCCCCTAAATACCTTAGAAAATTCAATCTCCAACACAGCTGGGTTGGAAAAAATATTAAAATTATCCTTACATTGTAGACTAATGCTTAAACGTAACCTTGACGTGGAGCAAGGGCTAGTTAATGGGGCACTGGGTCCAGTTGTTGGCTTTCAAACATACCGAAGTGACAACAACATTCGCTTTGACAAACTTTCAGAAGTGAAAAGGATAGGGAGCTCAACTGCTCGATTCCTTCTCTTCGAAGACATGTATCTACGTAGAGAACAATTTTCTCTAACTCTTGCATATGCAGTCACCATTCATAAATCCCAAGGTCTTACCCTAGACAAAGCATTGATAGATATAGGAAACACAGTCTTTAAAGAAGGCATGAGCTCCGTAGCACTATCACGCTTACATACAGTTGACGGTCTATTTCTAATCAACTTTGATGCAAGTAAATTGAACGCTGATATTCCTTGCATTTTAGAATACAATAGACTGCGTTCAGTGTACACCCCCCATCTGAAATCATATCCTGTTCCAGAAACAGGAAAACATGGTAAAAGAAAACTAATTCAAACAGAAATGCAACAAAATCTGACGGCAAATCCTTCAAAGAAAACAAAAGAAGCTGAAACTTCATCAATTACCACAAGCAAAGAAGAACCTATTAGGGAAAGTAAATCAGGTACTTCTTCAAAGAAGGAACAGAAACTCAGAAAAAATCACTGAGACAGAACTAGCTGGTCCATTCAAATTTTCAAATGAAACTGGTGTAAGTTGCTATGCAAATGTAGCAATGAATATTCTATTTCAATTGCCACCAATTGTTAACAATATTTACTTACACAGTACAGACCAATTGTGTTTGCAAATGTAGTCCTTCATAGAAACGCAACACACAATCCTGACAACACGTATAGCGTTCACGGAATAAGACAAGAATTAGACTACTGTGCTGGAATGGTGAGATTCACTATAAACTCACAAGAAGATCCACAAGAATTTCTAATGTACTTACTACAAATACTGGAAAACAATAACATACCTATAAATTAAATCTTCCAGATTTCATACATGCGGAAACATACATGCACTTTCTGTAACAATGTGACACAGGAACAAATCCCAAATGAGCGATTTGTGTATGTATCAATACCTAATTGTGAATCCATTCCATTTAAGCAACTTCTACAGAATGCAAACCATGGCAGATTATGTACTATGTGCAATTCAGATAATCGCTCCACCTTACTGATACAAACGCATAGTAACTACATAATACTTATGCTTCTACGGTACAATGCAGATGTTACCAAAATAACTGCAAGCTGACTAGATTCACACGCGGTCAAGTGTCACTAGGTAAGAAAACCTTCACAAAAATAGGTATAATCTACCACGTTGGAGCCATAACCAATGCAGGTCACTATACTGCATATATTAGAAAGAAATGTGGATGGGTCGAATTTAATGATAGTACCATTACTTGAAAGAAGAGATTGTCAGCTAATCTTTCAAATGCGTATTTCATTTTCTTAAAGCCAAAATTGAATAACTAATCTGTAAATCAACATTAACAAAAAGTTCAAGTAAAAGACTATAAACAGTTAGAATATGCCAACAGGTATCTAACTGCCCAGGAGTGTATAACAGCCACACAGATAAATGAATACCACAGATCCGTAACAAAAAATACACCGTTAGAATACGTCATCAGGTATCTAACAGTTTCAAAAATCTGCAAAAAGCCAACATACATAACATTAATCAGAAACAACAAGTAAACACTCAAAGGAAACAAAGAAATAGTTTGTTGCATAGCCAATAAAAGGTTTTGTTTAATCCGACAAGGTTTTTTTTTCCCCCCAGACCCAAGGATTTGAAAAACAAACACAGAAACTGAGCAAAATGCACAGTACACTGGTTTGTAAACTAAATATGAAGGTTAAAACAAAGCTAAAATGTCTATTGTACAATGTAATAAGTCGTTATAGAATGCATACACTAACATGCTCTTTTCTTTTATCACAGAAATTAAAAAAGGATTTTACCGCCAAGTACTAAAGTCATGTAAGAAATATATGGAATCTCAACAAAGTAAACAGTAAGTATAATTTCACATGTCATACATATTCAAATCTTTACGTCTGATCTATGGCAGTAATATGGTGCAGTGGCTGTAGGGAGGGCCTAGAGTTTTGGATGTATATCCTACCACCTACACCCTGCGGCCAAGAAACCAATACTGTAGGTCCTACCCACAACCATCGCAGCATATCAAACCCATGGTGGCTTATAACTTCACTGCTTATAACTTTGGTCTTGGGTGCATGGTCTGCAGCCATGCACCTAATACTCTAGGTCGTGCACAGAACCACCGCCCCACAGCACACCTATGCTGACTTATAACCTCAGTGCTTATAACTTCAGTCACGGGACTCTAGGTCTGCCCACAACCACTGCAGCATATCACACCCATTGTGGCTTAAAACTTCACTACGTATACATTTGGTCTTGGGTGCATGGCCTTTAGCCATGGACCCAAGACTCTAGGCCCTCCCCACAACCACCTGATTGATGTCTGATACTAAAGGTGTATCTATAGCTGTGATATGCTGCAGTGGTTGTGGCCAGAGCCTAGAGTCTTGGATGTAAGGCCATAGATATTTGAATGTATGGGTGTGCAGTATATAAAAACCATAGTGGCTTATAACGCCAGTGCTTATAACTTTGTTTATGGGTGCATGGCATTTGGCCATGCACACAAGACTGTAGGCCCTCCCCACAACCACCAGATTGATGTTCGATACTACGGGTGTATCTAGTGCTGTGATATGCTGCGGTGGTTGTGGCCAGGGCCTAGCTTCTTGAGAGTATGGCCTACAGCCTATGGCCATGCACCCAAGACTCTAGGCCCTGGCCACAACCACCGCAGCATATAACACCCATGGCGCCATATAAATCAATAGCACACCCATAGAAACAAAAAATGTAACTATGGCATGTACTCAATTTTAATGTTCGCTAACACCATGTGTGACCTTAGAACAGTTTCAGGTTGCCTGCACACACCACAGAGTGAAGTACTATCCTTATGATCCCCTCATTTTCAGTACTTACAAACATCCCGGACAAGGCGGGCATATGGAATCCATCATTAACACCTGCCGCCTAAACAAATACAGTATTTCACCCATCTCTTACTCTCTGAACCTCCCCACGCACTCTGACACACCAAAACAGTTTCCGAAACAACATTTCGCCTCTGCTTGCCGCCGCACTATCGGCGGATCCAAGATGTCGGACGTATCCAAACAATCTGACGCACATCACGCCTCACTCCAGCCAATCGGTGGAAACATCGCGTGTCTGCGGTCATGACGCCAGCCCCTTAGCCAATCATGATCTTGTCCGCGGAGTGAACATGGAAGTGTGACCGCGGAGTGGACATAGAGATCACTAATTTTTTTAGACCTACTTTTTGGTCGTTTTAAAGAAAACTACTGGACAGATTGTCACCAAATTTACAAAAGCACGCTTTCGGGACCAAGCCCCTGCCGCAAATTTGGTGAAAATCCGTCCAGTGGTTTGGCCTGTAGACGTGCGCAAAGTTTCTCCCCCATTCAGTCTATGGGAAAAAAGACATTTTGGGACCTCCCCTATAACTTTTCCCCCCCTGGACCAAACATCACAAAACTTTGGAAAACAAATTCAGAGTGACCCATATACTTTTTTTTGCAATGTTTGGTGAGGATTCGTCCAGGGGGAGCAAACTTATAGGCCGCCCAAAAAGTGCTCTTCCTATAGAAACAGCAACTTAACCATAACTACACAGCCACTACTGTGGCTGTGTAATGAACACAAATAAACAAATAATATATTTTTCAATAAATTGCAAAACAGTGGCATCACTGTAATGGCCAAATATGGGAGCATCTTTTAACCACAAAAGCATGTGGATGTGTGATGCTCCTCTGGAATTATATTATCTTCTCCAAAAGATAATCTCAGAGTGGAGGGTTATTTTCATTGCAGATGAAGTGCAGCATGGCAATGACACAATGGTGAAGGATCAAGAGAAAAGAGTTCTCCTGGTGTTTTTATTTCTCTTCCATCTTTATTTTGGTTTGCAGTATGTAAGAAGTTATGCAAGTCATTCCGTGCGTATTCTGCACAACTTAAGGTAACAAACCATGTGGGTGGGCCTAGGTTCCTTAGCATGCACAGATAGGTCAGTATGAAGTCAGAACCAGAATTATTTTGTACCACGCATGTTTACCAAGTGATTTGTGATATTTTACAGCAAAACTTCATCTTTGTCTTTTATCTTTTGAAGCAGTTGGGTAGCACACATGTTTAAGAAATTAGAACCTGTTTTAATGTGTGTGCAACTCCATAACATAGAGTTGATAATTTACTTTTCGAGGAGGAAAATGTATTCGACATTTTGTCTGAATCTTGGGTCTTCAGAATACACTTGTAAGGATCAATATTCTGATGCCCTAATTTGTGTGGATCTTTATCATATTGTCCTCCTTTTCCTGTAGGAAAGAGTAGATGAAAATAACATTCTTCCACACTTTTCTCCCATACGCCCATTGGGGATTCTTTGGCTTGATATGCTTGATATGCTTCTAATGCATCTTCTATGGTGTTTTTGGAATGTAGTGGGTCAATTGTATACTGGTCTAAAATGTTGGCTGCAGTAACAGGATGCACATGTTCCATTTGGACCGTTTGTGGTGAATCTTCAATTATTTGTGTGCTTTCCCTTATGATTTCCTCTATGTTTATGTCTCTGTAGTATTCATTGTTTTCTATATTGTATATAGGTATCTATATTGACATTGCGCATGTTTAGAAGTAATTTTTGTAATTTTTTTATACATTTAGTTAGTGGTTTCATTCTGTTTAAAAGTAATATACACAATGTTTCCTTAAGTAGAAATGACCTGTTAATTAGAGCTTCGAGGATTTGTTTTACCCATTAGTTTTTAAGGGTAGATTGTGAGTTTATAGCTTTTTTATAAGATTGTAAGAACTCCACGTTGGACACTTTTTTGTAAGATCGATTTTTTCAAATGTTTTACTGTGGCTAAGTTAACATTGGTAGAAATAGTGTTAGGTTCATTTTATGGTTCGCTTTTGTTTGTACATCTTTTTTACATTTCATTTTTGCAAGAGGGGCTTTGCTTTTTTAGTGGTGGCTGGTTTAGTTTCATTGAGTGACCTACACGCTGTTCTGTTTTAAAGTTTTCTATACATTGTTTTAGAGGCAGATGACTATATGGCTTGTTTTTATTTTTCTCAGCTTTATAAAGTAGATAATCTGCAAAATCAATGGAAGCATCCAGCCAGGAGAGGAAAAGCAGGATGAAGAAAATATAAGACATTTGATGCTACATCCAATGGCGATTAGGTCCGTAATCGCATGAATACTAAAATGTAAGTTGTTCCTGAGTCTAGGGACAGTTCCAAAATTATTCCGTATCCTCCGCTGTTAGACTTGATTAGTGGTGATATTATTATTATTATTATTATTATTATTATTATTATTATTATTATTATTGATGTATTTGTGTTTAGATTCAAGCACTTTTGCAAATCAAATCAATAAAACCATTAAAACATCACAATACAATATAATACACAACACAATAAAAAATGTATATAGCACCATTGACAATTAGTAACAAGGTAAAGAGTTAAAACACCCTAATTTTGAGTGACTGAAGAACATCAAGCAGTGTTAAAATCACATTACAATCATAAAACAATTAAACTATTGTGTAGAATACTAATGAGTCCATAGTAATAATATTTTGCTAAATCGGCTCTACCCATTCTGTATAAATACAATTCTTTATAGGTAGGAAAATGGAAAGGAGCAATTACCCTGATGGTGTAGATACAAACGATTTCACTTATCGTTTGGGAGGGCTTTGGCAATTATACACTATAGCCGGAATAGTGCTATGTGCACAACTCCTGACTCCGTGTTTAGACAAAAGTTCCAAAAGCTTTGTCTTTTATAGAGTCCTAGTTGTGGACAAAACTACCGATTACTGTCATGTAATCCGAACCCAATGATTTACATTCAGTGAATAGGTGCATGGCTGTTACAAGCTCACTGTGAGATTTAAATATAATGCAAGTCTTATAATGAACCGCTAACTTAAACTGCAGCCCCGAAAAAATTCATAATGGTAGTTGGTTTGTCCTAAGTCTCAAAATGAGGTGCTGGACAGCAGGGCCAGGGCACTGTCTCAAGTAACCATGGGTCTGCAAATACTGAAAAGTAACATTTGAGACATATGTGTAAGTATGCAATGTTGAAAGATACACATAATTATTTGTCCAGTCCCAAGGCTTAAATAACGATTTCAAAGTCATGAAACTAGTACCTCGATCGAAGTCAGGTGACCATGATATAATATGATATGATATGACATTTATACCGCACCTATACACAAGTGGTCAAAGGTGCTACGAGACAATGGAGGCAGAACAGAGGGAAGACAGAGACAGCAATCTTACTAGGCCAGGTGAAAATGATATTGCGCAAGTGCAGGGGATGGGGAGGGAAAAAGTGCGAGGGGAAAAGGGGCGGGGGCAGTGCAGTACATGGGATCAACAGTAATTTAAAAAAAACAAATAAATAAAAAGTGTGGCCAAAAGTGTGGCCAGCTGGTGGCCAGTACATGGGTAAGTGCAGACATCAAGTGTCAAGTGCTGTTAGGGGGCTGTTGGGATACAGAAACAGCCCCCGAGTGAAAGGGTTGCCAGGGGGGAAGTGCAGGTGTCCAACTGGCATGGAGGGGACCTGGGCCCAAGATCAGAGGGTATCCAGGTGACTAGTGCAGTTTCAGTTTAGGCCAGGGGTTCATCAGGGGAGAGGTAGAGAGAAAGCAGAAGCAAAGTGGAAGGTCTTGAGGTGATTCCGGAACAGGAGATGGTTCTCCTCAGGTTCCAGAGAGGCTGGGAGGCTGTTCCAGAGGGAGACCCCAGCCGAAGAAAGAGATCTACCACCAAGTTGTTGCTTGGAGAAGCGACTGACCCTCAGTGAGTTGTAGGCGGATGATCGAAGAGCTCGGGAAGGAAGATATTTAGAAATAGAGAGTTAAAGGTATTGAGGCCCCAGAAGGCCTTGTGGACAATGCAGAAGGCGGGTTTTGAACTTAATCCTCGCAGCCACTGGGAGCCAGTGCAGAGATTTCAGTCCTGAGAGAGATACGATCCCTGGGATTGAGGCCAAGGACAAATCGCAGTCCTGTTTTGTTTGGCTGAGTTGTAGAGGGCGGAGCGTAGAGGCTGGCTGATTTAGAAAGAGGCTGTTGCAGTAGTCCAGCCTAGAGAGAACCAGAGCTCTAGAGACAGTGAGCTTCTGGAGGAAAGAGATGAAAGGAATAATACCTCTGAGGCATCAGAGATGTGAGGAGAGAAGGAGAGTGTGGAGTCGAAGATGACCCTGAGGTTTTTAGCCTCACGGGTAGGAGCAGGAAAAGGGCCAAGAGAGGCCGGCCAGAGAGTGACAGGAAAGGAGGGAGCAGGCGTGCCGATGAGGAGAATCTCAGTTTTACTGGCATTAAGGCAGAGGTCATTGGCAGCACACCACTCCTGGATAGCGGACAGGCAGCCAGAAAGGAGAAAAGGAGAAGAGGTGGCAGAAGGGAACATGAAAATGAGCTGAGTGTCGTCCGCATAACACTGAAAGTTGGGGCAGAGAGCGGCAATGCGGTGGGCAAGAAGTACTAGGTATTGATTGAACAGCCAGGGAGAGAGGTTAGACTACTGAGGACCACCACAGGTAGAGAGAGAGATAGAGGAGAGGAAGGACCCAAGTTGGACGAGGGAGGGTCGATCGGAGAGGAAAGAGGTCAGCCAAGCCAGGGCCTGATCAGTGATACCCAGGTTATCACGGAGACTGTTGAGCAGGTTGGCATGGTTGACCGTGTCAAAGGCAGAAGAGAGATCAAGTAAGATGAGGACACAGAGGGTATTGGAATCGAGGTTGGAGAGCAGGTCTTCACAGATGTTCAGGAGAGCAATTTCTGTGCTTCTGGCAGCTCTGAAGCCAGACTGATGGTCATGGAAACACCAACAGATTCAGTGTGATGATTAAATGTGAGATTGCCAGTGTTTCCAGGAGTTTGCCCAGGAAAGGAGTGATGGAGATCGGGCAGGAGGGTTCAGCGGAGGGTTTCCTAAGAAGAGGTTGCACAAGGGAGTGCTTCCGGGGGGAATGGAGGACACCAGTGGAGAAGGAGTGGTTGCAGATGTCAGCCAGAGCAGGAGCCATGGTGTCAATGTGGTCCTTGATGGTTTTGGAGGAACAGGGGAGAACCTGTTTTGACAAGACTTTCATAGATTGAACATGTCTAGAGACCTTGTCTGGGAGAACAGGAGAAAAGCAGAGAAGGAAGGAGGAGAGGTGGTCAAAGAGGGGCCAGAGGAGGAGCGGGGAGTAGAGGGAGCATGGGAGAGGAAGAGAGAGAGAACAGGATGTCCTGAGTATTAGAGCTGAAATTAGAAGCCAGGGACGTGTGGCCTGGGAGGGGACAGGAGAGGTAGAGACTGCAGCTGGATTGGCCAGCTCCTTGCAGATTTTATAGAGTTCGGCCGAGTTGTTGGATGCTGCGGAGAAGCAGGCTTGGATGTGGGCTCTCTCCTTGGTGCAGCCAGTTTGTCAGAGGATGTACTAGAAGCATATAATTTCCTCTCAGCCTCTCTATACTTGCATTTGGTGAGGTCAGAGGCGTACCAGGAGTTGCACTTGGCTTTTGGCTTCAAGCGGATCCTCATGATGGGACAAGAACATCAAGAGTATCAGATATAACACAGTGGAGCATGGAGAGGGCTGTGTCAGGGTGTGAGTCAGCCAAAGGGGGTGTGAGAAAGTGGCAGTGAACGCCTCAACTGACACACGCTTCATGCATCGGATAAACGAGAAGGTAGCTGGAAGTGTTTGAGTTGGCATGGCCTGAAAAGTAGAGAGGGTGTGGAAGTGATCACTCCAGGAGAGAGGAGTGGTGAGAGTGATAGGGGGAAGGTCTGAAGGGATCATAACATCCAGAGTGGGCCCTGCAGAGTGAGTCGGGCCAAAGGGGAGGATAAAGAATGAGAGAAAGTCACAGAGGTCGCAAAATAGTCCAGAGGAAGGACAGGAAGCATCCAGGTGGATGTTAACGTCTTCAAGAAGGAGGAGTTGAGTGGTCAAGGCCAGGAGGGAGGAGGAGAGGTACGCCCACTCAGAGAGGAAGGAGGAGATCTGTCCAGGTGGCCGCTAGATTGTAGCCACAGTAAGAGAATGGCCAGGAGAGAGAGAGAGCCTGCAGGTGTGGCATTCGAAAGAGGAGTAGGCCTGCGTAAGAATGACAGAGGCATGAATCCACTCCGGGATCTCCGCCTCCAGAACAGTTGGATCTGTGCACAGAGAGGATCGTGTTGTCATCACGGAGGATAATGTCAAAGCTTGTGACAGAGCTGGCCGTGAACCATGTCTCAGTGAGACCTAGTACATCCAATATTCTCATACAGCCTAGCCGTCCTCTCCTTGTTCTTTGTTACATGGTCCTTTGGGGGACCCCAACAGGGTAAGTAGTTGGCATTTTGGGCTGGAATTAATTTTAATGACGAAGCAACCCCTGATGGATCATCATTTGACCCTTCAGGGAGACCAGCCCCAATTTCAATTTAGGATATTCAACTGATGTAAAGTGTAGTAGTTTTAAAATCTGCTTCCAAAGAGAGCGTTCATGTTTATCCAACCACTTAGAATTCCCCATGACTAACGCATCTAAACCATATAATACCATGGGGCATAAACACTGGCTATAGCTATAGCTATAGAGGGTAATTATTCCTTCTAATGAGAAACCTAACGTTTGTTTGGTGAACATGTCTATCAAGTGTGCCATACACTGTGCCTTAGTGATCTTAACCTCCTTTATATGAGTATAATATCTGTTAGCACTCATCTCTAGTCCCAAGAGTGGGTATTTCATCATAATCTCTATCACCCCCAGACAACTAATGAAGTTGGGACACTTGACCTTCTTGGACCCAAGCACTATTACCTTTGTTTTATCCATATTAATATGCCAATCAATATCAAAAGCATACTGCGTTAGGATATCAACCATTGGCCTTGCACCACTGTAGGTGTGGCTGAACATCACCAAACCGTCAGCATATAACATACAAGGAATTTTCCGAACCTCGATTCTAGGGCTACATCCAACTCCAAGTTGCAGCCCTGCTTTACCCCCCCCCCCCCCCCGGTGATATCAACCAGGGGTGGCATTTATTTATGTATTTATACATTTGTTACAGTGCACCCTCGGGTATCTCAGCGCTAGTTTCGTTGGAGTGCTTTAGTAAGGTACATTGGTTACTTTGGGGTGCAAGGTTACAGGTTACAATATTTGAAAAGAGGTGCATGTGAAGTTACAATTTTACAACATACAATACAACATGTGTGCCTGATTGTCCAGTTGCACTCGCACCTAGGTAAACCCTTAAGGACGTTCAGGAGCCAAATAGGGCAACCCCAATTCCTCCAAAAATGTATCCATGATCCTTAGATTATGAGTTGTACAGTACCCTGGACGAAAACCTGTCTGCATAAAGTGTAGCTAATCGGAATCCTCCACCCAGTTCTGTAGTGCCCCTAGGATGAAAGTGGATAAGATGTTTCCTGTAACATCCAGGAGTGACATCAGTCTGTAGTTCTCCGTAAAGGTACGATTGCCTTTCTTGTAAACCGGAACAAGCACAGACTGCTGCCACAAAGTTGGAATTATCTGGGAGGCACACACCCTGTCAAAAAGGATTTTGAGTATTTTAGCCCATAATATGTGCGAGGCCATTCGGAGCAAGGGCCCTAGAGTTTTTAAGGTTCATAATAATGGCATTGATGTCATCCTCACCAAATTCCAGTGGCCAACCACCAATCAGGAAATGGGGAAGGGACGCGGGTTTCCTTTCCCACTTATGAAGGTGATCTATTCAGATTCCTGGATAAGATTTATGCATGGACGTCATTTCAACAAAATGCCTGGTGTAGCGGAAGTGACATCACATGACCATTGACTCCTGATGACATCACAGGACATGATGTCATCTGACCCCCCACATCCCTGAAGTGACATAACAGGAAGCGATGGAACATGACCTTTCACCCCTTGACAGAACAGGAAGTGGCATCACATAGCATTGTAAAGTGATATACAGTGCATACAAGAATGGATCACCATATATAACATTAATATCAGTGTCTATAGGCCCATATTAGCAAATTACTGTGACTCCAAGCAGACGTCCAAGGCCAAACGTTATTGATGTGTTATTATGTAGCACTTACTCTTAAGCACTTCATATAGAACAAATATACATACAATATCACCCACCCTCTGTTGGCACTCATTTATCAACCTCAGCAAGAAGAAAGGCTCAGTTGGCCTTGCCAGGAGTCAAACCTGCAACCTGCAGATGACACACACATTGCAGCAGCCAGCACTCTATCCATTTTACCAACTATAGCGACTAGAAAACCAGTCACTCTAGAAACAAAGAGCCACATGCTGCTGTCCACAGCCCAGAACCCTCAATTAAAAAAGTTTCAATTGAAGATTTTTGTTTTCCTTTTTTTATAGGGGTAGCAAGGGAGACAACAGGGGTAGCAAGGGAGACTTTGGGGGTCACAGTTGCGCCTCTGGCAACCCCTAAACGACGTCCCTGGATTTAAATTATTTTTCCTCCTATCCCCTTTGGCCCTAGTTAACATAGCCCAGGTGTTCCTGGTGTTGCCACTTCTGAGAACCTTAATCATCCTTTGCCAATGTGTGTTTTGTATCAAACACTACCCTAACTAAGCTTATAATTATTCTTAATACGTTTTAGACACAGCGACATGTCACACACGGACCCGTACTGCCTCTCACTGCTCTTATTTCCATGCGCATGGATCTTTTGGCGTCACGGATAGCACTATCAAAGTGATTGCCCATTTTGTTACAAGACAGCAGGTAACACCTGGAACCAGTTTTAATAGCCAGGCATTTACACCAGGCTTCAACCTCATTGCAGTCGAATGCACCCAAAGCCTTATCATCAAATGTAAACTCAGAGACCATTGCTTCCATTTTTCGGATATGTCTGGCCTAACAGAGGATATGATTGCCCACATGGTGAAGCTGTAGACCAGCATATCCATGAGAGTTTGGCACCAAGGGTTGTAAATTAATGATGAGAGCCAGTAAATAATGGTAATTGCGATCGTTAGGTATTACCGTAAGGTCCTGCATGACTGTAAGGTAGGCGTTATTTTCCCCAAAATAATCAAGGGTAGCCTGAATTTTATTCCCAGAACATGTGTATTGGCATGGGGTATCCCCCCTTGTTTTACCATTCAACATAAACAGGTCCCAGTGTCTCAAGAAGGTAACCCATTGTTTTCCCTTATTGTTGCTGTTCCCCTGCCACATCACACACTGCTTACCACATTACAGTACTCGGCGCCCTGCCGCTCGTCCAAGTACCTGGCATTAAAATCCCTGCCCAACAACATAATGTGCTCCCCATATGTCCCCTCACAAGAGTCTTGGTTTGGGAGTGCCCAGTACTTTGCTTGGAGGCCCCGTTGGCCATAGTCCAAGGCAGATTGAACTAACAGAGGCATGCTTAGGCTACCCTTCCACCGTCTCTCAATGGGACAAGCGCCATCGAGGGATGCATCCCAAATGTATGTTCTGTTAAGGCACAAGGTTTAAAGGATGTCCACACTATCGCACAAAATTGATACCACAATAGGGGAGGCCAAACATATTAATACCCAGTTGGTACAGCTACCCCATTTAGGGAACTCGAGTTGCAGCATATCAGCAGAAGAATTTGTAGAAAGCCAGGGAATCGTGGCACATAACCGGAGGAGAATAGATCTATTTAAGAACAGACTCCGGTCAGAAGAAGGAATTTCCTTGATTTTAACTGATGAACTAGGCTTCATAGGGTCGTTTACCATTTTACCTGTTATGGCCCTAAAGGTGGGTTAAGGTAAGTTGGCTGGGTGACCCCTTGGGTTATTCGATTTATCAACATTCGACTGGGTGCTCGGCTATTTGGGCTTTCTTGCAATGAAGGGACCATGCCCGTTTCCTGCTGAGTATGGACTTGGCACCCCCCTTGAAGCTCCGGGGTCATCATTCCCAGTCACTTTGACCTTCCTAACTCCAGCACCCTCACTAGGTTTAAATGTAGTGGGTCCCTGCTTTGGGAGGGTCCACCCATCCAATGGGCCCTGCAAAGTCACAGTACGCATGGTTCCATCAGCTAAAACTTTTGTGACTATTTTAGAAGTGTTGGGGACTCGTTTTCCCCACAGTCCCGTTGAACTTGGCCCATCCAATAAGCAAGGGAGGGGGAACTTGGCAATAGTGTCTTTTTAGTAGCATTTACCATCTGCTCCCTTCCTTTAGTGTTAGACTTGGGTATTTGGGGGGAGGATCTTTCCATCATTGAGATTTCAGCACACAGAATCTCTAGCGCATCTTCCTCGTTCCCTGCCGCTATGTTTACAAATTTGAGATACCTCCAAGAAACCTCCATGTCATCCCATGAGACCAGAATCTGTGATCTCCTGCCAGCCAGCACCCCCTCCCCCACCCGACATAGCCCTCTTGTTAGACAGGGCCACAGTCAAGGAGGGAACGGGGACCTTGCAGACATTGTCTATATCAGACGCGCGAGGAAAAATGTTTACCACTGGGTGGCAGCCTCTATGGGTTCCAGTAATTTAATCGTTATCAATTTCAGGTTGCGATGGTCCGGAGCCATAACGGCGCTAACAGCAAACAGGGCTTTGTTTTTGCCTAGAAATTACTTTAAGTATGGCAGACCCTACTCTACCCCATTCAGGGCACCAAGCTCACGCAACTCTTGCATGGTCTCATGATTGAAGGTTGTCCACACGACGGCTTCCAATTCAGCTGCCAGAGCCTCCAGGTTAGGGCTGTTAGACAGGTTAGCCATCAGAGTATGAACAATTGGGTGTCTACCCACACCCAGGGAATTGCTTTGCAGGGATCTACATAGGGTTAGCAGGGAGACGTTATTGTCCAAAGACTGGGCAGAACAAGACAACTGAGTGTTAATTTCACTCAACGTAGTGGCTTGATGAGTCAAGCCTTCGAATGGTCCTGCTTGGATTCATAGTGCTTAGCTTGAACATCAGCGTTTAACAACAAAGAAGGAGCAGTGTGCCCAGTCAATTGTGCAGAGGCGTTACCCTTTAGCCATCAAATTATGGGTACTAGCCCAAGCATGTACTTGTATGTTAGACTATGTGACAGGGCCGAGTCAGATATCTGTCCTTGTCAGGGTGGATAGTGGCCCTTCTGAGACTGGGATAGGAGGTCTACCAGGATTTACCCCAGAGCCAGTTGCACCTCACAGGGCAGTATGGCAGCTAGGTGAGGCCCAGTACCCATCTCTTCCTCTGTGTTAGTTTGTGTGTCCAAAGTACCACAATCTATCCAGTCATGCCTGCACAGCACCTTTCAGTATAGTGTCTTTATCTTTGTCATGTAGTATTTTCAACCTCAGCAGCAGTAGAGGAACAGCCAGCTAAGACTGTGACCAGTGCCAGCACCACACTAGCATAAATCAGGGTACAGAGCACACAGCTGGACTTTACAATCAAAGCCATTAACTCACATGCAGTGGGGGCGGGAGGGGGGCACAGAGAAGCACCCTCACCAAACTAGCATCATTAAAAAGTCAGAAGACCCTCCATCAAACTGATAAACAACTGTTGTGGGAAGGCCTTTGCTGGAGATTACAGATTCTGGGCTAAAGACACTTTTGAATGTTTGTATGATGGTAATACATCTATGGGGAAGAAGATAGCCATTGGTTGTCCTGGGGAACCAGAAGAGGGAGAGTGCCAGTGGAGGTCAAGGAGAAAAATAAAAGAGGGAGCAGGAGGTAGTATGGTGGGAAATTGTAGGGATGAGGTCAGGAGAGAAGCAAGTGGACCAAATGACTAGGGACTAGAAGGGCAGAGGAGTGTGGCGAAGAGGTGTTGAAGCTGTGTTCAAGGTGAGGTATTAGTTGATGGGAGAGAGCAGTACTTGCGTTTGTGTGTGTGGGAAAGGTGTGTGAGTGAGATTAATAGAGGAGAGTTGGTGGTGAAAAAGAGGGTTACTGGGGAAGTGAAAGCAGTGTGACTGTGGGAGAAGGTGTAGGTGGAGTGAGTAGTAATGTGGAAAGAGGAGTAAAGAAAGGGATGTAGTAGTGTGGAAAATAGTGTATTAGGAATGTGAGGAATTAAATAGTGGTAGTGAGGAGTGATTGAGTGAGCAGTAGTGGGAGTAGAACGGTGTGGAGAGGGGAGTAGTAGTAGTAGTAATAGTGTGCAGAGGGGAGATTAGTGGAGTGGAGAAGAAAGAGAGCAGTTGTTAGATACCGTTTCTAGAGAGAGGAACATCAGGGGGGAGAGAGGGGAATAGGAGAATGTAAGGTGTGTGACAGCTAGTCATGGGGAGATGAATATTCAGATTCACACCATTAACATCAAATGGAGTCTGAGTGACTGTAATGAACACATCCACAATATAAATCGCCTTTGGGATGTTAGTGCAGGGACCACCTATATTGTTTCCTAGACAGATAGGGCGTTCTGCCTTTAGGCCATTATCCTTTAATAAGGCAGACCTTTAGATAGTAGTGGTTGCCGATTTCTAGTGACCATCCAAGGGTTGAAGGATGCCTTCGCAAGGGAGGGAACAGCCACAGCTAGATGGGGTAGCAAGAAACATCCCTTGGGGACCCCCATGAATACAAAAACATTAAACCACCCTGAAGTGTCTTCGAGAGTAGGTGTGTTCTTGAGACCATCTGTAACAATAGTGCTTGAAAAGAACAAGACAACACTATGGGAGCCAATGTAGAGAGCAATGTTAGAGTTTTCAGGGGCCACATTTTTAAACCAAACATTTGGCAAACCACCACTCTTTGACAGTCTGAAAATGAAGTATGTGGTATGCAGGGATACCCACTTTGATGGCATTGGCATTATCAAGTTTGGAATTGATGAACAAATCCACTGTCAATGGTGCCACATCAATATGCAAAATCAAATAAATATGAAAATAAAGCCAGATTTAACCATTTGCTCAGGCACATGTGTTTCCTTTTTCTCGACTGCCAGCTCCGTTCTGTGCAAGACTATCATTTCCCTGAACTAAGAATAAAATAGACATGCAAACTGGTCTCTTTTGTGTGAAATGCAGTAGATACAGCTTCGAGATGAATGCATGGTTCAGAGAATAGCAATACCTACCCTGCACATAAATAATGTGGACTTTTAGAAAGGTAAGCAGCGTTACCTTTATGAAGTAATCATAATTGCTGTAATTGCACAGCATGTTATTTAAAACAAAAAAAGGTACCGTATGAATTCACCAAAGTAGTCATTACTGGAAAACCGTTCAAGTATAAACAATAGAAAATCGGTCTTTGTGGTTTAAAACACGCTAAGTTACTTTTGATTTTGGTGAGCAACAGTGTGTTAGACATGTATTTCAAATACATTTGTTCTGGGAATTTCAGCTTTATTTTTTACATTTTAATTTAATGACTACCATTCTTCTTAAAAAATAGCTCTAAAACGGTATTTTGCAACTGTAATGAAAAATACTTAATAAACCCAAATTTTCATGCCAGCAATGTGATTAATTGTAATTTATTTTCATTAAACAATGAACTGTTGCTACGGCAGTCAAACTAAACTGAAATCAAATTCAGCTCGCCTAGGATTTTAGAGGACGTGACATCTTGTAGAAACAGTAAAGAAACACTAATTCATGGAACTTTTAGCGTATTTTTGCACTAGTGCAAAGTCACTTTGCACCTCTCTAAAAGTTCCATGTCCGATTCTTCATTGTGCTACTCCGCTTTTTTATTAAAATGCGTACATCTGAGTAGAAAGCATGTTGACCCCTCAGGGAGTTTGTCGAATTGAACATCTTACCACACTGATTGTCAGATATTTCAGTCAAATACTAAATGCACCGAAAGCAGACCAAACTTCACCCTGGATAACAAAGTGCTGAATATGGTTACCTCGTTCAAATTTATTGGCGTGTTATTAAACCAACAAAAGGAAGAAACAGCCTGGGTGACCAGTCTCGAAGGAAAAATCCAACTGCTGGCACATCAAGGCGTGATGCTGCATAGACGCTATGGGAAATTCACTGCAAAACCGATCATAGCGTTCTACCGCCAAAAAGTATTTCCGATCATCACTTATGATAGTGACACCATGATCATTGCTACTAGAATAAACTGGCAAAAGCTAGCGGCATCATTCTTGCATAAAATCTTACAGCTCCCAAGGAACTATCCTATGCCTAGAATACGTTTTGAGGTAGCCCTACAATCACTTGCCTCAATAGTACGCTGGAAGCAGTTTGATCTCCTTCGTAAAGTCATAAATGAAGATACAGTCCCAGCAATGCAAATCCTTAAAATAACACCACAAGAAATGCATAATACTAGCTTGAAAGCATGGAAGAATGAGCTGTTCAACCAAATGACAAAAGAAGAAATCACAATGGAAATGTTGATAAACCGGCCACAGCGTGCAAAGATCAAACTTCAGTGTAATGAATGGTCTAGAACAATAGCAGAAAAGGCAGCATACTCTATGAACTTAAAATGTCCAATTGACATACGAGCTCTGAATGAACTTCCACATTATTTGGAACTTTTTCCGGACCCAGTCATTCGAACAATTTTCATGAAACTACGACTAAATATCCTTCCTACCAGACAAAGACTATCCCAAATTCAAAATATACCAAAGAAGGAACATTTTTGCCGCTTTTGTAAGAATAAAGAAATAACAGAGTCTCTCATTCATCTAATCATGATATGCCCTACACCAGCGGACAAGAGAATCCTCCTTGGAGACCTTTTCAAGATCTCAGACCAACAAGAACAAGGCGATTCAAGATGGCTAAAATTCCTTCAAGGCAAAAATAATAAGCTGATATACACAGTTGTACAATTCCTTGACAATATCTTGGAGCTTACACAAGTTGCCTAAAGTAACTCTTTGTGTCTCTTGGCCCTCGTTTCTTTTCTTAAGGATGCGGCATAGTGTTCTAATCTGTAAATAATGTAAAATGTCTTATGCAATTGAAATGAAAAGTTTATATATAAACTATATCATTTTAAATAAATAAGAAAATGCACCGAGGACAAATACCAAATTTAGAACTATGTTCACAACCGTGCACTCATTTCAAATTAGCACTTAGATTTAGCCAGTTAAATATTTGTTGGCCGTGTGTGCTAGGGTTCCTTTGATTTACGCCTTTTGCAAGGCTCTGGTGTGTAAACGTTTCAGTCTATAAATGGTAATAGAAAAAGAAGATACACGATGGATATGCTCAACATATACATACAATGCATGAAAAACTAGCAACCAAACTAGTGACTACAGAATATCAGAAGATATTAGAAAATGGTAAAGTAATTTGAACACAGGATAACAGAAGTGCCTAAAATGTTTCAACCACACCAGAGAAGGCTTGATAAAGCTCAGAGAGTTACTAACACTACTCAATACCCCCTTTCAAATAAAGTGACACGATAAGCACAAACTCTAGCATGCTCAGCTATATCATTTAAAATTGAAAAGAAACATGAGAGACATGTACAGAAAGACGAGAATATCATGGGACTTATCGTAACTGATGATCAAGTGCTCGCGCCAATGCTTAAAGAGGCAAAGTATAAAGGGAACAACATACAGGACTATTTTGCAAAATATTTAAGGATACTATGTGAACAATATACATTCCTGATATGCCACGAGACTGCATACAAAGAAATACAAATACAAAGGACACACAAACAATGGGATTATTACACTAAAGTTGAAGAACAACAGTTGCATCTGAATACCAAAGAATAAAACGTAAGGAATTATTCAATTTGAAGGCCAAAAATGAACTAATGAAATACAATGTGGGCGAAAATAAAGAATAATTCTTTGGTAAGAACATGCATTTCAAATAGTTTAGACCTTAATCAAAATACCACTTTGAAGGTGAAACAGTAAACATTAATGTTAATTAATAAAAATGCCTGAACCACGATTGACCGTCTTAATGAAAAGTTTCATTCTAAAATTGAGTATACTTGATAAAGCACAAGATTCATGTGCTCAGAGTCACAGACCTTACACATGGAGATAGTATGGCTGTGAGGTGGCATCATATATGTTATGTAAACTCTATGTAGGGTGCAGTACTCTTTGATGAGCATATTTGGCAAGGTGCTTGGACAATTATTTAGGATCACTTTCCCATGCCACTTTCCTCGTGATGTAAAGGGGTTCTTGCAGGCTTGTATCCATAACCAATGTAGTTTGTATTGTATAGCTTACTTTGCAGTGTGTTTGTATTTTTATTATGCAAACAATCAGACATACTGCTCTATTTTGGAAGGCCTGTAGCAGTGGAAACAAAGATTTGTGGTGGTGGTTAATACACCATCGTGTGCCTGTCTCTTTACATGAGTGGACAAGACACGTACCATCAGGTGAGACCTGGGAAGAGGGGCCAGAGGAGCGGGGAATCCAAGAAGGCAGCCTTGCCAATACCCAAAGTTGTATATTTCATGGGCGGTAGAGGCTGAGAGTCAGAGATATGGGTGGTACAGCATTCAGTATCTGTCTCTTCCAGTGAGAGGATGAGACTGGTGTCACTAGGTTATACCTAGGTGGAGGAGAGAGAGCAGAACATTCCAAATGTGAAAAACCAGAAGACTCACACTTGAATGATTTGTGTTGGTGGATACAACAGAGATTTAGGGAGGTGAGTGATATAGCAGTCAGTGAGTGAACAGCACATTGGGAAAACATGTCAGCTCCTACAACAAGTCATGGAAGATGTGAACTCATGGTCTTTTCACTTCTACAGCACCCCTTTCACTTTAAAAGGGGGACTCCAGAAATGCACGAAACAAATTGAAGTTATCATCCAACTCCTGTTCCACAACCTGATCACGATTCATCAGAATAAACACATGGGTATTCCATCACAGCAAACACCATCCACTGAGACTAACAAAGGAGATTGCACATTTAGTTCCTTCATCTCTCCTGGGAGAAGGGGGGTGGGGGCGCAGACCTTATCTACCCAAAATCAGGGGGAAAACACATGATGTTGTTGAACAGTGGAAGGAGGTTTACAATTCCAAATCTCTTTGTCTGCCACCCCTTCCACTCATATATCAGAAACACATGATAATGATGATGATGACATTATGGATGACCATGACAAAGATTATGATACATCAGAACACAAACAGGAAAGTGTGTTGCTGATGGAAAGCATTGATCCTGAGGATGAGGATGAGGAGAAGAAAATGTGAGATTCAAAAGCCATAACAGAAGCTCATCCACCACCTGTGTAACGTTTCTTTAAGAAACAGACTTCTTGTCACAGATGCAGTAGTACATCACATCACTTGGTGTCATCCAAAGCAGCATCACTGCCATCACCATCCTACCCAGATGAACCAAGTGAGTGTTCTGTTTGTCAAACATGAAAGTCAAATGTGTTGCATACTTCACAAAGCACACACAGTATCAGCGTCTGGGAACTTGCACACTCTGTGACAAAACATTGGGCCTAAAGAAGTCAGGGACACATTGGGTGCCCTTCATATGAGGTCCCTTAAACTGCAACAACATGAAAATACATGGGAAGAGATCAAAAGTTCTGAAATGCACCCAAAGCGTTCTATCAGACAAGCAGCATAGCACGACGAGTCTTTACAGTTTCTCCTGAAAATACTATAGCTATGTCCTTGCTTGCGACTCCAAACCAATACTACACATTGACCATCAAGGTGTGCAACTATACAAAGTCAGATGACAGACAGCACCTTCTCAATGCTAACCTGGCCACAATGTTCACAATAGGACACTTGGCCTCACTGGAATTGTAAAATAGCGGTATGGCTGCACTGAGGAGGGCACTGCCGCAGTCCAGGGACCAACATATCCACTTCATCTTAAACATATAGACAAGTGGTCACAGCATTGACTGCACGCTCCCTGGCATTTGCTTCCTCTGGATAGATGGAGAGATGTAGTAGTGATTGAGAGGATGCAACCAGTAGCTGACTTCAACAGTCAATTGTGAGGGGAGGGGGAAATCCAATGGGGACCCTGCCCCTAGGGATATTACAGATGCTACTGCTGGGATTGCCACCCCCTGCCTGAATCCTGCCTGTTTAACTATTCCATTTAACTTCGCCTTGTCATGTCCCAATCCCAAGATCCAGACAGAGACTCAATTCTTGAGGTGCGCCCCTCAGTATGCCATGCGATTTTGCCATGGTTCCGAATTTGAGCAATCTCTCAACAATGTTCATCCTCCATTGAATGCTTGATAAGCTTTTTACTCTTCCATCATAATGGCTGATATTCTTCTGCCACCACAAAATACACTATTCACCTGTAAGGCTGGTCAGCATCTCTGTGGCCACCCGCAGTTCCAATATTCTCTGGCACTCGCACAGACACTGATGTTCATTAAACATTACAATAACAATATCACTGGGTGTACAGGGCCAGCAAAATGACCACAGTAGACCCTTAACCTGAAGTCTGCAAGCATGGACAGCTTTACACAAGTCAAAACATACCACCGGAAAGAAGTGCCACTCGGGATCCTCCATCAGCTTAGGGTCTTAACCATAGTATGTAATAAATTTATAGAGCACACACACACCTGAATGAATCTTGGTGCTAAGCAGTAGAGATGAGGAATAAAGAGAGCATAGAAAACACTTTAGAAGAGAAGGGTCTTCAAGGACCGCTGGAAGGCGAAATGGTTGGTAATTGCTCGAAGAGCCAAAGGCAACTGACTCCACGCCTGTGTGGCTATCTCAGAGAAGGCACAGCCACCAGTCTGTGACCGTCGGACGTGAGGTACAGATAGTAGAAGGGCAGCCTGGGACCAAACAGGGCGAAAGGGAACATAATGAACAAACTTATCCTGAAGATACTCAGATCCTATCATATATTAAAATGCTTGGTGTACCAGGCACATTGATCTAAAGAAAATCTGTTTTTCTATTGGGAGCTAATGCAGCTGTCTCAAGAATGGTGACACATGTGCTTGTGCCAGGGGGCGCAGAATTGTTCTGGCCACCACATTCTGGAGTAACTGGATGCGATTTATCAAATTGCGTGGTTGGCCATAGTACAGCGAGTTGCAATAATCGGCTGTGCTAAGAACCAGTGCCGCTACCACAGGGGCATGGAAGTGAGAGGGAATAAAAGGGAGAACTTTGCATAAGGTGCACAGTTTAAAATGGCCAGATTTGCAGACTTCCCCAACCTGCTCTGCCATAGAGAGGGAGGATGAAAACTTCATCCCCAAATTTCTCACCAAAGAGGATGGTAGAGGGAACTATCCATCGTGGTGTGCTGAAGCAGGCTTTTACACAATATTTTGGGTTGGGACCCAGCTCTAGATACACACATCACAATTAACTATGCACAAATACCAGGGAATGCAAACACTGTTAGTTTGAATAACCCCAAACATATTAGCTTGCAGAACACTGTGGTTATATACAGAACTGTTTAGACATAAAATGAGTCACGTATGATTTTTTCTTTTCTTTTACATGCAGAGACATCCAAAAATGGTGCTAAATCCCATTTGGGACTTTCCTAATAGTGAGGTATTTATTTATGTGTATAGTTATGTTTTTCACTAAAGAAAACTACCTCAGCACTGTACACTAACCATGGAAGTCAGTTAAAGTGGTGGAATCGTGCATCTTTCTGGGAAGTATTTTTTATTCAAACCAATGGTGTGATAACCTACATCTTTTGCACCATATTTCACTACGGCTATCTTGACCTGAATTGCTCAATCAGGTAATGATAGGTTAACTTACAGCGCCGAGTTTGTCTATTTCAGGACCAAGATCCACTCTCTGCACTGCAGTCTGGATGAATCAGGGGCAGCTTCTTATAAGGTCAATGCAAATGCTCCTATAATGTTTTTGTTAATAACACCAGTGTGGGTGAGAATAGGAGAGGCCACTGAAAGGACGCATCATCTAATAGTCGGTGCAGAAAGCGTTTTACAGATAAGAGAGGTTTTTGAAACAGGCTCATTCACACTCATGCTAGCATAGCCACTGCAACATTAGCCACATTCAGAAAGTGAATGGAACTTAGAATCCATATACACATTGAGAGCAGGCATCGTATATGTAACAGCTGCACTGTCCAAAAATTGTATACGCCGTAGATCCTATCAAACCATTGTTTGGATTTGAACCAGAGGGTAGAAGACATAAGATGGCTGCTCCAATCTAAGACAAAACTTCTGAAGTTTGGAGAAAGAATGGCTAATTTGAGAAGAAGGAAGGGTAGCTGGAGGCCACTGTTCAATATTTCATATGTATCAATAAATAATACAAGAAGAACCACCATACAACTTCCTAAATTCACACCCTTGTCACGTTGTGATGATCGTGAATTTTCAGTTTTCGGATGGATATGTCTCAGCGGGTTTTGAAAAAGATGCACAACTTGTATAAGCACCTTTTTAACTACCGATGATTAGATCAGGCAGAGCAATGAAACAACATGTGCTTTCATTCTATGCGGAATGTCATGCTTGACCAAAAAGATGGCACTGTTTGTACATGTACTACATTGAAATCAAATACTAACAGGGGACGTAAAACCTCATACATGTGTGCATTCATTCCAATGTAATTCATATAAACCATAGGAGGATATCATGTGCCAGCATACAGGCAGTGCCAATGCCAGACAGAACCTTGACAAGGCAGATGTTATTTGGTATTAGTACATGCAATGGTATGTTATTTGCTTCATTACATAACCGTCAGGAACTTGTTAATACTACTTTAATTCACTATTAAAGTGACTGTTTCTCAACTCAAAATAATGGCACAGTGACGGAGGACCTACTCCCTTTTCACTTTTAGAAAACAAAGGGATTCCAGAGCTTATGGTGTGTTGACTACTTTGCTAGTAGGTCCCTAACCACCCATATTTTTCATGAATCACAATTTTAAAACACAAACATTTTGTCAATGCTAAAAATCCTCAGAAGACTTTAAACACATACTCTGGTTATGAAAGAGGTTGTTGCGATTTGGAATGAGGACTCATACAGCTTAGAGTTGGCTGGTTCTTGATTGAAACTGCACTAACTGACATGGCTGGCCATTTTCCATGGTGACATCCTAATCCAAACCTCCTCTTAAATACCACCTTCACCTTCCGATGACCAGCGCAGGCAATCTGTTTCTGCAAGCACATAGTGGTATGCCTACAGGAACTAGATGTGGCTGGGTAACATGCTAGCCCCAGTTACAGATAAGAGACTGCAATCTCTTTGAATGTAGACACAAGTGATGGAATGCTCCCTGGCCCATACTTAAACATGATGTATTCAAGTTACACTGGCCAATTCACAGACAGATACGTACATGCTATGGACTTTGAAATGGATCCCCTGAGGTCTGTTATCATGTATGTCGGAGGGAGTAATCAAGGAGAGAGGAGAGTGTCACCTTCCTGCATAACTCATGTGCGTTTACGGCAATGGAACCAAGTCTTACCAGCTGAAGTGCAGCAAGGTCTCAGTTTTCTCTGAAAGATATGCAAATCTGAATTATTAGGTTTCTCGTTATCTGTTTGTCTTGTTAGCGCTCCTTTGCCTGCAAGCTTTGTCTCAGTGTTTTACAAATAGTCAGAATTGTTTTTGAATCTTTGACATACCAGGAATGAACATTGGAACAGCAGTTATAATGGATCACTACTGAGCTTATGAATCCAGAGCTTACATGAAGCTGCCCAGGGATTCGGGAGGACTGTGTTCTATAGTGAATGTTCATGTTCAGCATTGGTGATTCCTAAAAGTTTCCTGAACATTGACAAGTTTCCAAAAGCAGACACTCCCCTGAGGAAGAAGAGATCTGCTGAAATCTTGAATCGAATGAAGAGAGAGAACTATCTCTCGGCCAAGTCCATAGAAGCCTTTGATTCTATTACGTATGAACACGGATTGTTTAGTAGGACTTCATCGATTTTCATGATAATATTCATGCCTGGGATCCAGACATATGCAAACACTAAATGGTTACAGATAAACACATGGAAATTGCTGCAGAAAATCAGCATGACTATCAAGGGATTTAATGCAATCAAAGAGGAGCTGAGAGTCATTCGATTGATGACTCTTCAGAATAGATATGTCCTGGACATGATCACAGACATGGAAGGAGGTGTTTACATCAAAGTTGGAAACTCATGTTGCACTCTTTTCGTGGGTTCCACAATGGATGGCAGATATATTCAAGTTCTTTGAAGTCCTGATAGTGATGTTATTGCTTGGATTCTGTGTGATTAGGATAATCTCACAATGTAAGAAGACTGCAAAGAAAGCTGTGGGAATGAAGATCATGTTTGATGTTGAATCAGGATGGAAGATGAAAGAGTTGACAGATGACAAGATCAGATATTATGTGTAAGCCAGTGTCCATGCACCTGAATGAACAAAGTTCCTATACCCAAAGAATTACACGAGGTATGTGGGAAAATGGATTCATTGCAGTCCAAGTGGGCACTGCATGCTCATGTCTTGGATTAAGGATGAGTATGTGAAATCAGCAGGATGCCTGAAAGGAGTCATAAATATATGGGTCCCAAAGAAGCATTTCTTCAGAAAGGATGTCTAGATGTGAAGACCAATGAGAGTGTGGTTGATTAATCACCCAGAGGGGGCAGTGTAGAGGGGAAGTCAAGTACCCCATCCAAAGCTCCTCCCCCATGATGCCTATATGTTGGGAGCCAGAATGTGAGACAAGCGCTTTACCAGTAAGAATACCTATACCAAAGAGAATCCTAGAAGTAAGATTCCCATTGAGAAAGCCATGCATGCATACACAACAATATGATGGCCATTTGAATGAAATCCCGGTGGAAGTGTGAAAACTGAGCAAAAGGCAAGACTGGTGATGTCATGAAAAGCATAGCTGACACACCCAGAAGATATGCAGAGACGAGAGAACATAAAGATTCCATATGCTCTAAAGAGGAGGTGTTAAAGATGAGCAACAGTCAGGCTCGAGATGAAGATGTTCATGCAACAGAAATATTGAAGAAGCTATCAAGTCATTTCATAATTGTACAGATGCATTAACGTAAGTAGACAAAGTATTCTTAAAGGCTATGTAGTGAATAGATTGTGGCGATGCGCCAACGTGTCCCAATGGAATTGTTGATCTGTTGATCGGCCCTTCCTGGAACTTGCTGTTTGTTTGGTTATCATCCATCATTGCCCAAACATGCATATATTACACATTTGAGTTTTGCTATATTTTAAGAACATGCTGATTTTTCGGATGGTTGACACCACAACTGCACATAATTTGTGTGTAACATATTCCCTGTTCACTTTCCCATAAAGTCCACCAAAACAATGGAAATAAAACCCAGAAAATGTTTGGATCATTTACTATCCTTTTTCACAATTAGACAATTACATCATACATTATCCATATGCCACTCAGTGCGTGTGCAGTTTAAGTTTTATAAGAATAACTTAGGATCTGAATTAATTTAAAATTGTATGCACAATTATGTGAACAACCTGAGAAATTGTCCTTATGTATTCCATGAAATGTGGGTTACATGTCTACAAACAATTGAAAGAGCCTTCCTCAGTTTAGATAGTATATTTCTGTGTTGTCAAATATAATTCTAAAGCTAATTAATTATTGTTAAAGGGTATTTTTCCATCTCTAAACCTGTTTTGCAATGTTGAAGAATGTTTTGACTATTTATCAGTAATCATAATTACCCTGAGTCCTATTGTTCTTCGTTGCCGTCCTTATCAATGAGATTGAATAATATGCAGTAAACAGACAGATATCCTAGCCATTTAGAATTATCAAAAAAACTCTAGCCTAGTCACTGCCTTGGGAAACAACATCTGTTCAACCACCCATGATCATATTAGTTTTACCCAAGTTGGACACTAAGGTAGAAGACGTCATACAGAATGTGAGAGAAATATAGGACTGTGAGAGGAAGGGTATGTAGGAAACTATGTTTTTATTGTTACACAATTATACTTCTATACTCTACCTCAAACAGTGTCTACGCACTTGTGACATAGCACATATTTAGAAGAGTGATATTTTCAAATGAGAGTTGAAGGATGGTAAATGAGGCTTCACAATTAATTTTGATGGCTGTGCATTCCAGAGGGATTGAGATTAATCTACTTCCATTTGCAAATATTATAAATAGGGGGTTGATATGCAGATATGTGTCGGGGCTCGAGCAATGACCGGACGGTTAATAATGACTACTGAGGCATTGTGGCACGAATGAATGAGATCCAGCCATTTTGTAAGGCAATTTACCATGTGTATTTAGGTCAAAGGTCAACCTTACAGCAGTGTTCAAGGTATGCTGTCATTCTTTCAGATGGGTTAAAGGAAGTCCAACATAAAGGACATTCGTCAAGTCAATTTAAGAATTCATTGCTGGTAATCATGCCTATGCTCTACATTTAGGAAGAGTGATTACATAATGTTTTTAAGCAGCTGAAATCAACTTCTGACTATCAAATTAATTTAATATCCAAGAGACATATCTAAGTCAAAGTAGACTTGCAGCCACACATTGAAATGGATTATGGGTAAGTGGAAAACACAGAGACAATTATTGGTCATGAGGAATAGTTTTTCCTTTTTTGAGTCATTTCGGTCAAGGGAATTGTCTTGTAGCCAGAATTTGATGACATTGAGATAGAGAGTTGAGAGGCCTTTATCAGCATGTAATATCAATAACCACATATTTCTTCTTAGGGCCTTAACATTGTCTAAAGAGTAAGCCTGAAATGAAGGTATTGGGATCATGAATGAAATTCCACTAATAAAATATATGTATGCGTATTTTAGTATCAATTGTTGCTCACCATTGACCAATACAAATCATCTTTATTCTTGATTGTTGGGTTGTGTGAGGTTTGACATGTTTAGCAATTCTCTCATTATATTTGGATGTCCAGCAAAGACAGAATGCTGAAAAAAGAGTGGGCGTGTACCCCCTTTTATTATTAGGATCCTCAGACATGCACCAATTTCTCTCCTGTGACCGTGAGGCTCCTACAAGGCAATAGGGAATGTGAAATACTTTCTAATTTATAATACACTCATGCTGGAAATGGAAAGAAACATGATTTCCTTTTTCCTATATCAAGACAGAAAGTAGTGCTTGCGCTTGAATTGCAGCTATTTTATACATTTTCAGCATGATCAGGAATGCTCACATTGGAAATAGAAAGTAGAAACACGTTTCACTTTCTAGCACAAAGAGGCTCATCCTTGCCATAACTAGAACAAAAAGTTATAACGTGTTTCCATTTTCAGTGTCAGCTTGCTCTCTCATGCAATAAAAAAAAAAAATTCTATTTAAAACACACGGTCCTCCTAACTTAATAATGTTTTTTCCATTCTTTGTGTTGGGGACCCCCTCATGTTAGAAATGGAAAAGTAAACAAATTCAAGCAATGTGTCCTGTGGAAAAGGTACACTTCATTTCGATTCTGGAAGGATTTACGTGAGTGGTGGCTTCCTGATTTGTTACTGAGGCCATAAGGGTGCTCAGGATGAGTATAATGGGGAATTGATTAACTCAATATTAAAATAGTCATGGGTCTATAAAACTTTAAAAGGGAAATTAAATGCCATATATGTTCGCCACTTGAATAGGGTGGATTCACATATCAACATAGTTCTAAACAATGTGACAGCACATTCTGTATTCCACAGACTGTGTTGGTCCCATTAGACAGAACTTTGGTGTTCCTCAATTTAAAAGACAGGAAATGTGAATGGTCTTGACAATATGTGCGCATTCCACAAACAGGGTTAGGGATATTAACAGTGATAAATGGAAAATATTTCCTGTGACAACAATGGCGTGAGGCCGCTAGGCCAGGCAGGTTAACTTTGCTATATGTTCATATCTGTAAGAACAGATGTGACAAAAATGGGTAAAACACAGCCCCCAGGAGATCTTCAGCTTCTTCACCAGCCTACCTTCAACTGCGAATTGTGGAGTCCTCCTTGGCTTCCAGAAGCTTGACCCAGGATAGCATTCTACTGGGGGAACCCTCATCCATTTCATGAAAGAAGATTAAGTTAAAGTACAACCAATAACACACCTCCTCTCAAAAGCACCAGAGACTCAGGCATCACAGTCCTTTTCCAGCTCATGCTTATTTGCCACTGATGTTCCTTTGGTCCACATCTTAACATCGTCAGTGACCACAGCATCTCTCAATACACGCAGCATCTTTTTCGGTCCCCAGAATCGACTAACCATCTTATGCACCAGACACTCCTTTTTTCCCTGTACCAAATCACCCTCACTAAAATCTTAATTCCTGGCATTCTAGCACATATAATATCTCACCTTCACATGCTGAGTTGTGTTCCTCGCCACCTCGCTGAGTTCTTGCTCCTCTACCTAAACAAAGAGTGCTCATGGGAGATGAATTGTGGTATGTGGCTTGTTTCTCCACAACATCTCAAACGAAACTGGCCCTGTTGTGGCATGCGGCTCTAACCTATAGGCACATACTGTCTTCTCTACAACCTGCTCCCAGCTGTGGCCTGTACTGATGGCCATTCTGACCACCTGCATGAGTGTACAATTGAACCTCTCAACAGATCCAGTAGTCTTTGGATGATACAAAAATGCCTAAACATTGCCGTCCAATCAGCCTCATGCAATACCTTCAGCTCCACCCATTTAAGGTACAAGTCCAGTAACACCAATAGGCACTTCTTCTTTCCCATGTCCCTGTCTAGTGGTCCCAGTACTTCAAGGAAAATGAACTCCCTAGGCATGGTGGGAAGCTCCAAATGTCTCAAAAGTAGGGTCTGGTTCCTCAATTTCTTGTCAGAATTCTCATGTATTGAACAGTTTCTCACCAGCCATTCAGCATTACTATCTATCTTCAGCCACCAATAATCTCCTCTCATGCTCCCTTTGGACATTGTCATTATTGGATGTCCCTCGTACCCTGCATACAGAAGGTTCTTGGGCACCCCATTGGGGGCACCACCTTCCCACTTTTACAAAGGTAACCATGTTAGAAGCTAGGTTCCTTCTTGACTTTGTAAAACTACTTCAACACATCTCTTTCTACAAAATGTATCCAGCCCACCTCAACACACCGAACCACTCCTGTCAAGATGGCATCCAGCGCTCATAGCTTTCTCTGAGTATTCTTTACTGACAGCTCCTCTCAAACTCTGTGTCAAAATGTGCTAATGCATTTTTATGCAGTCCCTTGACCAATGGAATATATACTTTATTGCACACTTGAGAAATGTTATTCCACACATCTGCAAAGTGATCCACAAATTCAGACTTATATTCCACCAATCCCAGAAAAGACATAACCTCCTGTTGTTTTTTGGGACTCTCCAAATTCACAATTGCATTCACTAACTGCCCTTTTGGCTCCATCCCCACTGCAATCAACTTATGAGCCAAACAATACATCAAAAGCAACCTAAAGCTGCACATTTCATTCCGTAAGGCCCTCCCTCATCCATGAATGATCTGCAACACCCTCCAAAATTTCTAATCATATTCCTCTTCCTTTCTGACTGAGATATATATATTATCCCAAAAGCAGACAATTCCTTCCAGATTCTTCCATAATGCATACATGACATGTAGAGAGAACACTGCAGTTGATGCAAGCATGAAAGGCATCATCAAAAATCAATATATCCTCTCAGGTGTTATGAACATCTCCTATTCGTTTGAATAGGGATCAAGTCTGACCTGGTGATATGCAGTGACTAAATCTAGCATACTAAATGACTTAGCTCACCTTAGCAGGGTCACCATTTCTCCTCTGTTGTTTAATGTAAATCTGTCTACCACTACACACCGGTTGAGACTTCTCAAAGCCGTGTGGCTCATTACAAGTAGGCCGGTGCGATAATAACGTGCCAGTATTAACGTATACTGGCATATTACCACACCAGCTGAATACGGTTTTCCTGTGAGCTGGCAGAATGACTTCCAGCTAAGAGCTGGAGGTCATTCTGCCACCTTAATGGCAAAAATCACCAGTATTACAGGTGCCGGTAATACAGGCACCTCAAATCCTGGCAAAATATCACATCAAGTCCAATGCGGGACTAAAACTGGCTACTACCACTTGTAATCCTGTGGACATTCCAACAGACTGAGGAGCGGTAATGGTAATACAGTTTGCTGGTATTCTTGCGGATTTACCACCAGAATACTGGCAAACTTGTTATGATCCCCATAGTCTAATTTGGCCATTGGCATTACATTCCACACACAATGGTTGAAACCCACTCAGTTGTCTCAACTGGTTCAATTATTGATCCTGTCTCCAATTTGCAGAGCTCAAGCGCTGCATTTTGTCGGAGGTAGATTGGCATGTTCCTCGCCTTAGCAACTTTAAGAACAACTCCATGACTGAGTCTAATTTTGAGCTGATACTTCTTGAGACAATCTAACTCTTCCCAGAATGCTTCCTCGTATCTGTCCTCCACCATGTCATAATTTAACCTTTTCATCATCAACATCAGCCCTGGCACAATGGAATCCAAGATAATCCACATATACCTTTGTTCATACAACACCGGGAAACATCCACCAATCTTGGGCATGTACACTCTAGCCACTGGAGTGTGTCCTTTATAATTCAATTTCACTTGGAAATCTACCACAATATCAATGCATACTTCCCCATAACCACTTGCTCTGAATCTGGGTCATTCGAGTTTGGTTCCTGTGCCCTTGAACCATGCGTTGCATTGTGTACTATCTATGATAGTGTAGTCAGGTCCAGAATCAATCAACATGGGGGAGTCAATCCTGTTCATTCTGACTTCTACATGTGGTGTTCCCCCTTTTCTCCACTTACTCCACATCTGGTTTACTGAAAAACTCACCTCTTCATTCTCTTCCTCCATATCCTCCTTCCCTCCATCTTTTACATCTGCTCCAGTTATTTCCTGAACACCACCTTTGGAGAATTACTCATTGCCTCTTCTTTCAACATTTCTGGCATTCAGCATTCAGACCGGGGCAATTCCCAGAATTAGCAAAAGGAAACGTGGTTCCACATTTGAAACATCTACTCAGCCCCAATTATTCATCCCCATTAGATCCCCTGTCTACTCCCACTCTGCCCTTCACTTCAATTCCCTTGCTTGCCATCCCTCTGGCTACAGCTTGCACTCTTCTTTCTCGTCTCACCTCCCTTTGACCACAGCACACTCCTGCAAGGCTCCTTTCCCATCGTTCCTCTCTTATTCTTTCATAGATCCAATCATGTGTTCCACTTTCTTGGAGATATCTAGCCCTGACTACAAACTGGAGTCTCCTTTACTCCAAATTCTCTGCCATATATTATGCTCCCCGGCCCTATGCATAAACTGGTCTCTGATATATTTGTTTTAAGAGTCACTAAAATTATATGATTTGGCAAGCTCCCTCAACCCAGTGACAAAATCTGCTATAGACTCCCCTTCTGCCTTCTCATGCATTCCCAAAATAGTACCATTCCAATGTTGGGCCGAATTTCTTTACATAATGAATATCCAAGTTACTTAATATTGTCTCATATGGACTGAGAAACTCCCTGCCACCAGGTTCTTAACCTTCTACACATCCTTCGGTGACAAGTTCTGGCACACTCTTTAGTGTCATCCTCCCCTCAAAACCTAAGCAGTTCATCCTGAAAATCCTCCTTCCATGACTCCCACTTTTTTGATGGCTCCCTAAGTTTGGGCAAAAAACCATGGTGGTAGACTGCTCATGGCACCACTCCTCTTCTCAGCTCACTCCTGTGATGTTGGGATAGCTTGTGGGTATATACACACAGTACTCCACTTACAATGACACCCAACAGCTATATTAGTGGTATCTGCCCTTCCTTGACCCTTTCTTTTCACATAGCACAACAAAGTTTTAACATCTGGCCTTCACAGGGAATCAAGCCGTTATTCACATCACTCTCTCCGCAAATTCCCACCTACCTCCTTGAGGATCACATAGTTCATGCTTCCTGTGCGCAGCTGAGGAGTGCTTCTGCGCACTGCGTCATACCTGGATGATTGCAGTGCCTTTGCAGCAGCAAGTGGCTGCTCTGGGAGGGGCGGCATGATGAACTTTCTCACCCTACCAATCCTCACAGAGTTTCTTATTGGCACATGGCCAGCTGACTCTGTAGGTGGCTCACAGACTATTCCAGCACTGCTTACTGCCATATCTTCACTTAAACAAGGAATTACTAGGATTTTACTTTTTCTTACTTCTGAGCCTCTGTTGTCCTTTACACTGCCTTCAGAGATGCATGTATATCTCCTTCCTTCCTTCTCCATGTCATAGGAGAAGACAGAATTGTATCCGGATGGCCAGTATCAATGTCTATAAGTGCTTTAAGGGGCTGATCAGCTTTTTCCAGTGTATGAGAGGGAGGCCACATGACAAGGTAGGTGGTTTTCTTATATATTTATTTTTCAAAGAAATCTTACAAACATGTGTAAGATGCAAAATCCAATAGCTCGGCAGCTTTCTCACCAGCCCAGCCTTTTGTGTAGCCACCCTGGCTTCAATAAGCTTCTCCAGGCTAGCATTTCACTGGAGGAACCCTCAACCACATCATGAAATAATTCTAGGCTAAAGAACAACCGATAACAATAGGTAAAATTCAATTGGAGGGATGCCACCAGTTCATGACTTTAATATCAGCTTGTATGGTTTTCAGCAAGAAGTAAAACATACGGTGGAACATGAATTAACAGTAGCAATTCACAGCACATCAAAATGTGAGTAAGCGTAATGGGGCAGAAGAATATGCAGGTAAAGCCTAGTGCCCCTACTCAGATGAGTATGCAAGTACTGCTTGCTGTCTCTGCCACTCGCCTGTACTGTCTTGGTGAGAAACGATACCAACTGTGACATCCCTACCACCCCAAGAGTCTGGGAGTAAAAGACGAAACAAACTAAGACCATAAAGTTCGAATTACGAATCAAATAGATGGTGTGACCAGCAGGGTGACAGGTAGTTGGTAATTTATACATGGATAGAGAATAACTAGATAACTATGCACATACACGCACAATACATACAGCAGACACAAGTACACATAGAAATGAAGAGTACATAGACACAAAGAATACTCACATTGAGACATGCAGGACATATGCACGTAGACACAAAGGACATGCACACTTATATAAGTAGCGCCTAAGAGATTATCATGAAGTGATACAGGGATTACTGCTCCAATTTTATGTAGAAAGATATCTGAGCTATTTGCACAAGATGTACATTGTTGAGCAAGCTCCGTCCCCCATCAATCAGACTCCTACTTCAGTAGCATGTGCATGCAACTGTGCACGCACAACCGAGAAGTTCCCAGAAGTGCTGCTTAGCTGCAACAACCCCTGACTCTTCTGGATACTATTGGACTGTTTTACTCGTGATATCTGGGCTATTTCCACAAGATTTACATTGTTGAGTGCTAAACTCCGCCCCCATCAACTGGACTGGGACGCTCGTGCAACCGAGAATGCCCAGAAGTCCTGCTTAGCTGCAACAACCCCTGTCTCCTCTGAATACTTCTGTACTGTTTTACTCTTTTGCTCAAATGTCTGTAAAGGATCCATTTGCTGCTATTGCTCACAGCAAGTTTACTAATAGTGTATTTGTATCCATTGTTTTTAGATATCTGGGCTATTTGCACAGGATTTACATTGTTGAGCATTAAGCTCCACCTCTCATCAACTGGAATCCTTCTTCAGTAGCACGCGCACGCAACCAAGAAGTGCCCAGAAGTGCTGCTTAACTGCTCTGTTGTGCATCAAGCAGCTCTCCGGGGACTTTGGGCCTCATTACAACCCAGGCGTTAAGGGGTTAACGGCGCTGTAAAAGTTGTCAGTGCCGTTAAACCCTTAACGGCTGATTACGAGGTCCCTTTGCGGGTTGCACTTTAACGCCTGCTTTTAGCAGGCGTTAAAAAAACAACCCGGAAAGGGAGCTAGGAGCTAATTACGGCACCGTAATTTACGGTGCCGTAAATAGCGCCTTCCCCATTCCCATTGAGCCCTATGGGCCAAAAATGGGAATGGGGAGGGGCCATGGTGAATGGCGAATTACCACCCCGCCAACCTTGGAATGGGGCGGTAATTCCACCATTCACCATGGTGGACCCCGGCATGGACCATGGTGCTAATAGCACCATGGTCTAGCGCTGGGGTTGTAATGAGGCCCTTTGACTTAAAAGCTGAAGTGGGTCTCCTTTTATTTCTTCATATTTCCATCTTTCAATCACAGCAACCTTTGGTTGCCGTTGACTAAGCGCATTCAATAGCACGCAATACTCTTATACATGTCCAAGGGCCTGTTCACTTTTAAAGTTCGGAATGCCGTCTCTAGCTATCACTTCAAGGGTATGGCTACAACGCAAGCGAACACCACCTAGACAGCCTCCGGAGGTGTTGGCAGCCAAGAGAGCCACCAAAGCTGTCTCTCTCATGCAAAAAAGAAAATCCTCATGGCAAACATATGTGAGTTTTGTCACCCACGAGGATTGAAATAAAATTCACCTTGAGCGGAAGATTGTAATGCAGCGTCCTCTATTACAACGACACAGACACCACCCCGCCTGGTCTTAACTGCAGTGAAAACAACTATATTACCATTCCAGACTCGCTAGTGGCCGCAAAGTTCACCAACACACCTGTGGCATTACTAGTTCCGCAGTGTCCCCGCCAACTTCCTCTTGTGAAATCTTAAAAGGGACCTGTGATCAAATTGATAATCTAGACATAGTTGGAGGTGAAAAAGAATGTATGTCTGCTAAAGACCACTCACTCTATGATTCAACTCCCGAATCCCATAAGCTGACGCAGGATCCCCTTCATAGATACTGCTGCAACACGTACAGGAGGAGCTGTACCACCTACCTCAGCTGTCCTGGTTTCACCCATTCCAACGGAGACACATAGCTTCTCACAGTCACCCATCATGTTTGGTCACTCTTTGCATGATTCATCAGCCCTTTCTATAGTGTTCCCACATCCTACCCCACACAAGGAAGGTCCTATTCCTTAGTCACAGCCTATACTGCAGGATGTTGAAAAATACCCTCCATTACTGGAAATCACACTGACATCTATGAATATGGAAATCACTTCTCTATCAAAACTATTTGAGACCTTAGATGCCAAAATTGCCCTTCAGATGATTCTCATAAAACTAATTCTAGATAGGAAAACCACCAATGGAATAGATGTCGCAGAGGAGGTAAATTTAATATTGCCCCAACTCATGAACTGGCATCAAAGATGCAAACTCTTCCATGCAAGCAGGTCAGCAGGACCAGGTCTCCTTCGCGCCTAATTTGAAGAAAAGCCCACTGTCAGCCTTCGAACAAATAATTTGCCCTCGTGAATGTGATGTTGTGGAAATGCCCACACTCAACATTGATGCATCTCAGCTCATAATAGTTTCGACTCTCTTAAAACTGCAGTTGAACACACCCCAACAACCATAAAATATTTTTGCTCACAAACACAAATTATTTGTTAAAATACCCCAAGAAAAAAATAAATAAAAATAAAAAAATAAAAAAATAAAAAAATAAAAAAAGACCTCGACTCCCGTCCGATACAAGTTTGAAGCAATTCATACATGCAATTTCCATAACTAAAAAACAAATCATCAATGCCAGTTCTGCATTGGTTAAGAAATATAAAAATATCTCACAAATCAAAAAGATCCCTGTTTGTGAAAATCATGAGGCCACCCTCACTCATGAACCTTTAGATGAACTTTTCATGGCCATGACTGCACACAAAATATGGAAAATATACATAAAGTTCCCAAACAGATGTGAGAGTTCCATCACACCAGGTGCAGCAAAGCTCCCATTGCCAAGCCAGGGCCATCTAATTCTAGAACAAAGACGGATAGAAATTCCAAAATCAGTGTATCAATACTTGGCCTCTCATTATAGACAACCTTCTTACAGGGCCAAAGAGCAGATAACACAGACACAAATATGCCTGAAAGAAAATCAGGTTTCTACTGTAGGCAATGATAGATTAAAACAACACGTCCTCTCTATGTAGAAAGAAACGTAAGCACCAAAAGTCTCCAACCATATAAAAAAACTAATACTAGAAAAGCAGATCATAGCAAGACCAACCTGTCACAGCAACAGTATCACTGCTTGATTATGAAGTGTACCCTGTCACCCTATTCAACGTATGATCTCAGCAGAACAAGCTTCCTCAGCATCTTTGGTGACATCCCAAGTCTTGAGGAAATAGCTTCTTCTGACGTTCATGGAGTGGAATTTATGAATGAATCAGACCTATCCATCATGAGATTTTGGATTCAATCAGGAGTTGTTTTGACTACAATATAGTAAGCACTCTTCACTTTGGGATTTGTCATTGCCCAGGATCGTACCAGTCTCAATCGTCCACAAGCAAATTCACATGCTCCAGATTTGTAGAGGATGTTCCCCCTCCAAATTACATTTTTAGGCATGCAACATCACATAAAGCTATATACAGAATATCATTCAGAGAATGCACATTTCTCACGAAATTGGACCAGGGTGCAAACATAACAATACAAGCAAAAGTATAAAGAAAACGTTTGCCTGGCAAGTTGGAACAAACATGGTTTTGTACATCTTCTGGGTGGCTCTAATAATGTAATAAACACCTTTGACATCAAAACATTTCAGGAAACAGGGCTCTCAGAAGTTTCTTTGTGGGACAATCATTATTCTGTCTTGCAGCCAGAAAAGGTAGTTTACAAGGGAAGACCAACTTCAGACCTCATGGTGGCAGTCAAGATCAGTTCAGGCTTAACAATTCAGCCGCGGGCTGCCCCAAGCAAATTTTTACAATTGGTAAAGATAAAATCTGCAGAAAGAGTAAAGGCGTTTTTCAATGTCTACAGGAATCCTGCAGGCATTTTGCACAGCAAGTTCTTCTCTGGTCTTGAAAGGACCCTAGACCTAGTCGCTCAGTCTCCTAACATCACTAACACCATTCTGGTGTTAAACGTAAATCTTCATTGTTTGTCTCAGACTGCCATAGTTAAAAACTTAGCATGTCAAAAATGGACAAAACTTATGAAGGAAAGACAATTAATAATGAATAATGGAGCTCTGCCGGGCGATTTGCCACCGCAAAGTACTTGGCGAAGGGGCACTCAACAGGGTATCATTGATTATATTTACATAGCAGAAGATATTTTTACTAAAGCAACCAAGTCTGAAGTCACAAAACAAACATACAGTGACGACGAAATGCTAATTCTTCAGTGGACCTGGCTGTGCCCGTTCTTCAACATTTCCAAGCACATATAGAAGGCCCAAATCATTGTCCATGGTGCTAGGAATTGCTTCCAATTGTCAGACACTACCTTGCAACATCTTAATGCAAACATCATTCGAGGCCAAGCTCTTTTTGATGGAACCATCAACCATATGGGCAAACCATATACATCTCTGACCAAAAGAGCAGGGGTGTTGAGAGTTATAAAATGCAAATATAGAAACTGGGTAAGAGCTAGAAAGGTGCAGCTATTCGAACGTGAAGGAGAGATCAAGTTAAAGGCCATCACTTGTAAAAAATCAGCTCAAATATGGGCCCTTCTCAACCAAGCAAATCATGTGCTGAAAGCTCCAATTCAGATCAATGGGGTGACGGAACAGCAATGGTTGACCCACTTTTCAGCGTTATATGCTCCTCCTGTTGCCTTCTCTTGTCGATATCCCAAAACAATAACGAAGAAGATACAACTGCAAATTACAGAAAAGGACATTGAGTACGATATACAAAGATCAAGCAGTTTGAGAGCTCTTGGCACAGATGGCTTAAACAATGCCATGTTCAAGGAGCATCCATAGGCATGGACCTCTATTCTTTATAACATCTTTGTCATATATACAATAACTCCATCCGTGATTCTTGGCGACAATCCATAATCGTGCCTATTTTCAAGAAAGACGATCGTACTCTTCCCACTAACTACAAACCCATTAATTTACTCGAAGTGCCTGGAAAAATCTTTGCACAGTTTATTCTAAGGGACTTTAATAAGTGGACCATAAGGGTACAAAATTATGACCCTTGTCAGACTGGGTGTCTGGCCAGGCTTGTAACAGCAATTAACCTAATGTCCTTCACAGCTATAAAAACACATTCTTGCAGCATAAAGCAGCCACTTTATCTAGCATTTGTAGTCTTCCATGCTGCATTTGTATCCATTTGCAGAGAAACTACTGATGGACAAACCATGCAAAGTGCAATGTCTCTTATTGAATCATTACATACCAATACCATGATACCGATAAGATTGACACTGGAGGGAGCTCTATCTTTACCCATCGACACACATCAAGGTCTAAAGCAGGGGTGCATCCTTGCTTCAGCCCTCTTCAATTTTTTCATAGCTGACCTGAAAGAATCATTTGCGGGTATCATAGTAGATGCAACGAAGCTGGGGATGCACCGGATCCCGTCACTAATATACACGGACGATCTGGTGCTACTATCAAAAACTCCCAAAGGCCTACAGAGATTACTTGATGCACTTGTGTCTTATGTGGAGAAAAAGCAGCTCTCTGTTAACCTAGATAAAACTAAGGTCATGTACTGCCAACATTCTCAAGGGGAGAAGAAACTGTTTAAGTGGACCTTACAGAATACCAAACTTGAATTGGTTCATCACAATTCCTATTTAGGCATCAACATAAATGATCAAGACCATGATAAGACATATGTACATGACCTAGAAAGCAAACGCTCTATAACAATATATCATACCAGAATTATACTTGCCAAATATGGCAAATTCTCTTTAGCGCCAGCGCTAACTTACTTCAATCAAAAGGTAACACCAACGATCTTGTACGGAGCGGAGACAAAGGGGATATTATCTGATATCTTTTGGTTGAAAATTGAATGGAAATATTGGAGGCATGTTTTAAATCTTCCCCAATGCCTACCAATGGCCATGATTAGATATGAACTGGGCCTAATTTCCCTGCACGCATATATCTATGGAGACGGTGTGCCATAGAGAGAACATGTATTCTGGCACCTAAGTCATGCTTAATTTGTAAAAAATAAGTGCCAGTGCCCAAAAAATATTGGCCCCATAATGCTGACGTGGCGCCGCCCTCAGTGCAGGCACCCGGCCCGCGCCAGTTCAGTGCTAGACCTACCTAGGTCGGCCCACCACCAGCCCACCACACTGCTGCTGCTCCATGTCACATGTTTGGCGCTGCAGCAACTGCTGGCACAGGCTAGTAGTGGGATGATGGGGAAGGGCACACAAGGGTTGAGAAAGTATAATGCTTTAAAGTTGGAAAACACTTGTTATGGTAGATGTAGTGGTTTCAGCATTCCGGCAACCCCAGAGGCAAAAGAGTGACTTTGAACACACTTCTAAGTTTTAGACCACACTTGTTAGACGACTGGACCATACTTGCTGTCCTTGAAGTGATAATGCATTTGATAAAATTGTTGCAAACCTGTGGATATTATCTTATTTGTCAAATTTGGAGAATTACCAGAATAGCAATGTGGGCAGGTGGTAGTACATTAATAGGTTGTTAATGGCATTTAAATGCACTTTTCCAGTATTTGACGTTATATTTACAAATCAGTGTTCATAGTGATACCTGTTGCAGTTTCACTTAACAGGTGACTACAGCTCAATCACATTTCTTGCCCAAGTAACAGCACTCGTTTTATCATTTACCTTTTGTCTTGACAATATTCCATAATACATACCACAATTCAGGTCTGAGGTTTGCAGCCACCCCTCCTTGTTGTCAGTTCAAGATGTGTCCATCTTGTCTCAGCTCGGCAACCCAGATCTTAACTAAAGTCATGGCCGCAGTGATAGCCTCGAAGGCATACACATCTTTCATTATCTCGACAACTGGTTGATAAGAGCCAATGAACCACAGAGCGAGCCAATAGCTTCAAGCAAATCTAGAGTAAGTGTTCTTCTTGGGTCAATCAAGGAACAACAAAAAATCTGCAATGACCTAGCATAGACCTCGCAGTAAACTGGATGCCTATGGTGCATACAGCAAGACGTGCCTTTCCCTTCCGCAGAAAGACTCAAACCCAGGAGACCACAGGCATCTTCAGTTCCAGAAATCATGTTCCAGCGGTACAGCTAATGTGGCCAAGTGTGCTGGTAGCTCCAAATGCCAAACTGTATAAGAGAAAAATACAGCGCAAATTGCCTGAATCTTTAATTTTGACTCTGTGTGTTTTTTCTCCCCGGGGTCCACCTGGCCCCCGCAGGCAACCAGGACCACCGGTAAGAACCTGCCCATGCCTCTCAACTCACACGCCTTGGGGGGTGTGACTTGCCATAATCAGTTTACTCACGCCCCTTAGACGCCCACACACTTTGATGGGCCGTCAAAGTGCAGAGAACAAAATCTGGCGTTTTCATCCGCCCCCAGCGACAGACAAGGCTTAAAAGCTGGGACACTTGCCTAAAGAAGAGCAGATTCCAAAATGCACCCATCCGCATATGTGTATATATAAATAGAATAAAATGCACCCATCTACATATCAGGTGTAAATAGAATAAAATGCACCCATATTCAATGCTCGCAAGTTGCAACTTCCCCAAAAACACGAATCTTGACGAGTGCCGTTGCCGTATTGTTTTTCAGAGGGCCACGGTCACCCCACGGACTCTAACACAAATGCGCCACCATCCAGCTGTTAAGGCGGGATACAGACCCAGCAGGACTCCACCAGGGACCACGCTGCCGCCCATGCCCCGCCTGGTCCTGGGCCTTGCTGCCACAATCACTTTACTACTACCTTCCATGGGGCTGCCACAGCGGCCATGCTGATGATGACAAAAATAGATGCGCGGCGGCTGCGGCCCCACGGAAGGTAAGCTTTTAAATAAAAAACGTATATTTGGGCGGCTGGGGCCCATCGCTTTTGAAGTGATGGGCCCCAGCTGCCACTCAAAATAAGTAATGTCTTTATTTTTTATCAAAAAGGACTGTATTATGACCACAATGTATTTTGTTTTATTTTCTTTTGAAAACATATTTTAACTTTTATCTGTTGGATTGAAATGTTGAAAACTTGATTGTATTCAGCTAAATAAATAATTAAAAAAAAGATGCAGGGCAACATGGCAAAGAATGAACCAAGTCACAGGCATTTTCCGAAACGTGGAGGCCACAGCAGGTCTCAGATGTAGCAATGCCTCAGAAATCCAAGATACTGAATTTGCAAAAACGCATGTATTCTAGAAACTCGTGCATAGCCCACACATCAGCTCACTGTTAGAGTCAAGGTCAGAAACTAGGAAGGGAGTAATGATGAACGAAACACAGGCATGACATAATAGCTCTCTGGATGAGAAACAGTAGACTCCCCAGTTAATACATTTTAATAAGAGAACAAACTGCCATTGTTGTCCAGGAGCACAAGACCAGTGAGCCAAAAGACTTCATAGAAAGTTAGTGACTAGCACAGTGAGTGGCCACAATTTGCACATTAAAATTAACCAAAACCTCAATAAAATAAGGAACTCCACTCTCAAACACAGTACCCTTACACTTGATCCAGATACAAGAAACACTGTGTATTCATTACGAGCCAACCACAGATAGGCCACCTGCAGAACTCACTCAGTACACGTGCAGACACCAGACAGCACACAAGGCCAACTACAAAGGAAAGGGAAGGCATCATCCCCTCAGGATGACTAGGAGTATTCTTTAATTGGAAGTATTGCAGACCATGGAAGTCTCTTTCCCCACTTATGTCTTGCTTATATTTTGATGACTTGTCAGATTGTCTAAAGATTGTAGGCTAGATGCCAAACAATGGGAAGTCCAATTGCCACACTGCACCACCTATAATGGGTATACTCAACCAATTAACTGTCCCTATAATGATGTATTGCAAATATTATTAGTAATGAGATGGGTCCAGGATGAGCAATCAGAAATGTATTAACCACTAGACTGGCTAACCCCTATACATTAACCAATCTTACTTTCCTGTAGGTTTTGTAAACTGATAGTGTAATGTGATGGCAGTGATGATATAGTATTGCCACAAAACTTGCTTGCAATCATCGAAAATGTGTGACCTATGAGAATGAAATGCGTGTATGCTGTCTTGGCTTTGATTCATTGTATGACTAAAGCTGGGTTTTGACGTTACCTGAGTCCTCCATCATTGAGTATTATTCTGACTAATTATGTGATCCTGGGAGCATCTTAACATGTGGTAGCATAGGATGATTCCCTAGATGTTTCCAGACAACCGAGGGCTCCTTGCTGCATCCCCTCTGATAGCAAAGTGGTCTGTGGAGCTTGTAAATAATGGCACTTGATAAAAGAATTCAGCAGGTACCCACATTGATGGAAAGCCCTGCCCGGTCCCCACAGGCCACCCCGCTGGGTGTAGAGGGGAGCGGGCAGCTAGAAGAGGCTTGACGATGGAGACCCTCAGAGGGTCCATGGATGTGAGTACGAAGGGTGCATGCCTAAAAGGGGATTTTTGTGTGTTATTGATTTATAAGAAATGAAGATGCAATGAATACGTTTTGACGAGGGTTGAGGTAGACCACATGGTAAACCTCTTTACAGGGCAGATATAAAGAGAGGAAGGCCCTGCTTGTAAGGGAAGACAACTGCATTTTGATTTATGTTCATGTTTGGTGGTGTCAGCCTTGTGTTGTGGGGTACTATAGAATTGTAGGAGTGTTTTTTCTTTGTGTTGGTAGAAGAAGTGAGTTGGTATTATGGACCAGAAAAGTGGTCCAGAGCATGAGCAGCATCTTTTTAGTGCTGCTCGAGAGATGCACTGTGTGTCATAAAGGATTTGGTATCCGAGAGATATGTCGGAGTGGTCACATAGCATTGTTCATTTGTGCAAGCCTCTACCCAGATAACAAATGAAAATTCCTTAAGTACCACATTCAGGGGGTTAAAGATATGGGCGGTAAGATGTTTATGTGCTGGCCTCCAAATGGCACTGATTTGATAACAGTGCTGTAACACATGGACATATTTTTATGCCACACACAAGGGAAAATAATTAAAGAACAGATTAAGTATACTCGAGTTGTGGAAAATGTTTGAAGAAGAAGAGGTGGAGTAAAGTAAAAAAAGAGTGGATGCTTAACCATCACGATGGAATGGGCACAGAGCCCACAACTTCTCCTCCTCTTCCCCAGACTAGAGCCCCATCCCTGACTGTACAGGGATTATATCCATTAAAGGTTACTGCAGGGTTGTCCAACCGCATATAGTGATGAAAATAGTATGAGAAGCGAGACAGTGAGCAGGGAAAGGCCAGTGGTATTACAGGAAGAATCTGATGCATGGCGTAGGGTTCAAGTGAAGTTAACAGAAGTGGATGAGAAGCATCAGAGAGAAAAAGGCACACAGGACGTAAAAGACGATACAGCAATTGTGTCAAATAAATGGAAAGGAGGGCAGATAATATTGAAAGTTGCTTGAAAGGGCATTGGTGAATGTAACAAGAAGGTGTGGTAAGGTATGGACAGACAGGAGATGGAGAATCTAGAAGAGGCTGAGAGAAGAGAGAGAAAAGCAAATACAAAAAGAGAAGGAAAGAGAAAACATTTGAGAGAAAGAAATGAAACAGAAAGAGAGAGAAATAACAAGGAAACGAGAGAAAGACAAAGAAAGAGCAAAAGGTTGAGATGAAGAAAGGGAAAAGGAGAGAAGTTTAGAGAGACACTGTAAGGATGTTGATGGAATCATGAGTAGACACACAGTGTTAGACAAAGGAGAAGAAGACGTTATGAGAAGGAAAAGTGACAGCCTGTACAGTAACATAAGGGATGGCACAGGTATAAGAGGAAGTTGAGGAACATATTTGCAAGGGGAAGGCAGGAATGTATTGAAAGAGGTAATGAGATCTTCTAAGGGGATCTATCATATATGATAGATCCCCTTAGATGACTAGAGTTTGAGGACAGGGAGGATGAAGAAGAAGAAGAAACACTGGCGGACGAGGAAGATGACAAGCAGAGTGGTGAAGAGGAAGCTGCAGGAGCACAACTATGAGCATGTGTGTAGGGAGAGAGGTAGCTTGGGCATATTTGAAGGAATCAGTAATAAGTCTGGAACCTATTAAATATCTGTGAGATTTACAGGCCGAAAGAAAGTTAGCATGACGGAAGCAACAAAGAGGATGCAGGGTGTGGCCACACCTTTACGAAAAACTGCATTGACCCAATTTCCTCTGTTACAGAAAGGTAAAGGACTAGCATCAGTATATACCTTGGCCGCAGACAAATACAAACATTTTAATTTACAAATTACTATCGCTTACAGCAGGTTCAGGGAAGTAAATTATGAGATAGAAAGATAGACAACTGGCATGATACTAGCTGTGAGAGTCATGAAAACGTGTTTGCTGCCATATTAGATGAGCTGTCGGACGACATTTTGAAATGGGCATGGTATCCTGGGGTAATAGCACAAAATCCCCAACATGAATGTTCGCCTTTAAATAGTTATCGGGCAGACGTTTGAAGAGCACTTAAAATACAATTTCCCGACACATCAGAAATGAGAGTGATAATGATGTGAACAATAGGACCAGACCCTGCTGCCTTTATAGAAGATATTCTGGAAAAATTGCATTTAGAAAATTGGGATGTGTGGGAGAAAAATATAAAAAGAAATGTATCACATTTTATGCCATGGTCTTCATGAAGAGAAACAGAGACAATTGTGGGGATTGAGGCAACACCATGCCCTGAGATACAATTAACCATGGCCTGAGATACAATTAACTGTTGTCCATCATTGTAGACTAAATTAAGAGAAGGTCAGAAAGTAATTTGAGGAAAGAAAGATAGAATAATGGAAATTATTCGAAAAGAGGCTGTCAACATTGTAAGTTGAAGGGGTTGTACTTGTTGAGAAGAACCATAGCATGCAGGAAGCACTGCAGATGCAGCCAGGGTTTAATGAAAACTTTCCAGAAAGAGGGGCATATAATTATTACCCTCAGGGGAAAAGCTTTGCATCCAGAGGCAGAAGGTTTGGATTCCAAGCACCAGAGGCAGGGGGGTTTAACCATGATTCGGTGGATCTCCAATACAGTGGTGTGCGTGCAGGGAACTGGGGCTCATTTCATGGGTTTGTAGAAGTAGGGGAGGCATGTAACAAAATTGGCCAAGAAGGGGGGTCAACATACCCACCAAAGTATAGCACTGCACCACCAGATTATAACGTCCAAGATTACACACAGTATCAGCAAACTCAGGCAATGCAAACACAGCACATAGTACAACCACAAATTCATCAACCTCAACAGTTGGTACAATCTCAGATACCGCAAACACAAGCTTAACCACAAGTACCCCTGAATGCTTGAGTACAATAAGAAGCAAATGTATTGTTGCAAGCACCAGCAGCATCCAGAGCAGGGGGTGTGACAGTAGTGGGAGGGAATCCCTTTATGGGTACTGGAATGAACATGTATCCACAATAGGACAGCCCTCAGGGTTACTTGATGTGTCAAACTTTAGCGAATACCCCATTCTACTAAAAGGAACTGAGGGCTGGTGTAAGTATAGATGACAAGACGTTTTCCTTCTTGGTAGATACAGGGGGGACAAGATCCTGTGTTAGAGAGGCAAACTTTCCAATGTCAGGAATATTGATGGCCCCACAGGATTCTCTGGAGCTATAACAATGGTTTCTTTTACAGATTAAATGCCCATAACCATAGGAGAGCACGAGATGGCTATGCCATTGTTACACTCTTAAAAAACACCAGTCAGCATATTCGGGAGATCCCTGATGAACACATTAAACATGACAATTTATTTCCCTGAAGAAGGGATTCTTTGTTCCAAACCAGGCATTCATTATGTTCATCAGAACATTTTATGATCAGAAAACACAGAGAGGGGTGCCACTATAACCAGAGCTATTCCTGTATGGAGTTACATATTCTATTGTCATGGCTTCCGCAAAATACAAGATAAATTGTTGAAATTACCTTCAGAATGTTTGTTCAGGCCAGAGATGCCCACAGATGTGGAGGAAGGGAAAATAATTACAAATTAATTGTTAGCAGCGATAGCAAGAGAGGACACAGTGATATGACATGGATTTTATGGTGATGGAGTAACTTGGTGCACTGTAATAGTGCTTGACTTGACACAAAGGTTAACTGACTTGACTGATGAAGACCTATTTGAAGATAACAATTCAGATTTTCGAAATGTTTCTTACATATCATTTGCAAAGTACAGAGAGATTTCCCAATTAATATTATTGGTGAGGTAAGTACCATCATTTCTGCAAGAAGTTTGGTGAAGGTACAACAGCCCATATGACATTGGCCTATTAAAAGGAGTAGGAGCTGTACAAATAAAACTGAAGAAGAATTCTGTTTAATCACAAGTAAAACAGTATCCCAGGTCAAAGGAAGCTGATGAAGATATTTATGAATTAGAGAGGGGTGACGTAATGAAACTTGGAGGGGCACTCCTTTTGTTTTTATCTACTTGTGTGATATTATTAAGTGATACTTGTTCATGTAAACCTATCATCACCTACTTCTGGTGTAATGGGGTATTGTCTCCTGGACCTTGGAGGCCAGACCTGAACAAAATTCCCATAAGACCCATTGTTACCAACAGGCAACCACCAATGCAATCTATTTTGGGGTTTACAAACTCCTAAATTTTAATAAATGTTGAATACATCTAATCGCTCTACATAAATGCACACAAATGATTGTTTTAAAAAATGTTTTTCCACTTTTGTCTTTTCCACCCAGTTCTCTTACCGTTGTACAGATAAAAAATTCTGCACAACCATTTTCAATTTTTCATATAACAATTTTTAGTGGAAATTCAAACACACATGTAAAACAACATGTAAGGGAACGTACAAAGCATTACACTCAGTGTCATAGTTCTAATTTCACCATGACCAACCTTTTAACCAAGTTTGTATGAACCAATAATTTCTCATTAAACCAATATTTGCTTATTTTTGTACATTAAACCAACAAGTATCTTTCCTTGATACAATGGTGTCACACTTATAGGTCTTTGTCAGAATCTTTTGCAGAGTTTAATTTGGAACTACATGCAACGACAGAGTCCCAATACTATAGGGCACAAAGAATACCACAAGGCCTGAGAGACCCTTGGAACCAACATTGTCTAAGGAAAATCCGAATTTTGTGAAGCAGTGGAGACAAATACTTAACAAATGCTCCTTAGACCTCAAACTATTAACAATAGAGGAACTGGCACATTGTCTAACTAATTTGGAGGAGGACATTACTAATATTAAATCTAGTTTGAGTAAGATGCTCAAGAAAGAAATAATCATCCGGACCTTTGAGGAGACCAGTATCAAATTAGCAAGATACAAAAGGGAGTTAGAAATTTAAAAAAATAAGGACATATTGCTGAGTTACCCAGGATTACAGGTTGGATATAGTATATATGTGGCAAGAATACTACGGCCAAACGAATCACAGACCTTTCAACCTGCAACGGCCTAAACCAAAGACTACCGACCAAGGGCCGGAATCATCGGACACTTCTAGTACTGAATTGGAAACAGCACCAGAAAGATGTAAGACACCAGAAGTAGTGACATCAGAGGACAGGGACACAGCTGTTGGTCCTACATCTTTGTAAAAGCCAAACACATCCGGAGAGGAAAAAAGAAAAAAATCACAATGGAAGAACTACAAAATGACCTAGTGGTGAACATTTATTCCTATCCTCTATCCAAAACTGAACTGAAAGTGTTACTTAAGGGATTATCATTTGTGTCACAATATTCTAGTAGTTTACTAAAAGAGAAGACAGACTTCTTCAAACTAATGCGCAAGCTTAAGCTGAAGGTCTTCTTTAACTCAATCGATGAGGATACTCTAGAATGCATGGAGAAACTGATGGGATCAGTCAAAATGTTTCCAAAATTCACTTTTTATCAGTTTTTTGGAAGAATGTGCTAGATGATTTTAGGAAACTCCGGTTTACCCTGAAAAAACATACACACTTCTCTAGAATTGACACTTTTCATTGAAGGGATCGTTGAATAATCAGGACATAATAATCAAACTTGCAGACAAGGGTGGAGCACTGGTGGTGTTAAACAAAGAGGACTATGTAGCAGAAATAGAAAGAAAATTGAGTGACAGAGACATTTACCATGAAATATCCCTCGATCCAATGGAAAAAGGTATAGGAGCTGATTAAGGACGTAATGGACAAGGGGGAAAGGAACAACCATGTGACAGACAAGACAAGAAGATTCTTGGAGACATCACATCCGAACATGCAGGTATTCTATATCTTACCAAATAAGATCTGAATAAGCATTTCACTCATTGTATTATAAATTGCATGATGTGTCAGAAATGTACTGCTGGTCACACATTGAGAATGGTGAGAACAGCATTACCCCATCCTACTGGACCATTTCAGCACTTGCATATTGACTAAGTAGATTTGTTTCAAACTGTAACAGATATAAACACATGATAGTAGTTGTATGTCCTTTCTCCTGCTGGATCGAAGCAGGTCCATGCACAAATCCAGGTACTATATCGGCTGCCCCTTGTACATTAGGGGTTCTATCGATGGGGAGTATTAGAAGTGTTATTTTCCGATAATGAACCCCATTTTGTAAACAAAGTGTTTGAACACATAACATCTGTATTGTGGATAAGACATACATGCTCATCAGCCTAGCATCCAAAATCAAACGGGCTTTGTGAGCAGCTCAACGTCCTTTTGAAGGAATGCATTTCAAAAATAAAAGACATCATACATTGAGTTGACTGCATTGCCTTCCTCTGGCTTTTATTGCCTTACGTAATCAGCTAGGTTCTGACCACCACCTGATACCTCATGAGTTGGTGACAGGACGCAGAATGCCTGCCCCAACTGCTCCTCCCACACAGACTCGAACTGATGCTGAGAAGTCATCCACTGTACTTGGAAAATAAATGCACAATTATTTTATGGTTATTAGTAAATGCCTGAAATATCTCTCCAAAAAGGTGCTACAGGCGAGGCAGGTGATTTCAAGAGTCACTGAAGATGCCAGCTGAATAAAATCAACAGACAGGTTGTTGCAGCCCCTCTAGTTATATCCAGGGTGATGAGGTCCTCTGTGAGAATTTTGTGAGGCATTGGCACAAACCTAGATTCGAGGGACCCTTCATAGTAGAAGCAGTGACCCCTTCCGCGGTTTAAGTAGAAGGAAGGAAATCCTAGCTCCACTTAAGCAAAGTCAAAATTTAAAGTTGTGATTCCCCTACCAACTTTGTCCAATGATACAAAGGTCAAAGGTGAAGAAGAAGTCCGAAGACCCTAGATGTGGGCAATGACCAGAGCCATGCAGCAGTAGGAGAAGTAGCAAGAAGAATAAATAAAAACATCTTTTTTTATTCAAAGAATATTGTTCACCACTTTCCAAAAGATGCTTTTTTAACAACACAGAATGTTTTTTTTCTCATCGGAAGAAAAAATATCAGATGTTCCGCATAGCCATCCTATTTTTTCAGGTCTTTTTATTTTTTCTTACCACTTATCCCTTTTTAGGAGCTTGGCACATTTTCCTAACAGTTTTGTTGTTCAACTTAAAAACATATATTTTCCTAGAAAGAAATGTCCTCTCACTCTCGACTAGGTTCTTCTTGTGAACACTTATGTTTTAAAAACATTAAGAGACATTTCCTCAGAACAATGCATTTATTGAATAGTAGATATTCTCTCTTGTTGCCTAGATGAGTTTACACACATAGATATCTGCAAAAGACAGACACGTTGGCAATCCTGACTATGGGCCTCATTACACGGTAGGTGCTAAAAAACGGGATTTACCGGCATGGCGCTATTAGCGTGTCCGCCCTCACAGGAGACCGCCAATAGCGTACCATTACGAGTAAGCGGACACGCGCATAGGGCCATGCTGGTAAATGACCCTACCGCCATGCCGCAAAAGCACCTTACCGGGCCCGCCCAAAGTGCTGATAGCACCTCCGCCCTCACTGTACATGCTATTAACGGTCACCACTATTAGCATCGACCGTTAAATTGCGGAACCGGAAATAGCGTCATCGCACCGGAATGGGAAAGAGCACGGCGGCCATCTTTAAAAACACAATCCATTGCCATCCTCTGCCCCCTGGACCATTTTGGAGTTGGGAGCTGTGTGAAATCATCCGTGACACCCGCATCATGCCCAAGGCCTTGAAGAAAACCTGTGACAGGCAGCGGAAGGAAAAGTATACTAACGAGGAACTGGTCATGTTGACACAGACCCTTGCAGAGCATGCAGAGGTAGTCTTTGCCAATGACATGCGCCGCGCCACCTTGCTCAAGAAGAAAGCCATCTGGGAGGAGGTGGCTGTCAAAGTCAGTGCCGTGGGCAGCAGCACGCGCACTGTGCGCGAATGCAGGAAGAGGTGGGACGACCTCAGGCTCGGGTGAGGGGCATCCTGGCGGAGAACCACTGCATTGCCAGTGCCGGTGGAGATGGCTCCCCAATACGCCTGAAGGAATGGGAGGAGACATGCGCCAACATGATTGCCACCGAAAGCATCGAGGGAGTGGGCAGCATGGAGGTCGGCGTGGCTACCACTTCCAATGCAGGTGAGTGTACACATGACAGGATGCGGTGTGAATGTACAGTCACCCCCATATGTGAGCACATACCCACTCATGCATGTACACACATCCACACATTCATCCATCCATCACCATGTCAGTGTCAGACCCAAACACACACACATGCACACATCACCAGAGACAAGTCCCAAACTCAACCATGCATGGATGAGGCACTGAACTGGCACATCACCTGCATCCACAACTGCTAAGTCCAATGGCCACAACTGCATCATTCCTGTAATTTACATTGAGTATATTGAAACGCAACCAATGCCATCCCCCTTCTCGTCCCTGACAGGCTCACATACAGATGGGGAGGATGCCGCTGATGCACCAAAGGCACCACCTACATCCAAGAGGCCAAGGGCACAGGAGCCGGAGGATACCCCTGCAACATCCAGGGGCAAGGGGGGAAGGCCACACCTGAAGAGTGTCAGCCTAGGACACAGTGCCACTGCCAGGGCAGCAGTAGCTGCACCACCAACTGTGGCCCCACCACCGGAGGCAAACCCACTGTCAACAATGCCAGACACCCAGGGCCCACCATCAGCTGCGGCAAGCTCTGCTGGTGAGGCAGCCGCCACTGGCCCCCAGTCCGATCCAGAGGACACCCTACTCCAGCACATGGAGATGCACACCCCAAGCCCCCCAGGAAGCCCAGAGGCAGTGGCATCCCAGACCCCTGGTTCTGATGGGACTTTCGAGGACACCAACCCTGCAATAATGTCAACCATGCTACCATCACCTGTTGCATTGGAGCCATCTGAGGGCACGGCATCCAATGCACGGTCACCCGGCACTGACCTCCAAATTTCGGCCATCCTGCAGCACCAACAGGAGCTGACCGTGCTGGTTGGCCAGCATGTCGCTGAGGCTGCCAATCTCACTGAGAACATAGTCCAGACGGTGAGGCACTCCACTGAGCGCATGGACGCCAACACGGACAGGATATGCAATGAAATTGCAAGTCTTAGGGAGGTGCTTGTCCGCATGGCAGACACAATGGACCGCCACTTTCACCAACAAGGCCAGTCTGCCCCATCCTCGACCTCCGGGTCGACACAAACAAGCCCCCTCAGGCGCTCGATGCGAACCACCAGGTGCACGTCTGGCAACCCTCAAGATCCTTCCAAGGACAATTGCAATTAGGGGGTTGATGGGGATACCTCGGTGTGCATTGGCCATGGCAAAAATGGCAGAGACATGAGGGACTGTTGTGGGGGGTGGTGGGAAGGGTGTTATGGGTCTGTTGTGGAGGGTGGTGGGAAGGGTGTTATGGGTCTGTTGTGGGGGTGGTGGGAAGGGTGTTATGGGTCTGTTGTGGGGGGTGGTGGGAAGGGTGTTATGGGTCTGTTGTGGGGGGTGGTGGGAAGGGTGTTATGGGTCTGTTGTGGGGGGTGGTGGGAAGGGTGTTATGGGTCTGTTGGGGGGGTGGGAAGGGTGGTGGGATGTTGTGGGGCTTGCACCTCTTCACCTTTATGTTAGTCAATACACTGGTTTCTGATGAAAACACAGCCTTGGACATCTTCATTGTGTGTGTGTGTACTTCATTGGCGACAGGGTCCATTGCGTGCTCTGAGACATACACCAGTGCATTCCTCCCCATATCAATGTGACAGTACGAAAACATTTTCCGCAGATTGATTGGCTGATCAGATGCTGTCTCACAGCACGTGCCTCCTGGCCATCCCCTCTTGCAATGCCTGCATCCCCTTCACCTCCGTCCACATCAACATCATCATCCTCATCATGTGCTTCTATCCCAACGTCAGGGGGCAGTGGACCATTCCGTCTGTCACACATATTGTGCAGCATGACACATGCCATGGTGATCTTGGCCACCTTCTCATGTTCATACAGGAGAGCAGCACCAGACCTGGTAATGCACATTGAACGTGACTTCAAAATTCCAAAGGCCTGCTCAGTCACGATGCGGGTACGGGTATGTGCACGATTGATTACCTCCTCGTGCCTGTTCTGTGGTCTCCGTACAGGTGTGAGGAGCCAAGTTTTCAGGGGATAGGCCGCATCACCTGTATGGGGGGATGAATGGGGTCCTGTTACTGTTCACCTCAAGGGTGGCCTGTTCACATCACACAAATTGACATAGCATTGTGATGCAAGTGCTAAAATGAGCGCATACATGCAGATGGTCTGTGTGACAGCAACGTGCAAGTGTGTGGCCGACCCTGCAAGTAGAAATGGCACAATAATGCCTACAACAGTAGTTTTCACATGTCCTGGGTGTGGCCAGGTCTTAGGTGTCCCTGGCCCAGGCAAATTTTGTAGCACACTGCTTGTGTACTGACATTCTGACACCAATGTTGCCATGCTGTGAAGCATCACTTCCAAGGTGCTATAGGTGTGTGGTTTAGTGCCATGTCTAGGGGTGTTCCCTTTGCATGCATTCAAGGGTACATTGCTGGATTGATGCTGTGATGCGCTGATTCTGTATTACCATCTTGACGCCATGTTGCTAATTTTTGTAATATGTGGCGTGGCATGATGTGCAAATGGGATGGATGTGTAATATTTTGCAGCCTGCATTGTTCTCATAGTCGTGCACCTTCAAATTGCATGTGGATTCCCTGAAGGACATTGGCATACATCTGTATGTCCATTTTCCCTACGGACGCCAGTCAACACCCAGTTGGAGTATGTATCTCTCCCCCCCCATTCACACCCAGTTGGAGTATGTATCCCCCCCCCATTCACACCCAGTTGGAGTATGTATCTCCCCCCCCCCATTCACACCCAGTTGTAGTATGTATCCCCCCCATTCACACCCAGTTGGAGTATGTATCTCCCCCCATTCACACCCAGTTGGAGTATGTATCCCCCCCCATTCACACCCAGTTGGAGTATGTATCTCTCCCCCCCAAATCACGCTGCCATGTGCTTGCCCTGCTACTCACCAAGTAGCCACGAACGTTGTCCGGTGTGTCGCTCCATGTAGCGTGGCATACTTGAGTCCCGCAGAACCATGGAATCATATGTTGATCCTGGGAATCTGGCACAGCAATATGTGATTATCTTGCTGGCCTCAAATACCATTTAGACATTGATAGAGTGGAATTGCTTCCTGTTTCGGTACACTGCTTCATTGTGATGTGGGACCACCAATTCCGCATGGGTACAGTCGATGGCCCCGATGCAACTTGGAATGCCTGCCAGTGAATAGAAGCAACTTTTGTGTTTGCAATCTCCTGGGCAGTCTGTGGCATGGATATGTGTTCAGGTGCATGCTTCAGGAGTGCATCGAGTACCTGGTTCAGCGTGCGTGAGGATACTGGTTGTGAGATGCCATGCATCTGTCCCACTGTATGCTGATGGGTGCCTGTGGGCAGGAAGTGGAGCACACTCACCACCTTCAGTAGCGGGGGGATGGCAGTTCTGATGTCTATGAGGCTCGCAATGTCGTCGTGTAGCATCCCACGATGCTGGTGATGGGAGCCCTGTCCAGATGGTACAGGGTGTGTATCTGCTCAGGGGTCAGGTTGAATGGACTGGCTCTGATCCTGGGTACTGGTGGGTGCCTCTGTGGTATGATTAGGTGCCATTGTGGTAGTGCCTGCTGTGCCTGTCTTGCCCTCCTACTCCTCCTCCTCCTCCTGCGTCTCCTTTGTGCTGCCTGTTGTTGTAGCAGCTGCGCTGCAATGAGGTCCTCCAGGCCATGTAATGCTGCCAGTATCGGAACCATCTTGGTGTGGGGAGGGGTGTGGGAAGGGGTGTAGTGTGCTCCTTTTGAGCTGCCACAGTCTCCATTGCCTTCACCTGTGCTGATTTGGTCCACCTGTGGCAGGTGGGAACACTGCCCATTTCCCTTAACGGGTGGTCTGTGATGCCGGTATTTGCACCATGGTGGAAAGGGGTTTGGGGGGATTTACCATGGCGCTATTAGCATGTGCACTGGCCTTGTGATGCTGTGCTAATAGCGGCATGGCGTAATTAATGGAATGGAGGGTCGCGCGCACGCGGCCTGCCCGCTATTAGTGGCACCGTAATTAGCGGTGCCGCTAATAGCGGTGTTCCGGGTCGTGATCCACATGGGGATTTAACATTACCGGTAATTCATTACCGGTAACGTTAAATCAATACCGCCTTCCGTGTAATGAGGCCCTATATCAACCTTTTTCTCATTTTGCTGTATTTATTTTATTATTTGATTTGCAGTAAAAGAGCTTGTCACAAACATTATGACCCGGTATGGCTGCTGATAGAATTGAAAGTATAATTACACCAGAAGCATTTCCTGAAGCATTCCCTGAAACAAATATATGAATAAAAGATTTTAAAAAATTATCCCACTAGACAGAAGTCACTGAGCAAGTATTTTGATAATTCCCTCCAAGTTAACAATTCCTTGGGATACAAGCAAATGAGCAAAGTGGGCATGGAGAAGTCTGATGAGAGCTGTTTTGTCTGTTTCCTCATCCCGTATGCCATGAGTGCCTTTAGAGTATTCATAGCAATAGAAGTACCTACGAACACAACACATTGCCTGACACTTCTTGTACTATGTATGGCACACGGACAATTCCAGGGCCAAACTGCCTTGGTAGAGTGGGTGACAAAGGAAGTCTCTCCACGTGAGGATCATTTCATAAAACAAATTACCCTGATGATCCATGTTAAAACACAAAACACGACAATGAAATACATACTGTCAGGTCCAAATAGGGGAGAGATCAGTATATAGGGCCACAAACTGCTGAAGTGCAATAATGCACAAGGAAATTAAATGCCTGATTGCTGTGATAGAGGCCAATTGCAAATTAAGGTGTACTTACCACCAAAGGGTGGTTCGATTGACTGATAGGATGCATAGCACTAACAATCCACAAGCAGATTGAGGAGGTTGTGCAGAATGCAAATAAAGTGTGCCTTGAAGGATGGCCTAAATATGCAAAGCTGCTCACCTGGATAGAGAATGAGGGAGGACCAGTACCCATAATACCAGTGAAACATTTTACGCTGTGCTTCAGAAATAATGAAAGTTGGAATGTACACAGGTTGTGAACATGTTTCTGACCCAAGCCGTATTAATGGACCACTAATGGGTTGGTGGTTCAAAGGCCTACATACAGCTTCCCCAGAATTTGGGAGGTCTTGGCTCCATAGTGATAACAAGTGCACCAACTCTGGTGCTGCCTCAGAGTGGGGTGTAGATTGGTGATTTCCCTGATGAGTAAACATGTCTGAAATAAAAGGTCTCTCACCCAAAATGCTTTAAAAGTGAAAATTATTTTTCGGCAACAGCAGTAGTGGCTTAAGATAACATACCAGACAAACATACACAGTTTGACAGAGCAGAAATGCTCTTTACCTCTCATCTTGTCCCTGGCTTGCAAACAGCAGTGAATGTCAAGTGGTTGCAGATAACAAGATGGGGACTGTCGTAAACAGTAAATGCAACTATAAAAGGGTTAATGCGATCAGGGAAGAATTGAGAGCAGTTAGTCAAATGACCTTCCAAAATAGGTATGTCGTTGATCTGAAAACGGTTATGAAGGGAATCGTTTGAGCTAAAATTTGCCCATCTTGCTGTACAATCTTCCAGCGAACGATAAGGAAAATTAGACCCTTATTGAGGCAATACCTGCCTTTCAGGAACTGCAAAATCAGATAGTGAAAAAGGTGTAAGAATATGAAGATGCTGATTGGCTCAATTACCTTTTCTCATGGGTACCCACCTGGTTGACAAATGCATTCAAAACATTATTTGCCATACTGGTACTGGTCCTGATGGCTATTTGTGTCTGAAAAATAGCACTGAACCAATGTAAAAATGTGGGTAAGAAGTGACTTGAAATTACCATAATAAAACATTTAGAGTAAAAACATCATGATGCAGACAAAGACAACAGATTAAAGTGTTGATCTAAAAGCTTTTATTGAACTAAAAGGCTGGATGGAAAAAACACCTAACTTGCCCTTTGCTAAGGTGGGATTCGCCTACCTAAAGGAAACTAAGGATAGTCTGTGTCAGGAAGGTCAATGCAATTGTCTGTCTGTGTCCACAACCTAAACATGCCCTCACAGCTAAATGTATACAATGTGTAGGGATAGCAGCATCAAAATAAGTGGTTTTAAAAAGGTTCAGAGCTTCTCTCAGCTCTGGGCCAGGATTCCCTTGCCCAAGTTCAAAATATTTGACATTGTACAGGGGGTTCCCCTCCCAAAGAGGTCAAGTCTTTCAGTTTTCCAAAACAACGCAATTCCTTGGGACACTTTCACCAACTCATAAACACAGATCAGTTTCTTCAGGTCACACAAGAGTTCCTTGCTCTTCAAACACTAGCTTCTTTGTGGGTGCTTTCAGTTACTTTTTCATAAAGGGGTGCACTCGGTCTAGACACAATTGTCGAACAACATGGTCCACCAATTATAGGTCACGCGACAGATACACTTTGCTTGCTTCCTTTTCACCATCACGTTGCCACTGCTACAGCTGGACAGTGGTGATTAATTAATTTGCATATCACAATCTCTTGATGTTGTGTCATGGCTTGGTTTGCCACCATACCCTTGTTGCACTTTCTTATATTCTCCTTGGTCTTGCCAATGCTTGTTTTCTCTTATCATACAGTTCCTTATATTCTCATGGCTATTGCCAATGCTTATTCACCAATGCTTGATTTCTCAATTCACATAGTTCCTTAAATTCTCTTTTGCTCTTGCCAGTGCATGCTCATCATTGCTTGAATGTCCTCAAATTATCTTGGCTCTTAGTAATGCGTGTTTTCTCATATCATACAGTTCATTGTACCAGGAGAAGTTTCTCAAACTTGATTTTATCCTGATTAAGATTCAAAAGTGCATATTCTCATTTTAATTCAGTTTGGTATTCAATAAGATACTTGCTTTCATTCACATCAATGTTCATTGTCACCTTTGCGTGCTTGCCTAACATCCCGGTGCCCGCCCTGATTGGTTTACTCACTGGTCAGAGCTTACTGAGTTCCAGCAAAGCATCTCTCTCTCTCTCTCTTCTGCGCCACCTCGCTGTGTCTCCCAGCAGCTCTCCAGGGCTTCGCTCACCCAGCAGCCCAGGCCTCATATGACAGCATTGCCTGGTCATCCCAGTTCCCCTTCCACGGTCCACCACTAGACTACAGCGCCCTGCAGCTTTGCTTCCTGCTGCATACACTCTGCATCCTTCAAAGGGTCTTGAGCACTCCACTTTCCATGCCGCCTTCCCAGAGAAGTCTGCTTTTGCTTTGCAGTCCATTGACCTGCGTCCACAGCTGCCTCCATTTTCACAGTTCTTCCTGCTTTCAAAGCTCCCACCCGGTTGATTGGTCCAAAAAGGACTAGACTATAATTGTTGAATCAGGAGTCCTGCATTACTGTTACTGGCCTTCTCCCCATCCCAGTAGACAACTGATGTCTGTAGGTGTGTGTGTTAGTAAAGTGAGGATGTGTTTCTCTAGTTGGTCTCTTCCTCGACCCACTACCAAACTGGTGTTTCTTGGGGAACGTTTTTGGGGAACAATAGGGAAAGGATTGACAATAGCACATAAAGGTTTGAGGGACAGAAGGCTAAATGTGAAAGGGAAATGGGGATACCATGTCTCACCTAAGGGTGCATCATCCCCACTCCCCAAGTCTCCTCCACAGAGGTGATCCTCCCTCACATATCCACTCCCAGGGTCAGGATCCAATAGTGGTGGTCTTTCCCAGGCCACCCGAGAAGAGGATACATGGGGAAAAGAAGTGAAGACACCATCAGGTCCCTCACAGTCGATACACAAGTACATGAGTGTACACAAACAGATGAACTGCCCAGCATGTACCACCTAGACCGTGTTATTGGTTCTCCTGAACCCCACAATTACACCGAACATAGGATGGATTGTGAAGCTGATGGAGATCGCTGTTTCATAACATGAGGTCCAGAGGAATGTGTGGCACAAGGAGATAGCCTGAGGGGACACCCAAAAGGTGGTTATTATGAGATGAGCAGCAGTGAAGGGGTGGTCCATGATTGGACCAGAGGAGGAGTTTATTGGGGCAGATATGCAGGTAACACCTACCGCCCCTACTCAAAATTAGTACGCAAGTACTGCTTGCTGTCCCTGCCCATTGCCAGTACTGTCCAGGTGAGAACCAATACCAATAAATAGTCTAGGGATAAAAGATAAAGCAAACTAAGGCTATGATGTAATCATTACAAATAGAATGGATGGCTTGACCAGTAAGGTGACAGGTAGTTGTTAGTATATACATGGATAGAGAATAAGTAGATGACTAAACACATACACACAAAGTACACGTAGCAGACACACGTATACATAGACATGAAGGACATATGCACATACACACAATGGACAGGTACATGTATATATGTAGCCCCTAAGAACATTAACATAAAAGAGATGCAGGGTAAAATGGAAAAGAATGAACCAAAGGAACAACTGTTGTCCTAAACACAGAGGCTGCAGCAGGTTTCAGAAGTAGCAAGGTCTCAGAATACAAGAGGCTGAATTTACAAAAACACATGTATTCTAGAAAATCTTGCAGAGCCCAGACAGTTGCTCACTTTCAGAGGCAAGGTCAGAAACTAGGAACGGATGAACAATTTGTTTAATTTTCTTTTTACATTAGTTTTATTGTAACATATTGTTTATAAATACAAACTTTTTTCACAAATTAAAACATTTACATCACTAGTTTGTGGTTACTCAAGCACTTCTCGTATTGCCTTAGTTATGTTCAATCCCTATCTATTCCTCTTCCTTACTATCTTATTCTTTTGCCAAGCTCAATTCAGAATTTTGTCCAAATAATTAACGATTGCACAGCTTAGATGTACATTGTGTCCACTCAAGATTACAAGCCACCAATATTCCATATTGTTATTCAAAGGGGCATATTTTTGAAGGAAGAATTACCTTTGTTTCTTTAAGTTTGGGCATTCTACTATCAGATGTTTTGTTGTTTTGACCTCCTTTTTACAATATCTGCATTTATTGTCTTTGGTCTTCTTGTTGTGTTTCATAAACAGCATTTTCTTATTTTTATGGGCATTTAACCGCAGTCTGATAAATCCATCTCGATGATGTCTTGATGGAAATTTGTGTAGGTATTTTGGCAGCTTCTCCAAAGTATTTGTTGCCGTTCCTAAATAAACCAATGTTGTTAAGGTATTGTAAAGTTCAATATTGTGTATCCAGTGCCATTGTTTCAATTTCTTTTTTGCCAATTGCGGCTGCCAAAGCACTGTTTCCATCTTTATATCTGCACACTCAAGAATGTTCCTCAGTGCATTTGCCCATGTCATTAACAAGCCACTGTGCTGATTTATTTCTGATAGAGCTAAGATTACATAAGTAGGTTCTGGATTTTTTATGCACATCTTACTCAGCACTAAGATAGAACTCCACAGCACTGTACCATAAAGTGCGTTGAGTGCTAATTAATATTGAATGATGATCATGGAGATGTTTTTTGGTAGTCTTAATACTCTTCTCCAAAATAGTCCTTCTAGATAAGGCCAGATGTTATGATTTAAATTCCATGCAGCTTCTGCACCGGAATAACTGTTTGTGGGTAGAATGTTCATACTGGGATGAGTGTGAACTTCCCATATTTGGTCTCGGGAGGATAGCTCAAGGGCAAGGTGCTTGCCTTGGAAGCAAGCCAACACGGAGAAATGCAGGTTCGATCCCCGGGTCAGCACTAGGTAACCTCTGGGTATTAAGCACATTATAAATAACATATCATATCATATAATCTGTGTAATTTTGCTCCTTGTAAAGAAAAAATGGTCATCCGCTGAATTAGATCTTTAACCCAGCTTCATTCACTGATTGATGTGTTAAAGAGAACTCCCAAGTAATGAATTTCTGTTGTTGTTTCAATTTGATTCAGCAATCGACCATCGAAAGTTCTTATTATTTTTTCCTTTGGTTGGCCCAATGATCAAGATTTTTGTTTTCCCAACATTGATCTGTAGATCATTAGATTGCATATATTCTTGTAGGCTAGTCAGCAGCCTTTGCAGACTGATCTGTGTAGAATCAATTAATACAAGGTCGTCTGCATATGTTGCCCAGCTTATGTGTTGCCCCTTTATCTTTGGTGGGAAGCAATTTACTGACTTCAAGGCCTCAGGAATGTCTGCAATGAACAGCTTAAATAACACAGCGGCCAAAGGGCAGCCCTGTTTCACTCCCTTATTTGTCACAATTGTCTTGGACAGGTCACCTCTTTTGTTTATTCGAACACAAATACTTGTGTTCACATGGAATGCCATAACTGGATGTAATTTGTTTGCTGGGCATGACCATGTCGCTAGTTTTTCCCAAAGCATCTCACGATTGATCGTGTCAAAAGCTTGGCGCATGTCCACAAATGCTAAAATGAGATTAGCATTCTTCTTCATTGCTTCAAGTTTTAGAAGATTTAATAAAACGAGATTCACCTCTGTTCAAACTCCCTTTGTGAATCCAGTATGTCGACAATCCATTATTGCGGCCCTCATTGCCCACTTCATTAGTTTTTGCTGCAGGAAAGTGGCTATGATCTTTCCAATGGTGTCAAGTAGGGCAATCAGGCGATAGATTGAGGGGTCATCCCGATTGCCCTTCTTATATATTGGCACGATTACTGCTTGAGCCATGACTGTGGTAATGTGTTTAAATTAGCAATTTTTGAGTAAAGGATTTCAATGAATCTTGAACACAGATCCTTATTTGCCTTGAGCATCACATTCGTGATATCATCAGGACACTCCTGCAAGAGACGGCTGCACAAGAGTTTTTTAATTTTACTATTGCCTGTGCAATGTATTCCACCGTCTCACGTATATCCCAGTCTGTCTGGCTCTGCCAATCTATATTGCTGCTTTTAATTGATGTGGTAAAAAAACGCATCTGCAATATGTTTTTTTGAGGCGCCTTCTTATACACCATTTGCTAGCATTGCACCTTGATTTAATGATCCTTTATTTAAAATGCTCAAAATGTATCTTGTTTTATGCTTGTTAATTAAATTCAATATTGTTTCTCCACGCTCTTGGTCGCGCATACAAGCAAATGATTTTTCCCAATTTCGATATTTTTGTTTCCGTTTTTTAATGGCAATCTTTGCATGGGGACCCAAGTTTTTCTTCAGGGCGCTAATTTCTTTATCTATTTTTTTTTTTTTAACTATGTACTTTAGAGCTCCAGGTGTGTTTATTTGTTTGTATGCCTTCTTTTCCTGTTTTTGTGCTGTTTTCAATTGGATTAATAATGGTGCATAGTTTATTTGCTCAACTGCTAATCTCGACATTGTTAGTAAGGTATTTGTCAGTTCCTCAATCTGCAGTGCCAAAATCCTTAACCTGTTGCCTCCTTGGTTAATCTCCAATGTTTCATTGTACTTAAATTTTGAATTTGAAAAGCACAACCATCCACATATACAGTTGGCAAATCCTTGCATGTTTTTTCATCAAAAGCTTTGTGTGGTGATTGTTCAAATTCCTGCAAACTAGTTTCCACTTCCATTTCATTTGGTATTTGTTCAGCTGCACAGTCATGTAAGTCAGCTAACCCTTGAGCAATTGGGTTCTTTTTATTTTGTCCATATCTCACTTCTACGGGAAAACCTTGTAATGCCAGCGTCCATGAAGTGATTGTGGATTGCGCTAGATTACCTGATCTAATTCTTTTACTCTCTAAAAATTGCAAAGGTTGATGATTTGTTTCAATAATCACCTTTTCTCCCTGAACAATGGGGCGGAAATGTTGTAGCGCCCACACAGTGGTTAATAGGGCCTTTTCACATTCATTAAATTTCATTTCAACTTGGGAAAATGCCTTACTTGCATATGCAATGGTTTTGTGATTCAAATTGTGTTTTTGTGATAACACTGCTGACATACAATGTTCAGAAAAACCTATTTCTATAAAGAAATCCCTGTCCTTTATGGGGTATGCTAAACATGGTGCCTTTACAAGACATTCCTTTAATTTAGCCACTGCATCAGACTGCTCTCTTTCCCATTTCCAGGGAGTATTCAGTTTAAGCAGTTTAGTCAATGGTTGAGTGATTTCTGCATAATTTTCAATGAACTTTCTGTTATAGCCTGCCATCCCTAATAAACTTTTTACTCCTTTCACATTTTTAGGATCTTTTAACCCTTTAAGTGCCATGGGTATTTCTCCCCAGTGCCAGAGCCTTTTTTGGTGATTTTGGTATGTGGCCATTCAATGGCTTGTAACTTTTTCGTTACATGAGATATCTCGGCCAAATTTGGCTCCTTTTTTTCCCACATATAGGCGGTCGTCACGCCACCCAGGAATCCCAGGTTGCTGTAGGGGGGTGAGAGAAAATAAGGAAAATGTGCGAAAATGTTGGGTTTTTTCAAAAAATGCCAATAAAATGATGTACAAAGAAGCCTGTGGTTTTTTCCTTGTAAGAGCTAGGAACAAATGGTTTGCTGTGCTGAGTTCCCCAATGTGTTGGCTTTCAGGAACAGGTTGAGTGGAAATGGAAAAACATTTTTTTGATGGGGATATCAACCGTTTTGTGAGAGGTAGGCGATTTTTGCCATTTTTGCCAATTGGACATGCATGGACGGAATGGGAGAAAAGGGCAGGAAAGCCAAATTGGAGGACAGAAAGGCATATATTTCTGAAAAGTAGACAAAATTCCAAGTTTAGGAAAGGGGGATTTGTATAGGTCAGGCAACAACTAGGTAGGGGAAACTGCCATCGAATGGGGGAAAAGCGGGAAAATGACTGAAAAAAAAGGTATGTGTTGGACATGGTTGGCTTGGTACGGCAATGGCTTCTATGAATTTTGAGAAAAGCAATGCTCCGCTACATTCCCCCGACTCTTGCAGTTAGGAGAGCATACCATTTTTGTAGTGTTTGTACAAAACAAGCAATACCACAAGCCAAACACTGAGCCATGGTACACAGGAGTTTTACGCTCACGGCCTGACCAGACGCACTTAGCATGTGTAAATTGGGAAAACCAATGTGGTGAGGAATGGCAGCCATACATTTTTTGAAAGAGCACAGGCAGACCTTTTCAAGGGTAGGTGACTTGTGCAGGTTACAAAAGTGTATGGTGGCTAAAGCAGCGACTAACTGTAGGTCACATTTGGGAAAAGAAAGGGTTGTGAGACAAAGGGCTCCAGCAAATGGGTCAAAACGTTATGAAAACCACACAAACACAACACATGGCCTACCGTCCCGCGTTCCCACAGGTGTCCCGATGAAAATGGTACCTCACATGTGTGGGTGCACCTACCTGGCCGCCAAGGGGAAAGCCTAAAACACAAGTAACCCCAAGTCTGTTTTCACACCGGAAATTTCACACTCTCACATCATACAGATATGGGCCTCGGGTGTCCAAGCCACCGAGGAAAACTGGGAACCCCATGCATTTCCGAAAAGAGGACACCCGTGGGAATCCGCAAAGGTATGATATGCCCAAATTGCCCCAGATTTTATTACCCAGACACCCCCGCAAAGTCCGAAATGTGGGAAAAAATACGCAATTTCCACACATTTCGCTCGGCTCACCCATCGAAACACGCCCCAACAACACATGGCCTACCGTCACGCGTTCCCACAGGTGTCCCGATGAAAACGGTACCTCACATGTGTGGGTGCACCTACCTGGCCGCCAAGGGGAAAGCCTAAAACACAAGTAACCCCAAGTCTGTTTTCACACCGGAAATGTCACACTCTCACATCATACAGATATGGGCCTCGGGTGTCCAAGCCACCAAGGAAAACAGGGAACCCCATGCATTTCCGGAAAGAGGACACCCGTGGGAATCCGCAGAGGTATGATATGCCCAAATCGCCCCAGAATGTATTACCCAGACACCCCCGCAAAGTCCGAAATGTGGGAAAAAATATGCATTTTCCTCACATTTCGCTCGACTCACCCATCGAAACACGCCCCCAACAACACATGGCCTACCGTCCCGCGTTCCCACAGGTGTCCCTATGAAAACGGTACCTCACATGTGTGGGTGCAACTACCTGGCCGCCAAGGGGAAAGCCTAAAACACAAGTAACCCCAAGTCTGTTTTCAGAGCGAAATCTCAGACATTCTGCCGACCGGCACAATGTACAGATATGGGCCTCGGGTGTCGAAGCCACCGAGGAAAACAGGGAACCCCATGCATTTCCGAAAATAGGACACCCGTGGGAATCCGCAGAGGTATGATATGCCCAAATCGCCCCAGAATTTATTACCCAGACACCCCTACAAAGTCCGAAATGTGGGGAAAAAAACGCTTTTTCCGCACATTTCGCTCGACGCACCCATCGAAACACGCCCCCAACAACACATGGCCTACCGTCACGCGTTCCCACAGGTGTCCCGATGAAAACGGTACCTCACATGTGTGGGTGCACCTACCTGGCCGCCAAGGGGAAAGCCTAAAACACAAGTAACCCCAAGTCTGTTTTCACACCGGAAATGTCACACTCTCACATCATACAGATATGGGCCTCGGGTGTCCAAGCCACCAAGGAAAACAGAGAACCCCATGCATTTCCGAAAAGAGGACAACCGTGGGAATCCGCAGAGGTATGATATGGCCAAATCGCCCCAGAATTTATTACCCATACACCCCCGCAAAGTCCGAAATGTGGGAAAAAATATGCATTTTCCTCACATTTCGCTCGACTCACCCATCGAAACCCGCCCCCAACAACACATGGCCTACTGTCCCGCGTTCCCACAGGTGTCCCGATGAAAACGGTACCTCACATGTGTGGGTGCACCTACCTGGCCGCCAAGGGGAAAGCCTAAAACACAAGTAACCCCAAGTCTGTTTTCAGAGGGAAATCTCAGACATTCTGCCGACCGGCACAATGTACAGATATGGGCCTCGGGTGTCCAAGCCACCGAGGAAAACAGGGAACCCCATGCATTTCCGGAAAGAGGACACCCGTGGGAATCCGCAGAGGTATGATATGTCCAAATCGCCCCAGAATTTATTACCCAGACACCCCCGCAAAGTCCGAAATGTGGGAAAAAATACGCATTTTCCTCACATTTCGCTCGACTCACCCATCGAAACACGCCCCCAACAACACATGGCCTACCGTCCCGCGTTCCCACAGGTGTCCCGATGAAAACGGTACCTCACATGTGTGGGTGCACCTACCTGGCCGCCAAGGGGAAAGCCTAAAACACAAGTAACCCCAAGTCTGTTTTCAGAGCGAAATCTCAGACATTCTGCCGACCGGCACAATGTACAGATATGGGCCTCGGGTGTCCAAGCCACCGAGGAAAACAGGGAACCCCATGCATTTCCGAAAAGAGGACACCCGTGGGAATCCGCAGAGGTAAGATATGCCCAAATCGCCCCAGAATTTATTACCCAGACACCCCTGCAAAGTCCGAAATGTGGGGAAAAAAACGCTTTTTCCGCACATTTCGCTCGACGCACCCATCGAAACACACACCCAACAACACATGGCCTACCGTCACGCGTTCCCAAAGGTGTCCCAATGAAAACGGTACCTCACATGTGTGGGTGCACCTACCTGGCCGCCAAGGGGAAAGCCTAAAACACAAGTAACCCCAAGTCTGTTTTCACACCGGAAATGTCACACTCTCACATCATACAGATATGGGCCTCGGGTGTCCAAGCCACCAAGGAAAACAGGGAACCCCATGCATTTCCGAAAAGAGGACAACCGTGGGAATCCTCAGAGGTATGATATGGCCAAATCGCCCCAGAATTTATTACCCAGACACCCCCGCAAAGTCCGAAATGTGGGAAAAAATACGCATTTTCCTCACATTTCGCTCGACTCACCCATCGAAACACGCCCCCAACAACACATGGCCTACTGTCCCGCGTTCCCACAGGTGTCCAGATGAAAACGGTACCTCACATGTGTGGGTGCACCTACCTGGCCGCCAAGGGGAAAGCCTAAAACACAAGTACCCCCAAGTCTGTTTTCAGAGCGAAATCTCAGACATTCTGCCGACCGGCACAATGTACAGATATGGGCCTCGGGTGTCGAAGCCACCGAGGAAAACAGGGAACCCCATGCATTTCCGAAAATAGGACACCCGTGGGAATCCGCAGAGGTATGATATGCCCAAATCGCCCCAGAATTTATTACCCAGACACCCCTGCAAAGTCCGAAATGTGGGGAAAAAAACGCTTTTTCCGCACATTTCGCTCGACGCACCCATCGAAACACGCCCCCAACAACACATGGCCTACCGTCACGCGTTCCCACAGGTGTCCCGATGAAAACGGTACCTCACATGTGTGGGTGCACCTACCTGGCCGCCAAGGGGAAAGCCTAAAACACAAGTAACCCCAAGTCTGTTTTCACACCGGAAATGTCACACTCTCACATCATACAGATATGGGCCTCGGGTGTCCAAGCCACCAAGGAAAACAGAGAACCCCATGCATTTCCGAAAAGAGGACAACCGTGGGAATCCGCAGAGGTATGATATGGCCAAATCGCCCCAGAATTTATCACCCATACACCCCCGCAAAGTCCGAAATGTGGGAAAAAATATGCATTTTCCTCACATTTCGCTCGACTCACCCATCGAAACCCGCCCCCAACAACACATGGCCTACTGTCCCGCGTTCCCACAGGTGTCCCGATGAAAACGGTACCTCACATGTGTGGGTGCACCTACCTGGCCGCCAAGGGGAAAGCCTAAAACACAAGTAACCCCAAGTCTGTTTTCAGAGGGAAATCTCAGACATTCTGCCGACCGGCACAATGTACAGATATGGGCCTCGGGTGTCCAAGCCACCGAGGAAAACAGGGAACCCCATGCATTTCCGGAAAGAGGACACCCGTGGGAATCCGCAGAGGTATGATATGTCCAAATCGCCCCAGAATTTATTACCCAGACACCCCCGCAAAGTCCGAAATGTGGGAAAAAATACGCATTTTCCTCACATTTCGCTCGACTCACCCATCGAAACACGCCCCCAACAACACATGGCCTACCGTCCCGCGTTCCCACAGGTGTCCCGATGAAAACGGTACCTCACATGTGTGGGTGCACCTACCTGGCCGCCAAGGGGAAAGCCTAAAACACAAGTAACCCCAAGTCTGTTTTCAGAGCGAAATCTCAGACATTCTGCCGACCGGCACAATGTACAGATATGGGCCTCGGGTGTCCAAGCCACCGAGGAAAACAGGGAACCCCATGCATTTCCGAAAAGAGGACACCCGTGGGAATCCGCAGAGGTAAGATATGCCCAAATCGCCCCAGAATTTATTACCCAGACACCCCTGCAAAGTCCGAAATGTGGGGAAAAAAACGCTTTTTCCGCACATTTCGCTCGACGCACCCATCGAAACACACACCCAACAACACATGGCCTACCGTCACGCGTTCCCAAAGGTGTCCCAATGAAAACGGTACCTCACATGTGTGGGTGCACCTACCTGGCCGCCAAGGGGAAAGCCTAAAACACAAGTAACCCCAAGTCTGTTTTCACACCGGAAATGTCACACTCTCACATCATACAGATATGGGCCTCGGGTGTCCAAGCCACCAAGGAAAACAGGGAACCCCATGCATTTCCGAAAAGAGGACAACCGTGGGAATCGTCAGAGGTATGATATGGCCAAATCGCCCCAGAATTTATTACCCAGACACCCCCGCAAAGTCCGAAATGTGGGAAAAAATACGCATTTTCCTCACATTTCGCTCGACTCACCCATCGAAACACGCCCCCAACAACACATGGCCTACTGTCCCGCGTTCCCACAGGTGTCCAGATGAAAACGGTACCTCACATGTGTGGGTGCACCTACCTGGCCGCCAAGGGGAAAGCCTAAAACACAAGTACCCCCAAGTCTGTTTTCAGAGCGAAATCTCAGACATTCTGCCGACCGGCACAATGTACAGATATGGGCCTCGGGTGTCAAAGCCACCGAGGAAAACAGGGAACCCCATGCATTTCCGAAAATAGGACACCCGTGGGAATCCGCAGAGGTATGATATGCCCAAATCGCCCCAGAATTTATTACCCAGACACCCCTGCAAAGTCCGAAATGTGGGGAAAAAAACGCTTTTTCCGCACATTTCGCTCGACGCACCCATCGAAACACGCCCCCAACAACACATGGCCTACCGTCACGCGTTCCCACAGGTGTCCCGATGAAAACGGTACCTCACATGTGTGGGTGCACCTACCTGGCCGCCAAGGGGAAAGCCTAAAACACAAGTAACCCCAAGTCTGTTTTCACACCGGAAATGTCACACTCTCACATCATACAGATATGGGCCTCGGGTGTCCAAGCCACCAAGGAAAACAGAGAACCCCATGCATTTCCGAAAAGAGGACAACCGTGGGAATCCGCAGAGGTATGATATGGCCAAATCGCCCCAGAATTTATCACCCATACACCCCCGCAAAGTCCGAAATGTGGGAAAAAATATGCATTTTCCTCACATTTCGCTCGACTCACCCATCGAAACCCGCCCCCAACAACACATGGCCTACTGTCCCGCGTTCCCACAGGTGTCCCGATGAAAACGGTACCTCACATGTGTGGGTGCACCTACCTGGCCGCCAAGGGGAAAGCCTAAAACACAAGTAACCCCAAGTCTGTTTTCAGAGGGAAATCTCAGACATTCTGCCGACCGGCACAATGTACAGATATGGGCCTCGGGTGTCCAAGCCACCGAGGAAAACAGGGAACCCCATGCATTTCCGGAAAGAGGACACCCGTGGGAATCCGCAGAGGTATGATATGTCCAAATCGCCCCAGAATTTATTACCCAGACACCCCCGCAAAGTCCGAAATGTGGGAAAAAATACGCATTTTCCTCACATTTCGCTCGACTCACCCATCGAAACACGCCCCCAACAACACATGGCCTACCGTCCCGCGTTCCCACAGGTGTCCCGATGAAAACGGTACCTCACATGTGTGGGTGCACCTACCTGGCCGCCAAGGGGAAAGCCTAAAACACAAGTAACCCCAAGTCTGTTTTCAGAGCGAAATCTCAGACATTCTGCCGACCGGCACAATGTACAGATATGGGCCTCGGGTGTCCAAGCCACCGAGGAAAACAGGGAACCCCATGCATTTCCGAAAAGAGGACACCCGTGGGAATCCGCAGAGGTAAGATATGCCCAAATCGCCCCAGAATTTATTACCCAGACACCCCTGCAAAGTCCGAAATGTGGGGAAAAAAACGCTTTTTCCGCACATTTCGCTCGACGCACCCATCGAAACACACACCCAACAACACATGGCCTACCGTCACGCGTTCCCAAAGGTGTCCCAATGAAAACGGTACCTCACATGTGTGGGTGCACCTACCTGGCCGCCAAGGGGAAAGCCTAAAACACAAGTAACCCCAAGTCTGTTTTCACACCGGAAATGTCACACTCTCACATCATACAGATATGGGCCTCGGGTGTCCAAGCCACCAAGGAAAACAGGGAACCCCATGCATTTCCGAAAAGAGGACAACCGTGGGAATCCTCAGAGGTATGATATGGCCAAATCGCCCCAGAATTTATTACCCAGACACCCCCGCAAAGTCCGAAATGTGGGAAAAAATACGCATTTTCCTCACATTTCGCTCGACTCACCCATCGAAACACGCCCCCAACAACACATGGCCTACTGTCCCGCGTTCCCACAGGTGTCCAGATGAAAACGGTACCTCACATGTGTGGGTGCACCTACCTGGCCGCCAAGGGGAAAGCCTAAAACACAAGTACCCCCAAGTCTGTTTTCAGAGGGAAATCTCAGACATTCTGCCGACCGGCACAATGTACAGATATGGGCCTCGGGTGTCCAAGCCACCAAGGAAAACAGGGAACCCCATGCATTTCCGGAAAGGGGACACCCGTGGGAATCCGCAGAGGTATGATATGTCCAAATCGCCCCAGAATTTATTACCCAGACACCCCCGCAAAGTCCGAAATGTGGGAAAAAATACGCATTTTCCTCACATTTCGCTCGACTCACCCATCGAAACACGCCCCCAACAACACATGGCCTACCGTCCCGCGTTCCCACAGGTGTCCCGATGAAAACGGTACCTCACATGTGTGGGTGCACCTACCTGGCCGCCAAGGGGAAAGCCTAAAACACAAGTAACCCCAAGTCTGTTTTCAGAGCGAAATCTCAGACATTCTGCCGACCGGCACAATGTACAGATATGGGCCTCGGGTGTCCAAGCCACCGAGGAAAACAGGGAACCCCATGCATTTCCGAAAAGAGGACACCCGTGGGAATCCGCAGAGGTATGATATGGCCAAATCGCCCCAGAATTTATTACCCAGACACCCCTGCAAAGTCCGAAATGTGGGGAAAAAACGCTTTTTCCGCTCATTTCGCTCGACGCACCCATCGAAACACGCCCCCAACAACACATTGCCTACCGTCACGCGTTCCCACAGGTGTCCTGATGAAAACAGTACCTCACATGTGTGGGTGCACCTACCTGGCCGCCAAGGGGAAAGCCTAAAACACAAGTAACCCCAAGTCTGTTTTCAGAGCGAAATCTCAGACATTCTGCCGACCGGCACAATGTACAGATATGGGCCTCGGGTGTCCAAGCCACCGAGGAAAACAGGGAACCCCATGCATTTCCGAAAAGAGGACACCCGTGGGAATCCACAGAGGTATGATATGCCCAAATCGCCCCAGAATTTATTACCCAGACACCCCTGCAAAGTCCGAAATGTGGGGAAAAAAACGCTTTTTCCGCACATTTCGCTCGACTCACCCATCGAAACACGCCCCCAACAACACATGGCCTACCGTCCCGCGTTCCCACAGGTGTCCCTATGAAAACGGTACCTCACATGTGTGGGTGCACCTACCTGGCCGCCAAGGGGAAAGCCTAAAACACAAGTAACCCCAAGTCTGTTTTCAGAGCGAAATCTCAGACATTCTGCCGACCGGCACAATGTACAGATATGGGCCTCGGGTGTCCAAGCCACCGAGGAAAACAGGGAACCCCATGCATTTCCGAAAATAGGACACCCGTGGGAATCCGCAGAGGTATGATATGCCCAAATCGCCCCAGAATTTATTACCCAGACACCCCTGCAAAGTCCGAAATGTGGGGAAAAAAACGCTTTTTCCGCAAATTTCGCTCGATGCACCCATCGAAACACGCCCCCAACAACACATGGCCTACCGTCACGCGTTCCCACAGGTGTCCCGATGAAAACGGTACCTCACATGTGTGGGTGCACCTACCTGGCCGCCAAGGGGAAAGCCTAAAACACAAGTAACCCCAAGTCTGTTTTCACACCGGAAATGTCACACTCTCACATCATACAGATATGGGCCTCGGGTGTCCAAGCCACCAAGGAAAACAGAGAACCCCATGCATTTCCGAAAAGAGGACAACCGTGGGAATCCGCAGAGGTATGATATGGCCAAATCGCCCCAGAATTTATTACCCAGACATCCCCGCAAAGTCCGAAATGTGGGAAAAAATATGCATTTTCCTCACATTTCGCTCGACTCACCCATCGAAACACGCCCCCAACAACACATGGCCTACTGTCCCGCGTTCCCACAGGTGTCCCGATGAAAACGGTACCTCACATGTGTGGGTGAACCTACCTGGCCGCCAAGGGGAAAGCCTAAAACACAAGTAACCCCAAGTCTGTTTTCAGAGGGAAATCTCAGACATTCTGCCGACCGGCACAATGTACAGATATGGGCCTCGGGTGTCCAAGCCACCGAGGAAAACAGGGAACCCCATGCATTTCCGGAAAGAGGACGCCCGTGGGAATCCGCAGAGGTATGATATGTCCAAATCGCCCCAGAATTTATTACCCAGACACCCCCGCAAAGTCCGAAATGTGGGAAAAAATACGCATTTTCCTCACATTTCGCTCGACTCACCCATCGAAACACGCCCCCAACAACACATGGCCTACCGTCCCGCGTTCCCACAGGTGTCCCGATGAAAACGGTACCTCACATGTGTGGGTGCACCTACCTGGCCGCCAAGGGGAAAGCCTAAAACACAAGTAACCCCAAGTCTGTTTTCAGAGCGAAATCTCAGACATTCTGCCGACCGGCACAATGTACAGATATGGGCCTCGGGTGTCCAAGCCACCGAGGAAAACAGGGAACCCCATGCATTTCCGAAAAGAGGACACCCGTGGGAATCCGCAGAGGTATGATATGCCCAAATCGCCCCAGAATTTATTACCCAGACACCCCTGCAAAGTCCGAAATGTGGGGAAAAAAACGCTTTTTCCGCACATTTCGCTCGACGCACCCATCGAAACACACACCCAACAACACATGGCCTACCGTCACGCGTTCCCACAGGTGTCCCAATGAAAACGGTAACTCACATGTGTGGGTGCACCTACCTGGCCGCCAAGGGGAAAGCCTAAAACACAAGTAACCCCAAGTCTGTTTTCACACCGGAAATGTCACACTCTCACATCATACAGATATGGGCCTCGGGTGTCCAAGCCACCAAGGAAAACAGGGAACCCCATGCATTTCCGAAAAGAGGACAACCGTGGGAATCCTCAGAGGTATGATATGGCCAAATCGCCCCAGAATTTATTACCCAGACACCCCCGCAAAGTCCGAAATGTGGGAAAAAATACGCATTTTCCTCACATTTCGCTCGACTCACCCATCGAAACACGCCCCCAACAACACATGGCCTACTGTCCCGCGTTCCCACAGGTGTCCCGATGAAAACGGTACCTCACATGTGTGGGTGCACCTACCTGGCCGCCAAGGGGAAAGCCTAAAACACAAGTACCCCCAAGTCTGTTTTCAGAGGGAAATCTCAGACATTCTGCCGACCGGCACAATGTACAGATATGGGCCTCGGGTGTCCAAGACACCGAGGAAAACAGGGAACCCCATGCATTTCCGGAAAGAGGACACCCGTGGGAATCCGCAGAGGTATGATATGTCCAAATCGCCCCAGAATTTATTACCCAGACACCCCCGCAAAGTCCGAAATGTGGGAAAAAATACGCATTTTCCTCACATTTCGCTCGACTCACCCATCGAAACACGCCCCCAACAACACATGGCCTACCGTCCCGCGTTCCCACAGGTGTCCCGATGAAAACGGTACCTCACATGTGTGGGTGCACCTACCTGGCCGCCAAGGGGAAAGCCTAAAACACAAGTAACCCCAAGTCTGTTTTCAGAGCGAAATCTCAGACATTCTGCCGACCGGCACAATGTACAGATATGGGCCTCGGGTGTCCAAGCCACCGAGGAAAACAGGGAACCCCATGCATTTCCGAAAAGAGGACACCCGTGGGAATCCGCAGAGGTATGATATGCCCAAATCGCCCCAGAATTTATTACCCAGACACCCCTGCAAAGTCCGAAATGTGGGGGAAAAACGCTTTTTCCGCTCATTTCGCTCGACGCACCCATCGAAACACGCCCCCAACAACACATTGCCTACCGTCACGCGTTCCCACAGGTGTCCTGATGAAAACGGTACCTCACATGTGTGGGTGCACCTACCTGGCCGCCAAGGGGAAAGCCTAAAACACAAGTAACCCCAAGTCTGTTTTCAGAGCGAAATCTCAGACATTCTGCCGACCGGCACAATGTACAGATATGGGCCTCGGGTGTCCAAGCCACCGAGGAAAACAGGGAACCCCATGCATTTCCGAAAAGAGGACACCCGTGGGAATCCACAGAGGTATGATATGCCCAAATCGCCCCAGAATTTATTACCCAGACACCCCTGCAAAGTCCGAAATGTGGGGAAAAAAACGCTTTTTCCGCACATTTCGCTCGACGCACCCATCGAAACACGCCCCCAACAACACATGGCCTACCGTCACGCGTTCCCACAGGTGTCCCGATGAAAACGGTACCTCACATGCGTGGGTGCACCTACCTGGCCGCCAAGGGGAAAGCCTAAAACACAAGTAACCCCAAGTCTGTTTTCACACCGGAAATGTCACACTCTCACATCATACAGATATGGGCCTCGGGTGTCCAAGCCACCAAGGAAAACAGGGAACCCCATGCATTTCCGAAAAGAGGACAACCGTGGGAATCTGCAGAGGTATGATATGGCCAAATCGCATCAGAATTTATTACCCAGACACCCCCGCAAAGTCCGAAATGTGGGAAAAAATACGCATTTTCCTCACATTTCGCTCGACTCACCCATCGAAACACGCCCCCAACAACACATGGCCTACTGTCCCGCGTTCCCACAGGTGTCCCAATGAAAACGGTACCTCACATGTGTGGGTGCACCTACCTGGCCGCCAAGGGGAAAGCCTAAAACACAAGTAACCCCAAGTCTGTTTTCAGAGGGAAATCTCAGACATTCTGCCGACCGGCACAATGTACAGATATGGGCCTCGGGTGTCCAAGCCACCGAGGAAAACAGGGAACCCCATGCATTTCCGGAAATAGGACAACCGTGGGAATCCGCAGAGGTATGATATGCCCAAATCGCCCCAGAATTTATTACCCAGACACCCCCGCAAAGTCCGAAATGTGGGAAAAAATACGCATTTTCCTCACATTTCGCTCGACTCACCCATCGAAACACGCCCCCAACAACACATGGCCTACCGTCCTGCGTTCCCACAGGTGTCCCGATGAAAACGGTACCTCACATGTGTGGGTGCACCTACCTGGCCGCCAAGGGGAAAGCCTAAAACACAAGTAACCCCAAGTCTGTTTTCAGAGCGAAATCTCAGACATTCTGCTGACCGGCACAATGTACAGATATGGGCCTCGGGTGTCCAAGCCACCGAGGAAAACAGGGAACCCCATGCATTTCCGAAAAGAGGACACCCGTGGGAATCCGCAGAGGTATGATATGCCCAAATCGCCCCAGAATTTATTACCCAGACACCCCTGCAAAGTCCGAAATGTGGGGGGAAAAAACACTTTTTCCGCACATTTTGCTCGACGCACCCATCGAAACATGCCCCCAACAACACATGGCCTACCGTCACGCGTTCCCACAGGTGTCCCGATGAAAACGGTACCTCACATGTGTGGGTGCACCTACATGGCCGCCAAGGGGAAAGCCTAAAACACAAGTAACCCCAAGTCTGTTTTCACACCGGAAATGTCACACTCTCACATCATACAGATATGGGCCTCGGGTGTCCAAGCCACCGAGGAAAACAGGGAACCCCATGCATTTCCGAAAAGAGGACACCCGTGGGAATCCGCAGAGGTATGATATGCCCAAATCGCCCCAGAATTTATTACCCAGACACCCCCGCAAAGTCCGAAATGTGGGAAAAAATATGCATTTTCCTCACATTTCGCTCGACTCACCCATCGAAACATGCCCCCAACAACACAGGGCCTACTGTCCCGCGTTCCCACAGGTGTCCCGATGAAAACGGTACCTCACATGTGTGGGTGCACCTACCTGGCTGCCAAGGGGAAAGCCGAAAACACAAGTAACCCCAAGTCTCTTTTCAGAGGGAAATCTCAGCCATTCTGCCGACCGGCACAATGTACAGATATGGGCCTCGGGTGTCCAAGCCACCGAGGAAAACAGGGAACCCCATGCATTTCCGGAAAGAGGACACCCGTGGGAATCCACAGAGGTATGATATGCCCAAATCGCCCCAGAATGTATTACCCAGACACCCCCGCAAAGTCCGAAATGTGGGAAAAAATACGCATTTTCCTCACATTTCGCTCGACTCACCCATCGAAACACGCCCCCAACAACACATGGCCTACCGTCCCACGTTCCCACAGGTGTCCCGATGAAAACGGTACCTCACATGTGTGGGTGCACCTACCTGGCCGCCAAGGGGAAAGCCTAAAACACAAGTAACCCCAAGTCTGTTTTCAGAGCGAAATCTCAGACATTCTGCCGACCGGCACAATGTACAGATATGGGCCTCGGGTGTCCAAGCCACCGAGGAAAACAGGGAACCCCATGCATTTCCGAAAAGAGGACACCCGTGGGAATCCGCAGAGGTATGATATGACCAAATCGCCCCAGAATTTATTACCCAGACACCCCTGCAAAGTCCGAAATGTGGGGAAAAAAACGCTTTTTCCGCACATTTCGCTTGACGCACCCATCGAAACACGCCCCCAACAACACATGGCCTACCGTCCCGCGTTCCCACAGGTGTCCCGATGAAAACGGTACCTCACATGTGTGGGTGCACCTACCTGGCCGCCAAGGGGAAAGCCTAAAACACAAGTAACCCCAAGTCTGTTTTCACACCGGAAATGTCACACTCTCACATCATACAGATATGGGCCTCGGGTGTCCAAGCCACCGAGGAAAACAGGGAGCCCCATGCATTTCCGAAAAGAGGACACCCGTGGGAATCCGCAGAGGTGTGATTTGCGCACATCGCCCCAGGTTTTTTTACCCAGACACCCCTGCAAAGTCCGAAATGTGGGGGAAAAAACGCTTTTTCCGCACATTTCGCTCTGGCCACCCACCGAAACACACCGCCAACAACACGTGGCCTACCTTCCCGTGTCCCCACACGTGTCCCGATGAAAACGGTACCTCACATGTGTGGGTGCACCTACCGGGGGCGCAAAAGGAAAAGGGTAACCGACTGGGAACCCCAAGCCATTCGCCACTGCCCATTTTGTTCATGTGGGCAACCTACAGATTTGGGCCTAGGGTGTCGCAGCCAGCAAGGGAAACAGGGAACCCCATGCATTTCCCAAAAGAGGACACCCGTGGGAATCCACAGAGGTCTGACTTACGCAAATCGGCCCAGAATGTAATACCCAGAACCACCAGCAAAGACCCACATGGGAGAAGGGTGCCCAAGGCCAGGGATATTACCGCCGACTTTGCTGGAGCCCTGGCTGCCCTGCGTTACAGCTTCTCCCCACCAAGGAGTCTCGGCAGTGTGCCAATACCTCCCCGAAGGGAAAAGCTGTAATGCAGCCCAGCCGCAACTCCAGGACAGTTGGAGGTGATCTGCCCAGACGGGCCATTCCCACCCACACCTCCAACAATCCAGCCCCAGTCTCACCCACCCCACTGACAGTGGGCCCTAACCATAGAATAATAAAAAACAGTACTCACATAACGTTGCAGCTGCTCGGGTAGAAAAAGCTGTAAACAAAACAAAGAACATGTGTTACCTACGGTCACACCAGCAAAATGTAGCCCTCCCCGGGGGCAGATAGGGGGGGGGTTGTCCTGCACTCCTCCCTGGGCTCAGGCGTCCGTTCCTAGGAGCAGATATCTGCCCCCAGGGAGGGTTGCATGAGGTGGGGCCCTCCATTTGGGGTGGGGGGGTTGAGGGCCACCCCCCATTGCGGTACATCATGCGCTGCCAATTTAGGGTGGCCCTCAGCCCCCCCTAAAAAGCAGCCTGTGGTTTTGTATATTTTTTTTTGTTTACCCAACTTGGCTTGGTGCAGATGGGCCCATTAGTGTGGCTATCTGCCCCCAGGGTGCCCAAACCCTACTGCCCCATCTATTGGGGGTCCTGCCCCAGCTTTTGGGGTGCCCCCCCCCACCCCACCCCCAATGGCTGGGGGACACACCTCATGCAGGCCTCCCTGGGCCTCCTCCAAACGGCTGCGTGAGGTACACCCCACCTCCATTTGGGGTGAGGGGGGAGAGGGCCACCCCAAAAGGTGGGGCGAGACCCCCAATAGATGGGGCAGTAGGGTTTGGGCACCCTGGGGGCAGATAGCCACACTAATGTGGCCATCTGCACCAAGCAAAGTTGGGTAAACAAAAAAAAATATACAAAACCACAGGCTGCTTTTTAGGGGGGGCTGAGGGCCACCCTAAATTGGCAGCGCATGATGTACCGCAACGGGGGGTGGCCCTCAACCCCCCTCCACCCCAAATGGAGGGCCCCACCTCATGCAACCCTCCCTGGGGGCAGATATCTGCTCCTAGGAAGGGGCATCTGACCCCAGGGAGGGATGCATGAGGTCAGGCCCCCCCTATCTGCGCCCAGGGAGGGTTGCATGAGGTGGGGCCCTCCATTTGGGGTGGGGGGGGTTGAGGGCCACCCCCCGTTGCTGTACATCATGCGCTGCCAATTTAGGGTGGCCCTCAGCCCCCCCTAAAAAGCAGCCTGTGATTTTGTATATTTTTTTTTTTTGTTTACCCAACTTGGCTTGGTGCAGATGGGCCCATTAGTGTGGCTATCTGCCCCCAGGGTGCCCAAACCCTACTGCCCCATCTATTGGGGGTCCTGCCCCAGCTTTGACTGAAACTGAAGGAAATCCAACCCCCGGGCAGTGAGGGGGGACCTCCCCCTCACATAGCCCGGGGGTTGGATTACAGTTTTGAGCGATCCCTGCTTTGCAGGGATCGCTCAAAACAAGGTGCCGAAAAGGACGAGCTATCTCGTCCTTGGCACTGCGTGTGCACTTCCAAGGACGAGATACCTCGTCCTTGGCACTTAAAGGGTTAATCTTTGTATGGCCTCTATTTTCTTCTTTTGTGGATTTAGCCCATGTTCAGTCACTTCATGCCCTAGAAAGTTCACTTTTTTCTTGCACCATTGTGCTTTTTGCAAAGATACTTTGGCGCCTGCTTTCTGCAATTGGCCAAGTACATGTTTTATTTCATCAAAATGGCTTTTCAGGCTTTCATTTTTTATCAGGACATCGTCCACATAAACTATTGTTCCTCTTTCCGCTGCATCCGGCATGGCCTTTCTCAAAAATATGCCAAATTCACTCCCACTATTGATGTACCCGAACGGAGCTCTAAGCCAGGCATATTGAGTCCTGTCAAATGTAAAGGAAAATAAATGTTGTATCTCCTCTGCCAATGGCACGCACCAATATCCAGAGGTGAGATCTAATGTGGTAAATACATTTGAACCATGTACCTGAGCTAGGCCCTGATCAATGAATGGCAGAGGCCATCTAGATACTGGTACTCTTTTATTTAACTCTCTCAAGTCTGCACATAGCCGCCATTGACCATTTGGCTTTAACACACCTAAAATAGGTGTATTGGATGTGCTATGAATGGGCCTGATGATTCCCCGCGATTCCAAATTTTTAATAATCTCTGCCAATGATTCTAAACATGCCAGCAGTAGTCTATACTGGCGTACAAACACTGGATTTCTGCTACACCCTTCTGGTAGTGTGGCCACATGTAAATCAGTTAAACCACAATCATAAGCATCTTTTGCAAATACATCCTTAAACTCCATAAATATCTCCCTCAGATTGTCCCTATCCTCATTGCTTTCACATGCATCCGCTAAGGAGATCTGCTCTTCTACCATTTTGAAAAATCTTCTGGTAAGGGAATCTCGGCACTTTCCTCTAACTGTGTGGCTGTGTCTTTTTGTAAAGCTGCCACTCTTAAATATTTTGGCATATCAGCTTCCACTTCAAGGGGCTGATTTTCTGTTTCATTTTCATTTAAATTAAATATTATGCAATCCTCTTGATGGCAGCACACTGTCTCATTTGAATCATAAGGATACACAGAATGAATTTTAAATATTCCTTTGGGCTGAGAGTCCAGGTGTTCTGGCAACTCACCCTTGGCATCTACATACTTTTCAGGAATATTTCCAATCACCATGTTATTTAAATCTGCCGTATAATGTGATTTTTGTATGGCCATTCCTAATGGGGAGTTTTCCTCTAAATGAATATCCTGACAACCTTTATTATTTACCATAATTTTTACAGATCCTTCACCAATATCTACCAATGGAATGTATTCATAATCCAGGCCTTGCTGTTTTATGGATTCATTCAGGCATACAAATGCATCAGAGCCTTTCATCTGCTGTCCATTTTTGCATTTCAGTGTAATTGCAAACTGTTTTGTAAATGCAGGAATAATAGTATCTTTCCTCATTTGTAATTCGATTGCATAAGGAACCAGTTGTGCACAATGATAAGCCCTTCTTTTGTCTTCAAATTCAGGTGCCGGACCACCTAGGCGTGACCATATTTTTTGATTAAGGAAATCTAACACCGTACACATTCTGTGCATGATGTCATTGCCCATGTAAAATTCATTTTGTGCTCCACTCACTATCCATACATTATGGTAAATTGTTTTCTGCCCAATGCTAATTTTAAGCATGCATCTGCCTGCAATTCGGTTTTCAAAGTCTGGACTGTCCAACCCAGAAACATATTGGTTTTTAATCCTAAATCTCGGGATTTCTTCCCTCTCCATTATTTTTTGCAACAATTTCTCATTAATGAAACTCCTTTCATGTCCAAGCGCTAAAGTGGCTTTTATTGTTTTAAAATAGTCATTTATACCAACATGAACCCATGGTTGCTCATCTTCCATGTGTATTTCTGCCAGAGTGGTAATGTGTTTTTCTGAATCTGTTTTAGGAGCAATATTCTGTTTGCATGTTTTCTCTTTTAAATAAAAACGTAATGTGTGCTCATCTATGGCAGTCTGCCAATTTTTCCTTGGGTCCAAGTATATTTGTACAGGTAGTTTTTCATTGTCGCTCTGCATTTTGTCTTGACACATTAATATAACAGTGACACTAGGTATGCAGCTATTCTGGAGATATACCTCCACAGCATCATTTGTTTTGGCAACGGTGTGACATTCATTTATATTGCTGTTTTGTGATTTTAGTTTCTTAGGCCTCAATGGTTTTTTGGTTAAGGACCACAGCACTCCATTCACCCCATCTATTAGAGGAGACAACCTTTTCAGGCAATCTGTCCTCATCAGAAATGGAATTTCACAAATAGATGTGATCAATACCTCTTGTTTCATTCTGTGCTTTCCTATTTTTATGTCAACCTCAGTTACACCTATGATGGGCACCTCCTCCCCATTAAAGCTATGCACTGGGCCTTGACTGTGATCTGACTCTGTGGGGGTCTCCCTTCATTGATACTCTTTACCAGCTCCTTGGGCATAATTGTGGCCTGTGCGCTAGTGTCAATCATAGCAAAGGTGTGGCATTTTTCTTCTACAGTGATGGGTGCATAATATCTGTCCTCAACTTCCTCTAATACACATAAGAAATGTGAATTCTTACTGATTTCAGGGCTCACCTTTCTCAGGTCTTTTTCACTTTTGGCTAAACACATTGGTAAATGGAAAGACATTTTTCCCTCCTTTTTACCCATTTCTGCGCGAGAGACTTTATTCATTTCTCCATGATCAGAGGTTTTTTGGAGTGTGGCCACTGTTCGCCCATCAATCTGGGTAACATCAGAGACCACATTACAACCTTCCAACTGAACATGTGTAACAACATCATTCAGCAATTTGTCATTTTTTTAATTCTGTGCATTTGTGATCATTTAGTGTGATACCAGCCCTTTCAGCCTCTTCAAAAATATGTGGCTCAAAGAATTCTTCAGGTGATTGACTTGTACCCTCCTTTTGAGTATTTCCTTTTTCTGTCTGTGTTTGGTCATTGTTTTGCTTGCCCAGGGAAGGAGCTATAGCATCCCCACTTACTCCCTGTCCACTGGTATTCCCCATGCAAGAGTCATTTTTCTTAAATCTGTCCCTTTGTTCTTTTGGAATTCCTAATGTTTCTTTTTCATTTGTACAAATCTTTACTGTTTTATTTAGCTCTAGGTTAAACTGTACCTCTTTTTTAGAAGTATTTGCACTTTCTGTCACAAGTTCATTTACTGGCACTTTCACATTTAATCCATTAGGCATCCAGAGTCGTTATGCAAAATTATATCAGAGCAATCTGTCATTTTGGCACTGCAGTTATCATGAGTACTTAGTCACTTTTCGGAAGCCCCCCGGTCATTGCTATGGCCATCAGCCCCCTCTTTGGAAGGTCGTTTTTGCACTGTACAGAGCTTTCCTATTTGCTCAGCTAACATTTTCACTTGGGCCTCAAGGCACTGGAACCTTTCCATCTCTCTAGGATCCTCTTTCTGTGGCCTAGGTCGATATTGGTTGTTTTCCCCCTGATTGGATCTATTCTGATACCTCTCAGGTGATTGATGTCGTTTGGGATGGTTTCTGAACTCTTGATTCATTTGTGGAGGGGAGCGGGTTGCACCCATCCTTTGATTATAGTCCCCTGGTGGGGAATCATTGTACTGACGTGGATTGTAGTTCACGTTTTGCCTCATGTCCTGTCTCTCAGATTGTGGGTACTGGCCCCTAGGTTGATTTCCATTATCAGTAAATCGATCCACATATCGGGGCCTATCCTGATTACCATATATCATGGTGTTGGGATCAAATCTGCTCTGTGTCCCCAATGACTGGTAGGGACCATCATTTCTTTGATCTTGATTTTGTCTCTGGTTATTGTTCATACCTGCCATATTAGGCCGATATCCTACCCGGGGTCTGTCCCCTAAATACCTAGGGCTGATGTAGCTCTCTCTATTACTAGGATCATGTGATTGGAACATTGGTACAGGAAATGGCGATCTTTGTTGATTACCCTTTTGTTCAGGTGTCACATTATTTTTACCTTGGCTCTGAGCAGACTCAAGGGACATTTTGGCTGACCTGATTTCCATTACTGTGGCTGAGGGTTCTTTAGATTTAGGTCTAGTATCTTTCATTTTATCACTTTCTCTACCCTGACAATAGAGTACCTCATATAGTTTTGTGCTTTGATGTACAATCCATTCAAGGGACTTGTCACGGTCAAATTCACGGACCAATTGGGATATGATGTCTTTCTGTAGCCCATAGAAGTATGCAGTTTTAAACTCATTGGAATTTGAGTCAAAAGATACATCAAAGCGAGAAAATGCTCTTTTTAAGTCTTGTAAAAATTGGCGAGGAGATGTATTAGGTCCAGCAGTAATTGTGTAAGCGACTTTCTTTGCCTCCTGCAATGACTGAAAAGGAGAAAAATGACGCCTAATTTCTTTTTCAAACTCCAACCAGGTCATATTCTGCTGTTCATTTAATCCCCATATGATGCTGGCCGTCGGGGCATCTAAAGTTAAATGAAAATATTGTCTGTACTGTTCCTTAGGTATCTGGAGTGCTTTAAAAATGTCATGCACTGCTTCTAAGTGATCCTCAATGCAGCATTCACCTCCCTTTTTAAATGGTTTGATCAGGGCTTTAATGGATTTCATTATTTTTATGGGGCTACTTGTTGCAATGCATGGAATTGCACTATTTTGTGATTCAATCCTGTTTTCAGGTGTATGAGATTGGTGGCTGCCCCCAATGGGAGTATCAAATCCCCCAAGGGCGCTGCAACCAAGTTCAGTCACCGGCCCAGTCACTGGAGCACTAGCTCTTTGGGCAGAGCTAGAATTCACCTCCACTCCATTGAATGTGGTACCCTGCCACCTCTCCTGGGACCTGGGAATGCACATTTGCTGTTCTAAGTCCTTACACTTTTTAAGGAGTCTGTTTGCTTCATTTTGCAAATAGTTGTTTTCATCACTCATCTTATTAATCACCTCCTGCATGTCGCACATTTGCATTTGGCATTGATTGAACTCTTTATTTCTCTTGTCTCTTTCTTGAATCATTTTCATCATTTCTTGTTCTGCACTCTGGAGATCACATTCTTTTTCACAATGTTCTTTTTGTAAAATCTGCATTTCTGAAACAACCTCATCTTTATCCTGTCTAATGTGGTCCACTAAGGCTTTTAAGTGTACCAATTCTTGCTCACTATCCTCAAATTGTTTCTTGCTTTTGGATAACTGAGCATCAAAGTCTCTGCATTTTAATTGCATGTCTTTTTGGCATACATCCAATTCTGCTCTTAACATTTCCTGATTTTTACTTGCCCCATCTGATTCAGTCTTTAACATGTTAATTAGCTGAGTATCATTCTCCTGCATTCGCAGGGACTTATTCAAAATAAACCATATTTTGCCGCATAGCCGTATTAAACAGTCTTTCTCTGCACTTTTATCGGCTGCATTCAATAATCTTGTAAGGCAGACCTGAATTATGCTGCCTTCTGCAAAAATATTGTCTAGTTTTTCTTTTTGCACCTCACCCTGAATGCGTTCACGCCATTCTAACGTGCTATTCGACGACCAAGTCCCATGTGCAAACAACTTTGCCTCTAAATATTGCACTAGGTCTGAGAATGTGGTTTCCCTTTGTGACATTCTGAAATTCGTTTTTAGTGGCACACTGCTATTATAAAATGGGTTCCCTTTAATGTGCAAATGGCAGTGTGAGACACGCTTGCCACGCCCAGTAGGTACTCTATGATCACTTTCCCGGCCTGCAACGCACCATAAATATGTAGGGTATTTTGTGGAGATTTGGGGCCTGACTGTATTTTCTTACCGCCGAAAAATAACTTAGCAACAATCACTCCTTGTATTCAGATTGGGCCATGTACAACAATAATACAGTGGACATGCATTATTTCAGCACACAGACATGCGTATTTGGTATGCGTGGTTGGTATGCGTGGTTGGTGGTATTTTGGTGAGCATAATTCCCTTGTTTTATTTGTGGCCCCAATATCCAGAACCCCTTATTTTTGTTTAGATTTTTCGTGTAATCACTAGAGAGACCTCAGGCTTGCATTTCAGGAACACCACATTTTCATTTTTAGTGTGCCACCATGGGCAATTTCTCTCTGTCTTATCTACGGCAGCGAGCTATCATGTGATATTTTCACTATCTTATATACGGTAGTGAACTATGTCCCGGGCCTCCCTTTTTGCCGACTCATAGACCTCCGACAAACTACAACACACACAGTTAGTTACAATTGCTCATACTGAACTACATTGTGCACACGGCTGAAACACACCACCCGTCTGCTTTCAAATATTTTTGTGTATTATAAAAGTTGCATTTAAACACGATCTCACTCTTTACAGAAATAGATAAAATAGCACAGTAACAGCATTGTCTGTGATACACTGAAAAGAGAGTGGCGGAGACAAGAACTCAATTTGCAACATTAAACATGTGAGTAAAGCACAGGAATCTCCTTTCCTACACTGACTGAATATTCTCGTACACACTCAGCCCCCACACTTCTGTAATTACCTTATCTGTTCAGCATGAGTTTTCTCCAGCTGTTCTCTTTCTGAATTTGGCTCCTTTGAAGATTAACCCCAGTGAAAACAAGCGTCTTTCGTTCTCAAACCGGGGTTATTGCCTGGAATTCTCAGCTTTTGCAGCAGGAATGCTTCAGCCAGGAAACAGTTCCTTCTCCCAGCTCTGCCAAATCTCGATTGTTCTCCCCCTCTCCTCAAGCTCCCCCAGCAAAACTCTAATCACTGCCTCTAGCATGATACTTGCTATGACGCTGCTCCAATCAGAATCAATCATGCCATCTCCTCCCTCACTACACAATGGCTCATTTCTACAGTAACCATTTGTAACCAACTGTATTCCTATTCCTTCGAGCCCTTTGCTTCCTGTAGTTATGTGGACAGAGCAGCAGAGAAAAAGAAAAAAAAATGAATGTGCGTTTAAAAGTTCACTTTCAGAGTAGGCCTAATTCTGCAGTGGAGACACATTTTTATTAGTGGGTTATGTTAAATGCAGTTTTATTAGTCAGGTTAGTTATTAATAAGGTTAGTTATTAATTTTCAAATGTGTCTCTTGCACCATAGGCATTTCAGGTGAAAAATAGTGTGCATTCTTGAATGTGCACGTGTGCTTTTAACTGTAAAAATAGATTTGCATCTTATATGTTAAAATCGTTTTTGACTGAATAGCCTGTCTTTACTTATATGTCCATGTTAATCTGGCAACACATATAGCAATGCACCACACCCATGTGGTGGTGCTGCATCAAAAATAATTGCTACCTGTGCAGTAGTGCTGTACTCTGTGCTGTAACACGCCAAATATCCTTACAACCTGTTGCCTCCTTGGTTAATCTCCAATGTTTCATTTTTTTGAATTTGTACATTGGAAATGTCAGGTCATTTTCAACATGTCGTGGTCACTTCTTGCAGTCAGTGTGAATGTTAGATTGTCAATTTTGTCACACATAATCAGCAAAGTCCAGATGTAGTCTAGAGTTTTATGACTGTCTTCATTATGCCACGTGTAATTGAGAGGTATATCTCCTTTTACGTTCCCATTTACATTGCACAATTGCGAAATTCTAGGTTCGATTTTCCAGCAAGAGCCTCTGCTCGGTAGCCTTGTTTTTACGTGTTGATCTGCAATATCTTATTGGTCCATTTTCCTAAACCAATAAAAGTTCAGATCACCACATATTATGATTTTTGGATCTGTGTATTCAGCAGGCTTTGATCTATTAATGTCATTATTGAATTCACAAACTTTCTTGTTGATATCTTTGCAGGATTCTAATACATGTTGATCAACAGCAGTTTTTACTTTCTTTCCACTCCAGTCAGACATTTGTAATATTGTACCTTGTACAATAATGTTTGGGTTTTCTGTTGCGATCACTTCCCAGCTTGTGCCTTTTTTCACCATTGTTAGCAGGCCGGAAAACGGCCTTCCAAGTTGATTTTTTCAGCCTGATTTAACAGCACTAGGTAGCCGTCTCTTGCAGGAGTGTCATGCAACCATGTTTCCTGCAAACAAATTACAACATTATTATCCAAATCCAGAGGAAATATATTGAACAGATGCAGGAATCCTCTAGTATTCCATGAGATTAGTGTACAAAGTTCTTCATTTATGTCTTGTGATATCTAATGTGTTCACTGATTGTTTTTCATCGGATGCTTGGGATTCCATCGATTCTCTAGGGTTTTTCCTTTCTTCTCTTCTATTGTTGAGGTTGTTGAGGTTGTGTTGAGCCTTTTCTGTTCATTGGTCATTTCATTTGCTGAGTATTCTGTTACTAAAGCGGAATTTGAACTTGACTCTGACAAAGTTCTTCATTTATGTCTTGTGATAGCTAATGTGTTCACTGATTGTTTTTCATCGGATGGTTGGGATTCCATCGATTCTCTGGGGTTTTTCCTTTCTTCTCTTCTATTGTTGAGGTTGTTGAGGTTGTGTTGAGCCTTTTCTGTTCATTGGTCATTTCAGTTGCTGAGTATTCCATTATTAAATCGGAATTTGCACTTGACTCTGACATTTCCAAAAAAGACTTGCAGCAAGTGAGGTCTTCCGCACCGCATGAGATTTTATGTGAAGCAGTACCTTGTCAGAGCAATCTTTGGTTACATATTCAACAATGCCTATATCCAGTGATGTTATTGTTCACAGAGATGGCACGTTGTGTAATTATGACATTATATTGCCTCTGTTTAGGTTGACATCAATCTCATCTGCCAGAACGTTTTCCACTCATAATTTCCAGGGAGAGGAATTTGAGTCAACTTGTCTTGTTGTCTTCTTTGTTATCATTGTTTGCTTCTGTTGTTGCGCCGCTGTTAGTTTCAGATTTACATTTACGGACCCCCTTATTTGACTTTATTTCTTATGGCACTGATGCGTTCCTTTTAATTTGTTTAGGTTTGCTGGATCGATTTGGTGATCCTACGTACCTGACTTTTTTATCGCTCTCGTTGATGATCACTGCCATTTGGTCCACCAAATGCCTGTCATTTGTACTCTTACCGCTTGAAGCTGAATCAGCCGTCGGTGATCTTCCCTCGTCTCCAGAAATGGATTTTGCCTCACCAGCTTCTTCAGATTCTACCGAATAGGTTGATAGATTACAGAGATCAATTGAGGAGGCTACTGAATGAGTAGTTATTTTGTCAGAGTCCAAGCAGGGTTGTTTTCTTAAATTTCCCTTTTGATTCCCCTCACTCTCTTCTGATGCTTTGGAGCTCGTTGCTTGTATTTTTCCTAGCAACGTTTGCTCTGACTGCGCACGTGAGAACAAACTGGGTCTGACAGGAGTTGATAGATTCCTTATGAATTTTTTGGACCAATTTGTCTGTTTCGTCAGATCACTTATTTTTGCTTCAGTCTTGTTTTTTGTCATCTTTGGGTCCTTTTTATTTATTACGGCTGTTGTCGGACTTGGTAGCATTTTTGCTGCTCCTTTGAACATTCCAAATGTTAGTTGTTGATTGTTGGCAAACTACTTATTGTTTTTTCAGCACTTCATCCGATGATGGCGCTGTAAAGTCCACGCCTTTTTTTCCTGCCAGAATAATTTCTTTTTCAACAGATTTTTGGTTAATATGTCTATTATTCACTACTTTTGATGTGTGATTTTGCTGCTCCTTGGAAACAGTGTTTTTGTTTGTTTCCTTGATTCCCATATCTTACGCATCGCTCATCTCTACTGTCTTAGGTTGGACTCATTCTGTTGCCCTTCCTTTGAAGTCTGATTTCTTGTTTTGATCTGATATTGTTATCCGTTCATCATTCAGATGAATTTGTTTTTCTTCCATTGTTTTCAATATCTCACTTTGTCGTCCTTGGAACATTCCTGACATCTGCATTATGCCGTAACCATTGCATGCAGTCTAAGACTGCATCCATTAAGTTTGCTTCATCATTTTGATCTCTCATGGCAAGGTCACTCAACCTGTTTTGCCAAACTGCTTTCAGTTCTGCGTCTTTCTCAAGATGTTTCAGCAGTATGTCATTTAAGGTTTCCATTCTTGTAATTTTTTAATTTAAATTTCCCAGCATTGCTCCATTATTAATTCCTGCCTCATTGAGTGTTCGGTATAGCTTTACGAATGCGATTAACGCTAATGATGTTGTTGCTAATACATTGTTATTTATTTGAATACCCGCTGCAATCGACAGATTTGATTTACTAGAGCAGTCTATCGTCATTTATTTTTTTGCCTGTGTTTTCATTGCTGATTTTATCAAACTTTTGAAGCGTAGTTGTTTTCTCATTGTCAATTATCACCATTTTTGTTGTTACAATGTGATTAGGACCATCCGATTTTGCCCTAGCATTCATCACTCTGACTAGGGGATTGTTCGTCCAGTCCTTCTGACGTATTGCTGCTTCTAGTTTTGACTTTTGCAGAGTCCCCTCCACTAACAATCCACTTTTAGATTTTGTCACTGATTTTTTGACTGATTTCTGGAAGCTTTTGCTTAATTGGTCCTTGATTAGCTCAAAATCTGCTTTCAGTCGCTCCATTAAATGGGCTTCACGTCCTGCTAAATCATGGCTTTTAAAATGTGTTTGTAGTGCTATTCTTAATTGCCCATTCTTCATCCCCGGCACCTTTATTTCTGGGGATGTCATTTGCCTTAACAATGCTTTACACCTGCAGTGAGCTGGTATTTCTCCACAGACAACTCGCCATGCTTCGGCGGATTCCTGCGTTTCGTCCCTAGTTACCGACCATCATAATTCTGTTAATTGCGTTTCATCGCAGTTGTTGCTATGGGATCCACATCCAATTTTTCTCATGTTTGTTGGGGTGGTCTGATTTGTGCTGGTATTTTGAGTGCCAACCTCTTTCAGTTTATTATCCTCACATTTTCTTCTGCTTAATTTCCGAACTTCGCTTGTCGACGTCAGTGGAGATGTAAAGGTGAGCACATTTTGCTCCACGGTAGAGACAGGAACTGATATCTCTAAACGTTCGATGTCAGTTACGTCGAAAGGGGATTGAAATTGTCGCCTTATGCCCCACACTTTTTAGATCCATCAGTTTGTCAGCAAGCATATTTTTACAGGCCAAGTTGGGTGCCACTTTTAAAATGCTTGAAGAAGAATTGACATTTCTGGTTTTTCCATTTGCATTCAACTCATTAACACTTGCTTTTGCCAGCTCCACAAGTTGTGGAATTAATGCTGCCAGTTTCAGCGTCATTACAGACTGCGTCTGGGTCCAAGAGCACATGTTAAGGTGATTCCCTCCTGCAGTGATTCAGGTATTTTGTCCCACTGGTTCTGCTTACGATGTTGTTTTGTTTTCTGTCATGTCTGTGGTCCCGGGTCTGCCATTTCTTTCTGCTTGCATGCGTTATTCTGCGTTCATGCTGTGGACTCCTATAGACGGAACTCAGCTCGAACTCCATGCAGCGCTCTGTGCCTGCAAGGAGTTTTTAAAGAAGGAGGGACTCATTGAGTTAATGGGCCAGTTAACACACCAAGAGGTAGCACGTTGCTGCAGCTCCTCTCACTGTGGATCTCTGCTGTAGACTGAACTCAGCTAAAACTCTGATCGGCGCTGCGCGTGCGCAAGGAGTTTTTAAAGAAGGAGGGGACTCGCTGAGTTAAAGGGCCAGTTAACACACCAAGAGGTAGCAAGTCACTGCTCCTCCTCTCACTGTGGATCTCTGCTGTAGACTGAACTCAGCTCGACCTCCGTGAACAAAATGCAGGCGCGAGATAACAGTTCCGAGGTTGGGAAGTGGCAGACTCCCCAGTTAATACATTTTAATAAAAGCACAAAGAACCATTGATGTCCAGCTGAACAAGATCAGTAAGGCGAAAAACGGACAAGCACCATGATAGGCCACAAAGTAAACAACATGCATGTTAAAATTGAAATGTTAAAAATTGCCAACACCTCAATAAATAGAAACAAATCTGCTCTCAAACACAGTACCCTAACATGAGATTCAGATATAAGAAACACTTATAATTCTTTACAAGCCAGCCACAGATAGGCCAACTGCAGAACTCCCTCTTTACATATGCACACACGAGACAGCACACAAGGCCAACGGCAAGGGAAGGGAAGGCCTCATCACCTCTGGGTGATTAGGAGTATTGTATATTTGGCAGACCATGTAAGTCCCTTCCCCACTTATGTCTCATTCATATATTGATGCCTTGTCAGGGTGTCCAATGTTGGTAAACTAGATGCCAATCAATAAGAAGTCCTCTTGCTACTCTCGCTATCATGGGTAGCACCAACCAATTAACTGTCACTACAATGATGTTTTACAAATGATATTAGTAGTTGGAGAGGTCCAGGAGGAGCAATCAGATATGTATCAAGCAATAGAGTGACTAACCCCTTTACATCGTATATGTAGTTTGAGCCATTATCCATCCCCACTTTGTCATAGGTTCTGTGATGACAGTGATGATGCAGTATTGCTACAAATCTTGCTTGCAATCATTGAAGATGTGAGAGCTATGAGAATTAAATGCTTGTGTTCTATCTCAGCTTGGATTTGTTGTGGGAAGAAAGCTGGGGTTTGTTGTGAGTTATCCATCATTTATTATTATTCTGACTAATTGGTCATCCTGGGCACATCATAACATGATTAAAATGTTAGCAATTACCAGCTACATAAATATCACCTCTAAACACTATTGACAATACTGTTGGCATTAGGAGCTGCCCCTTTGCAAAGTGTATACATTGTTTATCAAACAACACAAATTATGAATAGGCAAGTGTTTTACTTTTTGATTTGTTTTCTACCAGGTATTACCTATCCCCCAGACATATTCATATGTTGGTGTCTGTGGTATTTATTTTCTCTATCACTGGTAGGGATTTATTTCCAATGTTATTAATGTTGGTTCTTAAAATAAAGAAATAATAGTGTTTAAAAAGGGATGGCAAAGACTTAAAGGGCTCAAATTGAATGCCAGTTTGAACTATGCAAACATGTATTCAACCCATTTAAGCCTTCTTTAAGATGACTTCTGAGTGGAATTGAGTAAGTAAATGTCTAATTTAACTCGCACACAGCTCAAATTGGTCTGATCCAATATCTCACTATGGTTTAATTGGGTTTACATGTTTTGAATCAAAAACATTCTTATTCTAATTAGTTGGCTTTTTTTCACTATAGGAAATGATTGATTTGAACTTTATTGAGTCGACTAAACCTAGTAGATGAAAGTGAACGCATAAAAAATATCCACTATGAACAATGTTCTGAAATATATACACATCAGGAAATAGGCTATTTCCTGACTGTGAACAGGATTAATGGTGTTCATTATGGGTTTGGCAGTATGGTAAAAACTGTTGGTAATTTTGCTTCACAAATATTTTGAAAATAATGGGAGCTAATGCCAAATTTAACACACCACCACATTTCAGAACTGGCATTGAAGTGGAGGAAGTACCTGTGATCAAGCACTGGAATTGAGCCCTTCACATAGCTAATTAGTGTACAATTACCACAGTCAGAATGACCACTACTGTATTTCCTCTGAAATCTCTTTGGAGAATGGGGTAAACAAGAATGGCAGCTGGTTCGACTGTAAACATCACCACACTCATTAATCCCAATCAACCAGACCTCAATTTCTATTTTGTTTCTAATAAATTAATTAAATAAAACGTAAAACAAAATAAATAATTGTTCATCAAAAAAATATAAATTTACCAATGTTAAGTGTTATTTATAAACTAGAGGTAGATTTTAAGAAAGGATTGCTGATCCTCTTGATGAAGCACCCAGGATCTAGAGGTCTATTCCCCTGATATCCCTACAAAAGTATGGCTTAAGAAAGGATATTATGGCTCTATTGCATTGTTTCATTGACCACGAGTATCCCATATTTCAGTATTACCATAGAGATATATTCAAGAGGCATTAACCATGCAATACTCATATGAGCAACTGAAGTCTGGTTTAAAGGTTTCAAATTGTTTCAAGCTTCAACTTCAAATTGTTTGAAATGTTAGAGTGGATTTGAGCCCCCATTGTTTTGAGAGACTTAAATCTGATTCAAGCCAGTTTGCCTATCGCTAGTTACAAAAGTGTTCCACCACTGTCAATTACGAATGCCTATGGTTTGACACCACTTGTTTCGATACAAAACCATAACGCTGCAATCAATAGCAGACATTGGGGTGGAATCGTTAAGTTTACCATGGAGGGCTTTAATCTAGAATGATGCATTATCCCTTACCACATGAGGCTATTAATATTCCTATAAACGTGATTAGAATCAAACAAATAACTCAATCCTGTTTGATTATCAAGTGCATTTTATATCCTTAGGAAAAGTATGCAAGGGATAGGAATCTTGACATAGAGATTTCAATTGCAGAGTCACAAAGTGAAAATGATGTCTGATGCAAGTTCCTAAGCATGAACCTATGTTATACCATCAGCATTCCATTATTGCATTTGCATCTTCTGATCAACATTTGTGCATGACTGTGAAGGATTGTCATCTAAATCTGTACCTCTGTTCCAAAACTATACAATTATGATGGATTATCATCCTGGTGACCGATACATCTTACAATTCCAGCTATACCTGAATTGGGGTATTGTGGCTGATAATTCACATAATTATTCAAAACCACATCTGATCTGTATCAACATATGTCAACCCTATGACCCATGTCCAGTCATGGACAGTCATGGACAGTTGGTATCTGCTGCAACCAGCAGGACCATAGGCAGTGGGGGTTGACTCTTTTGAGCCTTTGTTAGATTTGGTAACACCACTTTCCAGCAGAACATCCCCTCACCAAGAGCAGCTTTGGGAAGCAGGAATCATAGGGCACACTTTAAATAAAATGGCAATCCTCATGCCTGGATTTTGCATTCCAAAGGGCCTTTGATGCTATGGGTCTTAGAAGGTAATAGGAATAGTTTAGTAAGTGGAAGCCCACCACATTTAGGAAGTGATCCCACCATCTTCTTCCTAGCTGGAACTCTACTTCTTTCCTGTCCCCTTCTCCTCCACTTTCTTTAGTACAACACACTTTGGATATGATGCAAGAAGGCAAGGACCACTTGTCACAAGGATGGTGACAGCAATTTGAACTCTTAATGCATGCTTGATTTTGTCAAATCCCCTGTGGAACTTTGCCTTTAAAAGAGTGGGTCTCCCATTCCTTCTTTGATTCACTTGTGGACCACCCAGGCCATACAAAAGAATACATTTCAATCTCTTTAGTGAAAGTTGGAGAGGCAAGCTCAGCACATTGATGGTCACTCCTACTTTGGACCAGGACCTGCCACTCTTCTCTAAACCTCCCTTTGCTGAAAGAGGAGACCCTGAAAGGATTGCTGTCCTACCACATCGAATCACATTCAAACCTTGCTTACCAGACTCGAATTAGAGGGAACTGCTGGTGCGTTATTTGGTACTTAAACTTTTGAAGGACCACGGTTTTACATCCATCAAAGCAGCTCACAGCCACATTAGACACATTGTACCAAACAGAATACATCACCTGATCAGCTCGAGCAATCTGCTCGCTGCTTGAGACAAACTCAAACTGCTGTCTCTTAGAACCCTGCATCTCTCATCAAGGTCAATGACTGAACCAATCGACATTGAGTCGAATTGCTGGAGTATTGCATCACTCATGAACCTGAACCAGCAGTTACAACATCTCAAACCAACTTGACACTCGAACTGACACTGGTGAGTCATCCGAATTGTACAACCTGAAAGCCACACTTTAACCCCAGCATGCTACTCCTTTGAACCAATTAAGCGTTGGCTCACCACCTGAACCAAACCAACTCGAAGCACCAGAATGTGGTTTTCCCACACTACAGTAAAGCTTGAAGCCAGGTTTGATGATGTTGAATGGCCAAGCATTAGGATAAGGTACTTTGAAGTGACCCGGTCACCCTATGCCATCTTTTGGGGCCTTAGTGTCTGGCTAAGTATCGTATGCACCTTTTCCACTAAGAACATATCCTTTTTTAAACCATTGTTGCATTTCTTGACTGTTTTTCTCCCTGCTAAGTACCTAGAGTGCTGAACTCTGCATTTCACTGTCTTTCCATTAAAGGGTTGTGCTTCTGGTGGTGTTGCTTGATAGTTGGGTTTAAAATTAATTTGTGAACTTAAAAGTATATTGATTTCACTTTAATTTTTGTTGTAGTTTTCTGTTTGGATTACCACTGGCTCTTATTCTCACCCCTTCTGAGAGTTTAGAGTTCCTTAGGCCCATGTTACCACAAACGACATAGTATGTATATCTCATAAACATGCCAGTTTCTACATTCATGATTTAGATCACTGTTTTATTGTAGAGGTGTGGGGACTGAGTAGGTAGTTTAGCCACTACTCATACTTATACACCTGAAGAGTAGGAGTCATTTTGTCACAATAACAACTACTTTAATTTTTAATGATAGGGTGTGATGTGGAGGATTCCTATTAATCATGTCTTTCTTTATTTAGCACTGCAGCAGTAATACAATTACCATCAAGATAAAAACTACCATACCCAAAAAAACAATACCTCAGCCTCCCTTCCAATTCCTCTGTAAGTATTACATTTTTCCAAAGTCTGTCCTCTGTCTTACTTCTGCATACCATACTGCAGAAAGGCTAAATACCTGGGTAGCTGGTGCATTTTGTGCTTTAGAAGAATTAGCTGAGCAGCCTTTTGTTGTTCCCCAGTGGCATCCTGGTGACTGGGAGGTGAGTATGGTTTGGTGTGACCATTTTTGTTCAGGGTGGTGTTTGGCCTAGGGATGTAAACTCCTTTGCACAATGCCAGGTGCATAAGAGGAAAGCAGCCAGCATTACGACACACTCCTATTTTTTTTATTTCAACTGTATACTCATAGTGCTGACTAGGCAGTGTGCAGGAGGGCAGATTTTACAAACATGAAGAAAGAGGCTTTAGAAGGGGATTTGCCCATCTTGTTTTCTGAGGAGGAAGATGGACCATCCAGTCGAGAAAGAGTTAAAGGCTGGATCATTGTGTTTAATTTGGGAGCACTTCTTTACCGCAGGCAGTGGGCAAGCTTTTCAGCTTATACCATCTTCATGTTCACAGACAATTCAGGACTCGGTTTACCAGACAATACCTTCTGGCAATCTGAGCATACCCCAAGCAGAGCAGGTTGCAGAGGCTGTGCAACAAGATGTGGGATTGAGGCAGCGTAAAGCTCGATGTAAGATGAAACATCTTCAGCAGGGGGCCTCCTTGGATGACTTTCCTCCGCCCGGTAACTCGAAGGCTGGGGTGGAACTGGGCCCACACATGATTGAGTAGTTACAAGACCTCAGGAGACCTTTAGACCTGCAGGAAGACAAGAAGCAGGCCAAGAGAGCTAGGGCACTGGCTCTAAACATGTTGCCTAGGGACTTTAGTCTGGTTTCTGCCCTTATTATGGCAGATGGTTTGTTGTGGGTTACTCCCTCATTTGGTACTATTGATCCATCCGACCCTGGAGAGGGTCATTGGGGACTGCAGGACCCCACAGGCAAACCTATACTTTTTCTGGGACTCATGTTGCATGCTAATTCCCTGCAATGGGTCACTTCTCACACAGCAGGGAATTACGCTGGGGGCCTTCTGCAAAAATAAGATGGCAGCATTTCCATAGCCTTCCTTACCTGTGATGGTTGCCTTCACTCTTGCTACTGATGCCAAATTGATAACATTTTTCCATATATGTGGGCAATGTGTCCAAGTGGGTCGACAGGACATGCGAGTACTGTTGAGTGAGGTAACACAGTATGGCAGGCCCTTTAATGAAAATGCATGATCTAGCTATAGAAGCCAAGACTACTGCGGGATTTCCAAATGCCATGGAAATTAGCATTTGGGCTCAGAGGGCTATTTGTTGTTTAATCTCAAATGTTGTATGACTGCAGAAAGGTTATTGCACTCAAAACCAACCCTAAATTGGGAGGATTGGCATAATTCTAGGCCCCTGCTTTTTTGGGGATGAATTTAAGGAAGTGGGCCATTTATTTCATATATGTACCCCCTCAAACAAGGATCAGAAAACCTCCAAAAATATTTTGGGAACCCGGGTCTCTCCTAGGGATGGCCACTTTTACCAGAGAAAACCATCCCATCTTAGCTCCAAGAGCCAACCAAACATTCTTGCCACACAATGCCTGTGGGTCCAGAGCTATCATCAAAGGTAGGTCCTTCATTCTGTCTGGTCTCTCTGTCAGACATCTAGCTTGGCTAATCGTTTTTCTTTTCTATCTTCTATTCAGAAAGTCTTCCCCGGCCCACTTCATTGCAAAGCTCTAAAGTGCTTGAAGGTCTAGCATTACATGAACGTCTAGGTTTCGAGGATTGGGTGCCATGTTCCTCTGCATCAAAAAAAGAAAACTGGGTTGGTGTGGAGGGCACCTAAACACTTGGAATGGAAGAGCAATCTTTCTTTCTTCCTCAAATCTATGATTAGAGTCCGATGGAAGTCTGAGGGGGTTCTAAGTCAGATGTGGCATGATCTTGACCCGGGGGACTATGGTTTCCTCAAGAGTCCTTGTGGCACATCAACTGTTAAGAAATTCTTGCTGGTTCTTTTGGAGTAGAGGGGGCAGTAAGGTAAATCAACAAGTTGGGGGCACTTGCTCCTGGTCTCTCTCTGACCTAGTAATTGTCTTTAAGTATTATTTACTAAGGTAACAGATCAAGGTTCAAGCCGAGTATGTGCCATCGACCCTCAATCCTGCAGCAGATTGTTTTTTTAATGGTAATGGCTGGACAGGGTCAGCTGCAGGCTCCATTGCAGGCTGTTCTTTTTCCTGCAGAACTGGTGGGTGCCTTTTCTCATGGATCTCTTTACGTTCTTTTTCACACCCAGTTAACAATTTATTAAATGTGGAAATCAGATATGTTTGCCAGAGCAGTGGATGCCTTATTTCAGGATTGCGGCAAAAGGAGGCATTACATTTCCCTCCATTTACGGTTATTGCTCAGATAATGTTGCTAGCCCAGGTGCCGGACACATGGCACAGGGCACAGGGTTGGTGTTGGCTACTCCTCTATTAGAGGGGTTCATACTTGTCTCACAGTTGTACTGCCAATGTCAGTGGCCCCTGTTGGGCAGAATCATATGCACTACCCTTTGGGAACACTACACACAATTAAGTCTACAAGTGTAAGTACAATTTCACCTTTGGTACAAGCCTGTACTACACAGTAAAGTGGTAGCGATGGCTGAGCAGCCAGACTTATTTCAAGAGTAAAGTGAGCGGTACAAGAGTTTACACAAAGGACAATAATTACTATGGTTCAAACAAACACTGATTCAAGGTTTCTGAGTAAATGAATATACATTTATTCACACCATCATTTATAAAACAGTTCACTAGCATAAAGCATCAGAAAATAACAGTCGTAATATACTACACCAATACCCAATCAATTCTGGACAAGTTAAGCTCAAAATGAAGTGTCAGCAAAATGGCACTCCAGCAATTTAAAAGGAAGAAAAGACAAAGTAATTCAAAATCGATAGCACCAACAAGTTATAGGCAGGGCAATCTAGAAAAGGCTACTACAACTAGGATTCAAGTCAATAGGTCTGGGCCAAAGTTGATGGTTCAGAGTCTTTGCAGAGGATCACACAGTTCAACGTAGTTTGCGTTAAGTCTTTGCCAAGAGTTCAAAACAAAGTTGGTAAGAGGAAAAGATATTTAAAGGAGAAGAGAAGGACGAGCCTTCGGAGAGGCGAAAGATTTCCTGCACTTTCACCATGGTCGGACGGAACAACCAACCGAATTTGCACAGTACCTTTAAAGAAGAAGAATGCTGTAGCTGACGCAGCTGTTCCTGGCAGTTCCTGCAGGCTTGCAGTTCCTGAAGCTTCAGTCGTGGTGACAAGAAGGAGGATGGCTGGAGGGTCCTGCATTGCCCATGGAAGAATCCAGCAGTGGAGCAAAACGACGGTTAAAAGGTGCGCTCCTTAAAGCCCAAACTGCTTCTCTTCCCACTGGCTATCTGATCTACTGCAGAGATGCACAGTAAATTCGACCAGGATGTGGACTGGTGTCTGGTGTTTGGCGAGCTGGTTATTCCTACCAAGCTCAAGGGAAGAAGATTCCTTGCAGATCCCCTCTGCAATCGAAGTTTCAGGTGATTCAGACCTACAGCAGGGCTTCATCGGGTGTCCAGTAGTTGCAGCAGTCGTCTTCCTTCAGCTTCTCATTGGTTCTCTCGTTCCAGTGGCGACTCTGTCCTCCAGCACCAAATTCCCCATTCACACAGCCTGGCTGTCAATCACACAGCAGGGTGGCTGGCCTGGCACGGCAGCCCCCGAGCCAATCAAACAAGAGTGTGACTTGGGTCTCCAAGGAGACCCTGTGCAGGGGGCCTCAAACCCGTCCCTCACATCCTGTCCACCCAGAAACTCAGGCACCTAAGGAGGGCTTGCAGAAACCCGCCAAAGGACAGTGAACAAAGGAACCAAACCAGGTTTGGTGCGCAGAGTAAAACACTAGAAAGACATTTACACAAAGATATGGCAAAACAACTCGACCAGAACCAAGTAAAATTAAAAGTGGATTACCGGGTCTGAGTTCGAGGCTATCACCTTAGCCTCCAATGGTACTAAAGGCTATTTTCACTGCCACCAGCCAAATTTTAGAGAAAGGGGAACATACTATTGTTCCATGAGAATTCCATGAGAATTAGACACACAGGGATCACTATTAACCCCTCCAATACTCTATTGGAAGATATGGTGTACTGGGTCTGTACATTTAAAAACACTAGTAAAGTTAATGGTATCTTTACATGTTCTGGGAGACAAAAGTCAGTTTAAAAAAATTGAGTTTAAAGTGGGAAGTCTGATAAGACAAACCTGTGTCACTGCACTAAAGGTGCTGGGTGACACACAGTAAAATGATGATACCTATGGGGTGGGTGAGACTCTGTAGTCCATGAGCATAAATATGTACAACACACAGCAAAACACATGTAAGACTGGAAAAAAAGGCTCGGACTCTTACCAGGTGAAACATGTAAACCCTAGAAATCCAGCAAAGCTGCTGAGGGACTCAACAGGTAAGGGAAATTAGCGATTCTGGAGAATTCTGCCTAACAGCCCCTCCCATTCTTCTACTGATATTTCCAGAACTCCGATTGCATCTCATCGGATGGTCCTATGGGGCTCACTGCTGTTGGTAGCTTGGTTGAATTTGGGTGATGTTGGGACCCTGAGAGACTTTGGTAGTCAGCTTCAATGCTCACCCAGAAATCTTGGGCATCAAGTACAGTGCAGTGTGGCAGTTTTCGGGGCTTGATTTCCCTGGTGCCTGCCATGGGATTTGGATCCCATTCATGCAGGGTTCATTGAGGTGGTGTATTTCTTTGGTGGGGCTGGCTTCCTCCGTGTCTTTTGCATGATCAATCTCTACTGCTCAGCCATTTTATCCAGGCACGAATTGGTGTCAGATTTTCTTTGGCTGAGCATCCTTTGTTGTGTTGATTGTTAAAAGGCATTATGGTTTCCAGGCCTCCTCCAGCATCCAGAAATGTATGCATTTGGGAGGTGGATTTTGGTTCCATCTTTGTATACAGAGTGTCCCTTTAATTCTATGCTTTCACTGCAAGCGTTGTCAGACAAATTGATGATGCTTATGAGTTTGATATCCATGAGGAGGGTGGGGGAAGGTTTTTCTTCCAGGGACTGGTGGAGTTTGTTCTCATGTTCATCATAGGAGTAACACATACTCTTCAGTTATCTCTTTTCCCTCCTATCCAGAAGGTCCCAATTGTGTGTTGGGCAATGTCTTCAGCAATATGATTCTTGCACCTCTCCATTTAGGGGAGTGCAGACCAGTAGTTCCTTTCCTGGCATAAGTCTTTTTGTCTGGTCTCATTGCCCACTTTGACACGTTGGGTCCCATGGGCGTTGTGCCAGGCAGAGGTACATGTCTCCCTCTTTGGAAGCTCACTCAGCTTGTGGGCTATGGCTTCTAAGGCGTTCTGGGCTGGTGCTAGCCTGGAGGATATTCTTCGCATAGGAGATTGGTCTAACACTGACACTTTGTGCATTTGTTATTGTAAGTCTATGTGCATGCTTCTAAGCCTGTGTTGGAGCGGCTTTGAAAGTGCATAATAGAAAGCCTGTGTGTCATGCCCTAGAATGGTGATTAGTCCGAGCATTCTATGGAGAGTAGAGATTCTTTTAATGGCAAGGAGGCGACTGCAATCCTACTGCTTCTGTTCTTTGTGTTTTCTGTGGCCAGTTATTCTACTAAAGGGAAGTTGAGTATATATGGATGGTCTCACTGGCTGTGGATGGTTCTGCAGGTCCTGTTATTTCTACCATAAGGTTCGATGGGGGGGCGGGGCTGATGTGTCGCAGATGGAAACGTGATGGAACTTATTATAGTGGAATTGAAAAGGAGGCTAGGTTTTTGGTCGGTGGGGATGGTAGTTTGATCTTCATCTTACATGTCTTACTACTACGGAGCGAAATAAAGAGATGCATCGTATGCACCTGCGTGCCATTCATAGACTCCCCAATCACAGGCACAGGCTAGAAGAAGTTGACATTATGTGAGTGACAGTTAGTTTGTAGATCATCATCCTAGAACTGTGGATGTGGAAGGACTGGGCTCAATGTTTTGGTTCTACAAATGTTTAAAATCATGTGAATTGCCAAGACTGTACATCTCTTACCTTTACTCAGCAATCACCTTTTTACCAAATCAAGGATGGAGAATGTGTGTTGACATTGCCCCATGGTCTGCGGTTGCTGCTTATTGTTTAGTAAAAATCCCATCATCATGCAGGTATGTGCAGTGCTGATCAGATCTTGTCTAATGTCTCATTGCTGTATTTTGCAAAACGTCTGAAGGTAACGAGTGAAGGAGAGATAAGAATAATTTGAACAATCGAATGTCATATGAAATACTTGCGAGTGCTTACCTTTTTTCTTAACAGTGCAAATCTGGAAGTCTCTCCTCCAAAACACATCACAGAGCCCAGCAGAAATGAGGCGAAGAAAGACAGTTTAACTACAAACCAGTCTGCATTGCATACCTTATAGGCCAATGCGTGTTTACCTAATTCCTGTCAGCCAGGCTGGGCCCTTGACACTCTCGCTGATTTCTAATTTAGTAGGCAGGGTTTCCGGTGATAAACAATGCATGCATTGTGTACCCTTAATGCAACTTGTCCACGGAATACCTTTTGGGCTGTCTGCTATCAATGACAATACGTTTTTTCACGAGACCGTGGCTACTACTTACTTATACTGCATCATATTATTTTAACAACATTACTTTGTACTCATTTAGTCTCATTTGCCCACTCCATTGGCATATTTACTCAGTCAGTAATGGAAAACCTATTTGCCCCTATAATGAATAAGACTTGTGGAAGAGAATTGGAAACAGAACATATACAAAATAAATCACATGTGGCACAATTGTGTAGTTAGTCAAAATAATGATGCTGTTTGTTCTCTCCCTGCTCTGTGTCCACATTAAGCAGATGCACGAGCCCCCAAAGGGGGATAGAGGTGTAGCTAACATAGTGAGCTGCCCCTCTGGCCTGCAGGTTGCCTCCTCTCCTAAGGAGGGGAGGTCGGAAACAGAGAGGTGGAGACTGTTAGGTGCAGGCAGCTGGAAGAAACCGCTTCTAGGCCCAAAGGAGCCTTATATTGCCAGGCCACACACAGGTACTTTTAGTTCTTTGTTTGGTGTGCTTGCTGCTGCACGAGGATGTGTCCCTTAAACAATATTTCAATTTAGGAAGGTTCTAGCATTGACCCTTCAGAGAGCAGGTTTGCAAGAATTGGGTGGTCCTCATTCCTTTAGGATAGGTGCAGCTATGACTGGCTTTTCGAAAGCGATGTTTTTGGGGCAGGAAATAGCAAGAATAGGTAGATGGGCGCCTGACAGATATAGGGTTTCCATCCTCCCAAAGGTCAAAGACCTCCAGGTAAAAATTAAATCTGATTATGTCGGCAAGTGGTCAATCAACGTGATGGCAAATAGCAATTTTGCTTTTCAAATGTATATAAATCATGTCACAAGCGTGTTTGCATTCCAGGACCTTGTAAACATTTAAAATAATACCTCTCAAGATGAAATGGAGGTCTGCAGGACGCTGTAGCGTAAGGGATAATTTAGAAATTACTTCCTTTTGGAAGATGCCATTTTCATGTTGCTATTTCTTTTCCTTGCAAGAAAGTGCAAATAAGGACATCTTGTTTTCCTTTTGAAGTGGAAACTGTGATATTGTTTGTTCTTTTCTTTGTAAGAAAGCGTAAAATAAAATGACATCTGCAGTGATTATGAGGTATACAGGGGCGGACTGACCTAAAGGAAACTCTGGATATTTCCCAGTAGGCCTCTACACCCTGGCCTTCCTTTGTGTGCTAAGGTATTTTATTTCTGATAGGGAAAGGATTGGGGTTGCTGAAAATGTGTAATATGGGGCCACATTGAACATTATTTCCAGGGCCACTTTTGGTCCCCTGTCCACCCATGGAGGTATATCGAAATTCTTTCTGATTATCTCCAGCAGATGCAAAGGTATGAGTCATGGAGCATTTGTTTCTGGTAATTGCAGAGAGAGGGCGCTACAGTGGCACTACAGTGGCTCCACAGGGGTGGCACTGTTGGTTTACGGAAAATAAGAATAGTTTGGCTCGGTGCATAAGGAATGCAATCGGATGCCCTGCTGCCCAGAGTTAAGAAACACCTGAAGTTGGGCGTGGCTCTAGATGTCTTAGTGATCAACCTAGGCGTAATGATATAACATTGCTGGAAAGGGAGTTACACCTGCCTCCATCAGATGCTAGACACCATCAGGGCCTTGGCACACTTGTTGGTAGGAACGGACACAGTGGGCATCATTACAAATCACCCGGTATGGAAACAAAGGTGGCGGTAAACCCGCCACCACCGTTGTTTCCATACCGGGTAACACGACTCCTGCAGGCGGAGTCGTCAATCCTGCCAGGTCTGACCTGGCGGGTTTAATACCGCCCGCCTGCAGGAGGACGAGGTAACACCGGGACCATCACGAGATGGTGCTGATGTTTCCATGATCCCCATTCCGATTGAGTCATATGGGACTCAATAGGAATGGGGATTTACACCATTCCGCCTCTGGAATTCCCGGGTCACTGGGGTTGTAATGCCCTGGTAATTTCGGGAATCACGGAGGCGGAATGGTAATACGAGTCCGGCGGTAACCAGGCGGTTTTACCGCCTCGGTTACCACCAGACTCGTAATGTGGCCCAGTAAGGTCTTAAGAGCGGCATGCGCATAAGTGGGGCTGGTGAGCATTATTTGCGGTATTCCTTTTAGACATTTTCAGAACACTCTTGAGAGAGAGGTGCACATAAATGTGGTTGGTGCTTATTATATGCAGTATTTGCAAAATTAAGTTCTGGGGGCCCTAGGGCTGTGTGGACGCCACCCCCAAAGCATGGCAGTTACTAGGCAATCCTAGCTGAGGAGGAATCATGCTGCACATGGTATCCACAAGCATTACCCGCTGGGTACAGGGGGCATATATCTCTGGCACTTTACCCTTAAACACAAAGGCAGAGTGGCTGGAGCTTCGCTCCATACAGGTGTATGGGAGTTAACAGAATGTGTCTGCTAGAAAGTCTACCAGAGGTGGGTTTTATGCCCAAAGGCCACCTGTCGGTTATGCTTAGGGCCCAGTTCACCAGGGGTCATGTATTGCTGTGATCGGGCATAAGTTAATATACTTAATAAAGTGGCCTGTTAATATTACCAAATAAACAACTGTGTGTACATTATTTAAGGTATACTTCTCAAAACGCCTTATTAGGGGCTAGCCTCACTAAGCATCTGCACCAGCCCCCCAAGGGGGCGATAGAGGTGCAGCTGACATAGTGGGCTATCCCACTGGCCCTCGTGTTGCCTCCTCTCCTCTGGAGGGCTGGCTGGAATCAGGGGGGCATGCCTATAAGGGGTTGATACCTGGAGGAAATCTTATACGACCCACAGGGGCCTTATACTCCACAGCCACACAGAGGTACTCATCTTTGTTGTGTGGTTGCTGGAAGTGTTTCCCACCCTACCTCATCTGGCCGTACATAAGTTTGGCTCAAGTGGTTAGGTATGGTAGGCTCTAGTAATGTTATTTCTTCTTAGTTGCTACAGATGCAGAGTTACTGGACAATCCTAGCTAAGGAAAAATCATGCTGCCGATGCAGGAGCCAGATGGGTGTGAATGTGCTCTTCTTGTATTCCATAGTAAATGACTGTTTGCAATGTATTGCTGGTGCACTTCTCAAGGGGCCTTAGTATGTGCTAGCTCCTGAAAGGCATCAGGCACAGCAGATGGAAAGGGTATTGTTCTCAGCAGCGGCAATGAAGCCTTGATCTCAGCGAATCTGTGGTCGAGGAGTACTTCCTATATGTTCTAAGTGCTGCACTCCTTTTTATGGGTGTACATTTGGGTGACATCAAATTCAAGGTCGGATACCACATGGCAGCACTATGCCATTTTTGATTCCCTCAAAACACGTGTTGAGCCATACCACACACAGCTAATTCAGATGTGTTTTCAAGCAAAATGATAGTGATTCGAAGCGTGAGCTAGCGAGAGTTATGATCAGAAACATGTCATATTTTAGAGATTCCTTAACATTAAGCTGTTCAGCTGTTGCAATGTGGACTAAGTCATACCAAGAAGTAGGGTCAGACTGGGAAAAAAACAGAGCAGGGCACAAACATTAATGTCTCGGACTCGTAAATCCTAGTTTGGCACTTTTCACAGTAAATTTGTAATTGGTGCATGCATGTGTGATTTGGGGAAATGTGTGCAGATTAGTCAATTGCAGTAATGGACAGTACCACTAACCAATTGCATTTTGATCGAACTTGCCCAATATTGACCCAGAAAACCAGCCCATACATGGCCCACTGGACAACCCTCCTGAGCATTTCTCTATTGTGCTTTGCTTCAGTCTGAAACTGTGAACAAACATGTACTGTTGGTAAGGTCCAGATTTTGCAATACGAAATAAAGGCAAACAAAAAACAAAAGAACAAAAAAAACTGTTTTGGAGAATTCGACAAAAGAGGGGCATGTGTACAGGCCAATACTTGTTGCATTTGCGAAACCATATTTTCAATACATTTTGTTTATCAATCCTAATCTCGAATGCCATCTAATAATTTGCTCCTCAAACATTGCTGTTCTCGCTTCCCACCCAGTTCATTTTATTTATGATATAACTAATTCCATGCAATTCAACAATCCTGACTTAAAGTGAATGGATATGCTTAGACAATTCTAAGACGTAACCGTTTTGCAAAATCTGTTAATTTCTGGAAAAATGTGTGTCTTTTGCTAGGAGCTACTGTTCTTCAGTTTTACCACTGCCGTGTGTCCTGTAGTCTTTTACAGCGTGTGGTTTCTGTTGTTGTTGTCTTTTGACATGTGACAGGTTTAAGATTTGATGTGCGTGTTCCATGATCTGTTCAGCATTTTATTATGATTACTCCTGCCTGTGTAAAGATTGTGTTCACTCTCTGTCCTTTCGGAAACCCCATGCTACTAGAATTTGACTGATGGCAAAATGACACTGAAGATATAGCTTGTAGGCAAAGAATACAATTAATTTTGCAGCGTTCGGGAAATGAGCCATCCAGAGTCCTCCAAAGACCTATAAAAAACAATAAAAATGTGCAGTTAAACTTTCAAGCGTCTGCCAAATTTACATTTCTTGTTCATCTTACAAACAACTGCTCCTTTGTCACATCCATCACGCCTGTGTTAGAGAACCGAAGGAGCCTTTCAGTCCCAAGTATATGTCTGTATTTCTCCTGAAATATGAGTCCCTAATATGACATTTTTGTCAAAGTTATAGTGCGAAATTATGGCTTACAAAGTATTACATCGAAATCTATTTCCTGATCTATGAAAAGGTCAATCCACACTCTACGTGTGATGATCTGAAAAGTGCCACAAAGAAAAAACACTGCATTTTTCATTTCCGCCCAGTATGTTCAAACTTACGTTTGATCGCAAAAACAAATTAAAAAATAAAACCAAGTGGCATAGTCGGTTTTAGTGCCTTTGCGAACGCAGATAGTGGCATTTAAAGCACATTGGCAAAGTGGCAGGCTGGCTCATTTTCCTCTTCAATATGCAGATCCTCACTGGTAACACTTTTTTTTTCCTGTTGCTATTGTGTTAATGCATTTGAATATCTTCAGCAAAAATGAAATGCAAATCTCAAATCAATTTCTCAAGAAAAATATTATGCCACTTATGAATCGATAGTGTTGGTATTTTTCAATTAGCATCTATGTATGTCAGCTTAAAAAATTAAACACATTTGCTGTTGGTTTGCATGCCGTACTCTAAAAGCAAATATCCGCACGTTATCAGCTACATGTCGTGCAACGTAATGTTCTTATCTTTCTTTGAACAGCACAACATTGTCATTGAGTAAGGGTTGCGATCTATAAATGCACGTACATCAATAAAGACACCACGTTGTTTTTGCCCTTGCTCTCACAGCTTCTTTTAAAACTCTTTGAACAACATTATGTGTATTTATTTGAAGAACAGGGATGTCAGTTTCGAACAGAAGAACAATTACACATGTATTGATGGCAGAAGCATTCCCAAAGGTGCCTGTACAATAGCACAACAATGAGGATAATTAGTGAGCCAGCTAAGAATGGTGTAAAAATATCAGGAGATACGACAGGACCTATATCAAGGGCAAAACAAAACAAACACACAAAAATGTGTATAAGCAAACAGGTGACTTACAAAGGTGACAATAACTTAAGGGGGCAAGTGCCATTTCATTTTTAATCGTTACTTGGGGCAGTGGTGGGTTCAGGTAGGGTGGGTGGTGGACACAGCAGAGGGAGCTCCCTCTTTAGCAAGTATGCAAAGTTTAAGCCGAGTTTTGAATAGATCCACAGTTGGGCTGGCTTCGATTGTTGTGGGAAGTGTGTTCAAGTGGAGCACAGTGAGGAGGAACAGGGAGGATATGCAATGAAGAGGTTGAGTGCAGAGGAAGATAGGAGGGAACGAGACAGTGAGTAAAGTGAGATGCAATCAGACAAGTAGTGAGGAGCAAGACCCAGTACAGCTTTGTAGACAAGGAGAGGGAACTTGCAAAAAGAGTGGTTGTGCATGGAGAGCCAACCAGCATGTTGTCGGTAGGTAGACGCGGGGGAGGATCTGGGTAGGTTGATAAGAGTGTTTGTTGCAAAGTTGAGGGCTTTGACTAAAGGTATGAAAGAGTAGAGAGGAAGGCCAATGAGTAGGCTTGAGCAGTCATCCTGTGTGCAGAGCACAGGAGTGGAGATTAGAGTTTTTGTGGAGTGGTTAATTAGAAAAGGATAATTTTCCTAATGCTGAGGAGTTTACAATGAGCAGCAAAGGCAGTGGAAGAGATGAATTGTTCAGTAGTAGGTCATTATCAAAGAGTACGCCAATATTGTGAGCCTTGGGTGAGGGTGCAAGAAGGTCAGGTACCTTTTAAAATTACTTTGCGCGAAACATCTTGAAAACCGTTGCCTTCTAGTCTGCTTCCCAAGGTCTGTCCCCAAACATAGTGTATAGACGGAGGAGAGGGAAAGCTTGTTTTTCCCACTGTGCTTTTTATTTTAACAGATTACGAGATACTCACACAGAAGGGCATGACAGGCCATTGAGATGTAGCCATCTTTGATAGTAATAGGCACCTTGTTTTCCAGTAGAAATCGTGTGCAGGACAGGAAGGCAATTGCAGATTGTTTGTTTGTATGCCACCAGGTGCACTTGCTGGCAAAGCTGAATGGGACACACATTGATAAGTAGAATGGCCTGCTCCATAGCTAGGGCTTTATTGTCAGATGAACAAATGGAAATGATGAGCATGGAATCGGGATGAGAGTTTACTGTGCAAATCAGTCCCTTGCATGCTAGCAATGACAAAGCACAAGCAGTCAGTGGCGTGTCGATGCTACAGAGACATAGCATTCTGTCATTCCCCTGTTGCTTACAGAAGCTACCTTCACTATGACTATGCCTTCCAGGGCAGAAGCAGATTCAGTGAAAGAAAGGCATTTGTTGGACAAGTGGCAGGACCCAATCACTGGTACTCTCTCATGGAGAATGGGAGTGAAAAGGAAGAGCGGGTGCGTGAGAGGGGAGAGGGTGGAAGACATAGGAAACCTATCCAGTCCCTCCCCCTACAACCAAGAGAATGAATGCTGCCTCTTGGTCTCTCCAAAGCTGAATTACAGGCATTTGATAAACCAGATGTAACAGCTGCTATGGCCGAGGAGAGAAGAAATCCTGGCCAAACAGAACCATATGTAGAAAATGCAAGGAATGGGACCAAGGTTCTAAAGACCATTAGAAAGGAATGCAGGAAAAAGATACTGGACAATAGAAACAATATAATGTACTACCCTGAAGTGACTGAGCAACATGATTGTTATTTGCTAAGTTGATATCACAATAAAACCACTCTAGATGCCCTCAGCCTTCACGGCCTAAACAATGTCCTGAGCAGAGAATCTAGCAGTACCTTTTTTTCAGAAGTTACTATGTGATATGATGCAATACAGATATCTGATTAGACTCTTTATGCCAAACCTTGGGGGTAGACCTACCCCGCAAGCAGATGTAATGGCCACGATCGACCCAGCATAAAAAAGTTGGACACAAGTATCAAGCGTATGTTCAATTACTCCAGCCTTTCATTGTGTAATGCAGTTTATGGATTCACCCGGGTAGACGTTATTAACTGAGGTAAGTTAGAGAACGTTTGAAGCATGCAAATGCATGCCTGATAGCTGTGTCTGTGATGAAAGTTCAGCACATTATGGGCACCTATTTTGGTGTTGAAACAAACCATAGACCTATTTATAAAGACATAGGGGGTAATTCCGAGGTTGGAGGTAATTGAAAATTGATGCAGGTAAAGGATTACCGGCATCACATACCGCTCTGGGCTATTCCAACCTTAGACCCGGCTATTAGAGGCATGGGCGCGGGCATGCGGCCCATCATACCGGCAATACTGGCATGCCGCTAATGGGAGGGAATCACAAGTCAGGCGGACAAGCTAATACCAGCGTCATGAAGGCGTTAATAGGGGATACCGGCATGCCGGTAATACCGGCATCGTGAACCAACCGTGAAATGTAATGTGCAGTGTTCCCAACTGCCACAGGTGCACACAATCAGCAAAGGTGGAGGCAATGGAGTCTGGGCCAGTACAAAAGGAGCACACCCACACACCACACCCCTTCCCACACCAAGATGATTCCAATAGTAGTAGCAATACTGGAGCTGGAGGACATGCTTGCATTGCTACATCAGCAACAGCAACAACAGCAACAGAGGCACCACAGAGGAGACGCACGAGGAGAAGGAGGGTGAGACAGGCCAGCATGCCCCACCAGTGCAACCAGCGGTACCATGCAGGCAGCCCTCAATCCCTTGCATCAGAGCCAGTCCTTTCAACCTAACCTTGGAGTAGATCCACACCCTGTACCGTCTGGACCGGGATACCATCACCACCATCGTGGTGTAAGTGACTTCAATCCAGCAACCCAACTAAGTCAATGCTTAGGATGGGATGCCCAATGGAAGCCCTTATTTATATATTTTTATGTCAAAGTTCTTTAAATCTGGATGAGGAACCCTTATCTAACGCCCCTCTCTTTGAATCCCCCTGACCTCACTGAGCCAAGAAGTAGGTTTGTTTTGCAAATTAAAAGATTTATTTGAAGAGTTAAACAATATATATATATATATATATATATATATATATATATATATATATATATATATATATATATTCAGTGAAAAAAACTTTGTTAAAGGGACGTTATGGTTAAGTTGTGCTACTAAAAACCTATGAAATTCAGTGAAAAAACTTTGTTAAAGGGACACTACTTTAAAACCACTTTCCATGATATCAAAAGGATATCAACACATCATTCAACTATAAGAAATCTAGTCTATAAACTGTACTATGCTAAAAGTCCTGCTTTAGCACTAGCAAAGTTAAATAACATCCTTCTACATGGTACAGCAAAAGACCTACTTGAAGAAATTCACTATATCCAGAATAAATATTTTGGAAGTGAAAGCCATTTACAGAATGAAATAGCTTTAAACCAATTAAGTAACAATTCTACACATGGCAACCTTTTGCTAAACACATACAAAAAAGAAATACTAAAATTTAAACGTACATCAGCTGAAGTACCAATCCATGTATGTGTATGTTGCCGTAGAATTTTTTATAAAAGTAACACAAAAACTGTGGACCTATCATACGAAATAGAAGACAATGAAGATTCCAAATGGTTTGAATTAGCTCTCTACCTTGTAGCAGAAAACAAATATGAAATAACTGAGCCCTTAATACTTTGCAGTTATTGCACTACAAAACTTGACAACAACCAAACTCCTTCACGTTCTATCACAAATAGCATCATAATTCAAACAGTACACCCATTTCAAGCAATAATACGCCTTCAACCAAAAACAGCAAAATTACCTCCCTCTGAATTGGTAAAAGGCATTTGTGGAAAAGTAGTTTATTTACCATTAAATCGAAAAGAAAATGTGCATACTCTAGGAGTGCAACGTCCAATGCAGCAATCTTTAATTATATTAGTAAATGGAGTACCTACGAAGGACAAAAAAATATGGCAACAGCTGGTAGATTTATATAAAGTTAGACAAGCCTTCCAATATCTTAAAGAGAATAATGAATATTACAAAGAAATTAATATTGAAGAAAACTTGAAAGATACAACTGAAATAATTCAAGAAACACAAGAAGCTGGTCAATTTGAGCTACTAGATCCTGCTACAATATCAAATACTTTAGACCATTATACAATTCATCCTTTGCACTGTAATGACACCGTACAAGATGTACTGGAAACTTACCAGATGCGTCAAACAAAAGGATCGCCAATCAGTATATGGGAAAAAAGTATAGAAGCACGTGCTTTTCCTCTACTCTTTCCTACTGGCAAAGGAGGAAGGTATGATGATAGACCTATTCAAATATCAGCTTCAGAATACCGCTCATTACGGATGTATTCTGAAGATCCCAGATTTAGACAAAATGTGGAATACATATTCCACCTACTCTTTGAAAGTGAACTAGCAACTTTATGTTACAGAGTTGCACACATATTAAAATCAGGATCACACTTTCAAAATATGACAGCTACACAATTATTAGAGAAAGTGCAACAAAATGATGAGGTTTTACAATCAAATATTACAAATCTATTAGCAAATATGCGTGGTACTAAAGAGTACTGGTTTCGACGTCATGGAGATGTACGTTGTATGATCAGAAACCTTGGCCAACCCACTTGGTTTGTTACATTAAGTTGTGCAGAATATGCATGGGAAGATTTACATGATTTCCTACGCATATCAAATAAAAATAAAACAAACATAGATATTCTAACACCTGGAGAACTTTGTTATTTGGATCCTTTTAATGTTTCAAGATATTTTCACCATCGCTTCATTGCTATGCTACATTTTATTTGTAATAAAACTGTTCCTCCCCTTGGAGAAGTGCAACACTTCTTTTGGAGAAAAGAATACCAAGCCAGAGGAGCACCACATATCCACATGCTTTTATGGATTAAAGATGCTCCTAAATTTGATCAAGACAGTGATGCCACTGTTTTACAGTTTATTGAAAAATATGTCACTTGTGAAATTCCATCAGAAGCCACAAATAGTGATCTTCGTGCACAAATTTTACAATTTCAAAGACACAAATGTGGAAAATATTGTCGTCGCAAATACAAAAACAAAGGCAAATACTACACCAAATGCCGATTTGGTTTCCCTAGACCAGTTACAAATACAGGTCAAGTAAACAACCTCATGTCTTCAGTTAGACATAGTGTTAAAGGTAAGTCACCTAAAAATACATATTACATAAAAAGATAAGAAGAAGAAAAATATATCAATGATTATAATGCAATCATTGCCCACTTATGGAATGCAAACATAGATGTGCAGTACATTGCAGACAATTCTACTGCAGTTGCACGATATGTCACAGCATCCTTAACTAAAGCAGAAAAGACAGAGCTCCAAGACCTCTGGAATGACCTGTCATCAGATAAAACAGTATCTCAGAAATTATACAGCTTGGGCATAAAAATGCTCACCCATAGAGAATGTGGATCTTATGAAGCAGCTGATCGTTTAACTGGTACTTCATTGTATGGTAAATCTGAAAATATAGTATGGCTAAGTCTTGGTCCAGCTAAATCTAGAAAAAGAGTTCTAAAATCATATGAAGATATAGAAACAATAGCCAAACATGATCCCAACAGCCAAGACATTTTAAAAAACAATTTATTGGACGCATACTACCCAAACAGAAGTAATACTTTGGAAAACATGTGTCTATACCAAATAGCCCAAAACTACACATAAAAAAATAATATGAAACCTGATGAAAAAAAGGTAAATATAGAGTGACAGACTGTGAAGGCAGCTTAGTTAAACTCACTAAACCAAATTTAATTAATCATATCAAATTGTCATTGAAGACTCCTCAACATAAAGAAGTATATTACATGTCCCTGCTACAACTCTTCAAACCATGGAGAAAAGAAGAACAATTACTAGATAACTATGACTCATATGAGGATGCTTTCAAAGCAAATGAAAGCACTATAACTGATGTAAACTTTACACAGTACAAAACAATGTTGCACAATGAACAGCAACATGAAGAAGAACTCCAAGCCCAACTAGATAAGGATACTCCTGACAGTAGTCAACCTTCTGTAACAGGAAGCCAAGAACCACTGGGAGAACCACTAATAACAAATGAGGCAGAATTAGCTATGATAGAAGTAGAAAACACCATGGGCCTCATTACGACCCTTGCGGAAATGGAAAAATGATGGCGGAAATGCAATACCGCCATCGAACACCGCTCGTTGCGATCATGACCCGTCACCGTAAAGTACGATGCCATTAGCGACACCGCAGTGAACGGCAACGCTAACTGCACCAAGTACGCGCACGCGCGCCTTGCAAAACCGGAATCACCGCCATGGCGCAACGGTACGCGAATTCTGACCCTAGCGGACATGTACTGAACGCCATCAAGCACGTCGTAAAGTACCATTCCGCCATGGCGAGAAATACGGCAACGCGAACCAACCGTAAATGGCCCACTGAGTGCCTGTACTCCACTCCCTGGCCTCATTGCACAACTCCTGGCAGGCGCAATGTACACACACTATGCAACCAGTGAAATCCACTATTCACCCATGCATGCCAACGTAGAAAAGCATGCAGGGGCTCAAAGCGCCCCGTGAGTGGGCATCCATGTACGGCATGTCACCATAGCCGTACTGACGCAGCACAGGCATGTGAAGGTACAACACATCAAAATGAAAATCAAGAACACATGACACAAAACAACAGTAGTCCCCCATCGCTTGCCACCAGCGCAAGGCAACATCCACAACAGCATCCTGAGGGGGATTGCACCAGCCCTGTACTCATGCCAGTAAACAAACCAACCATCAGCAGAAGCATGTACCACACAAGTCAACTCAGAAGGCGGAACACAAAGCAGATCATCATGCAATACATACCGCCACAAAGCGAAAATCGCCACATCACCTGCAAAGAACAACGCAACACGACAAATATCGGAATACAATTTAAATGCACATCCAAATGACAAAGGCCCCACATCAATTTGCAAAATCCCACCAAAACAACCATCATCACCGAGGGCTGCATCTGCAATAATTGACCGGCTTCCACTTGTGTGACGCCCTGTACCATCATGGCACACAGGGCTTACATCAACGTTCCAAAAGGCAACATGGAAGCGGCAAGAACCGCAGGTCCGTCCCATGAGGCAGGCACTAGTCGAGCTGAAAGGCCGAAATGTTGCACCTAGCCACCAGTACAGCGTAAGGGCATGTGGCCCATTGGCGATCGTCCCATATGATCGAAATGGTGCTCCACTGATTCACCCGAAGCTGCAGGAGTCGAGAGTAAAAACCATCTGGAGGAGTGGCGTAGAGATGGCATCTGCAATAGGGCAGGAGATACCTGTCACCCAAAAGAAACACAAATCAACCGATTGCATTACGGGACTCATGATGCATTACAATCTTCATTCAACACACCAAATCCACACCCATATGCATGCTAGCCCACTCCAAAGGAATATACACACCCCTAATCCAGTATCGAATCACAACGAAACCAATCGAGCTAAATACACCATTGGCAACGTCGGTTACTGTGCATGCGTCCGTCAAGATAGAACCCATGACATGGGATTAGTAACGTGCCTAGACACAAGTGTATGAAGGCGCGTCGAGACAGGGAGGATCCGACAAGGGCAGAGAGACGTATGTCCCACTATGGCAGCCTTGCATCACATAACGCAGGGGAAGGGGAGTGAACCAAGAAACCCATGTACATGGCAGACCCTAAACGGATTCATCAGTCCATGCATCCACACATCATTCCCTCATCCCGCAATGAAAACGCATGAATATTCACTCACATAATATGTGAAACTTCCATCGCGTCTGTGCGTAATGCAGTCCGCAAAAACCACTGTGCCCCTGGCCGGATCTGTAGTGTTGTGAGGCAAGATGGATTTGGGAACGTCCTGCCTTATCGTCCACTACGCTATTGCGCATCCCATTCAATTCATATCATTCATTGCCTGCTCGTTATGGGCCATGTCCCAAGGACATTCTACAATAGAACGTTACATTTCCAGCCAGACCTGTGGGCGTATCCTCGCCGCTACTTCAAAACCAAAAATGCTGGCCTTCGAATTCCTCACTTGCAACATTACGTCGAAAAGGCTTCTGTGAACGCTTGCATTCACAATCACATCAATGTAGTGCGGCTGTGTGTCATGATGCTAACTGGCTGCAATCACAAATGGCACGCCACGCCCGTCGGTGAAGTACGTTACTGTGCTGCATGAGGGTCGGCCATCGATCGAGCCCTACATACCACTGACTCTTCACAGGTATGTAAGCGGCTGCAATCATAGCATGTGTAACAATGGGAGCATAGCATGAAGATCAGTCAAAGTACATCACACTGCCATCGGGATTTGATACATGATTCCAATCCCAAGATGCCATGCGGCCAAATGCAGCCTTACGTGCGGGCCGTGCTCGACCAGAAGGGATTGCATCTGCCACAGATTCATTCAATCAGCACAGGTGGAGGCCATACAGGCCGACAGCACATATATCGCAGACCCAAACCCCTCCCACAACCACTCCCACTCCAAAATGCTACCGGCAGGACTAGCGATGTTGGGCCTGGGGTACCAGATAGCACTGCAAGTGCTACAACTACAAGAAGACGACGAACAACAACAGGTACAACAACCGGGCGCACAGGGGAGACGGAGGAGGAGGAGGAGGGCAAGGCAGGGTCAGCAAGGCCCACAAGCACTGCCACCACCACCACGCAGGCGGCCCGCAATCCCACGCCTCCGAGCCGATCCGTTCAACCTCACTGCTGAGCAGATCCACACCCTCTACCGTTTGGACCGGGACACCATAATCGCCATTGTGGACATGACACATGCTGACCTCGTGAGCATGATAGATAGCCCAACCGCCATCCCACCCCTACTGAAGGTGGTGTCTGCACTCCACTTCCTGGCCACAGGCACCTACCAGCACACAGTGGGACAGTTGCATGGCATTTCACAGCCACTGTTCTCACGGACACTCTTCCAAGTGCACGATGCCCTCCTGAAGCACGCCGACGACCACATCACACTACCACGCACGTACCAGGAGATTACCAACGCTAAAGTGGGATTCCATGCACTTGGCGGCATCCCGGGTTGCATTGGTGCCATCGACTGCACCCATGTTGAATTGGTTGTCCCACATGCCATGGAGGTCCAGTACCGCAACCGGAAACAATTTCATTCAATCAATGTGCAAATGGTGTGTGACTCCAACAAGATATTTACGCATTGTTGTGCCAGATTTCCAGGATCTACCCATGATTCTATGGTCCTGAGGAACACAAGAATACCACGCTACATGGAGCGACACGCAGGGCACAGATCCTGGCTACTCGGTGAGTCTCATTTCATGCATGACATCGTGGCCCATTTGATGCGTCAATGACCTTGCAGGGGGGGGGGGGGGCTACTTAGCACTATCATTCCACTGACACCCTTTATTCGTCTCATACAGGTGATGCCGGGTATCCACTGAAGAGATGGCTCCTTACACCAATCCGGAACCCACAGAACGAGCATGAGGAGGACTACAACCATGCCCACTCACGTACCCGTGTGGTCATTGAACAGGCATTCGGCCTACTGAAGGCTCGTTTCCGCAGCCTCAGCAGGTCTGGCGGGGCACTCATATACAGCCATGAGAAGGTTTCTAAGATGGTCATGGCATGTGTCATGCTGCACAACATGTGCATACGTAGGAATGTGCCCATGCCCCCTGACGCTGTACTGCATGCACCTGAAGATGATGATGATGATGAGGGTGGGGATGTGGAGGCACCTCAAGGAGTCCATGAGGCACAGGATGCACGTGCAATCCGACAGAGCATCATAGATGCATGCTTCTAGCAACCACGCATGGTGCCTATTACACGGAAAGGGGACCTGTGGCACTGTGTGTGTGTAGTACAGGCACATTGTGGACTGTACGCCTATGAAGGCCTCGTACGCAAATATCAATGTCCACACATGTCATTGGATGATAATGAGGTGCTGTATTGTTGATGTGATTTGATTTATACACCCTATGGACCCGCCACCCAGTGAAGCCCAACACACCCCCTCCACCCTACTACCTCCCCCCCCAACACCAGTGTCCAAATATGCATGCTGTCCGTGGGTAGACGCTATTGCAAGCCCCCTCTACGGGTATCAGGGGCACCCCTGCCCGTGGAGCGCAGGTTCCTGCCAGATCTGCGTTGGGGGCTGCCCTGGACGGAACTTGCCACGGATGAGGTCTCTGCCTGCTCGCGTCCATGCATGTCTCTGAGGGTTTGTGAGAGCTCCGAGAGCACACGGCGCACAGCAGCAAGTTCAGCACAGACGTCTTTGGACGTCGCATGCAGTTCCCCCCTCAGGCTCTCGGTGCTTTTCTCCATTTGTGCTCTCAGGCTCTCGGTGCTTCTCTCCATTTCTCCCCTGAGGCTCTCACTACTTTTCTCTATTTGTGCCCTGAGTGTCTCGGTGGATGTTTCCATGGCTGCCCTGGAACCCCCGCATTCATTTGCATGGTCCTTGAGTAGCGTGGACGCTTCCTGCTGTTGCTCGATCAGCAGGTCGAGGGACTGTTGCCTCTGCTGGGCCATGGACATTTGCGGTGGTGTGACAGGGGGGCTGCTCAACACATGTTGCCTTGGCACAGGACTTGTGGGGGTTGGCCAGTCGTCGTCTTCAGGGTGCCCCTGCGTGGTTTCGTCATGGTGTAGGGGATGGGACATGCAGGGGGATTGGGAAAGGTCATGGATGGTACCTACGTCGCCAGCACTGTTTTCCGTGTCGGAGCATGCTGGCATGACAGCTGTGTCCCCTATGGTGCTGCTACCACCAGAGGCGGTGCCATCAGATACGTTCTTTGGGGGGACCTGTGGTGCTGGGGTTGTGGACTTGCTGGCTGCTGGGGTGCCTGTTGCAGTCCCCTCCAGTGTGCTGCCACTTGATTCCTGCTGCTGCCGTGTCTTGATCCTTGCACCTGAGGTGGAGGCTCTTGGGACGTTGGTCCTGGCCCTCTTTGCTGGCGTGCTGGTAGGGGTGTCCTGCAGCTCGTCGTTGGTATCGGACCCTGTGGTGGAGTAAAGAGGGGCGAGCGTTAGTTATGGGTCTGTCGGATTTGGAATGGCAACGTATCAAATGCATTGGGGTGGTACGTGAGGCTGGTTTGGGACTGGGCCTTGGAGGTGGTCTCATTTTCGTGTGGATTGAGGATGCATTCATTTGGCTGCCTGCAGTTAGGGGGTGCATGCTGCACATGTAGGGGTTGTTTATGGCTTCTTGATTGATTTGTTTGTTCATTCTGACTTTTAGAGGGCGCTGTCAGGGCTAAGTATGTATTGCACTATGGGGTCACATGGTACTGCACATGTTCGTGGTTTGTGGATTTCGCATTGTTTCTCGTGGCCAACCTACCTGATTCTCCGGATGTCGGCACTCCTTTCTCCATCCCTCCGACTCCCTCTATGCTCTCCATTCCTATGGTGGAGGCGCAGATTTCCTCCCAGGGGGTCAACTTGATGGGCGACTCTGAACCCCCCCCGGTAGCTGTGGCGATGTTCCTGTTCGCAGAAAGTATGCTGCGTACGTGGATCCGCAGGTCGTCCCACCGCTTGCGACATTGCTGTGGCGTGCGGGGTGTTGTCCCCACCGCACTTACGCGCTGTGCCACCAGGACCCATATGGCCTTCTTGTTGGCAAGGGCCGTCCTGGTCATTTGACTGGAGAAGACGACGGCGGAATTTTCCTGTAGGGTCTCGGTGAGCACGGTCAGTTCCTCTCGGGAGAAGTGTACCTGCCGCTTGCGGTCACACGCTTTCTTGGCTACCTTTCCCATATTTATTTTTTTAACTGGGGTTGCTAACGGGTTGGGATGTGTCAGGGTCGGATTTTTTATGGTTGTGTTGGGATTCGGATTTTATAGTTGTGCGGCGTGCTGTTTCCCGTTCCGGCCACATGCTTTTACTTCCGTTTCCGTATATTTACGGTGGCCGTAATTTGCGGTGCACGCTCGTTACGGTGACCGCTCATTACGGTGACCGCTAAGATGGGTGGCGGTATTGCACCTGGTGCAGCGTACGGCGGCGGTAAGGGCCGTTTTGGGGTCATTTCCGCCATCGCAGCCTTTCGGATTCCGCCATGGCGTAATGCTCGTGCCCGATGGGTCGTGATTGGCCGCACTTTGCTCCTTCGTGCGATGGCGGAAACGCTATTTACGCTGTTGCGGTCCGGTCAGTCGATTTCCGCAAGGGTCGTAATGAGGGCCCATGTGTCAGTATGAAGATAAGGAAGACTTAACTATACTACAATCAAAACTAAACAATGAGCAAAGTAGCATTTTTCAAGAAGTAACAAAACAAATTGCACATGCTGTAAAACATGAAACTAAAGAATGTTCCTGCCATAATTATTCACCTATACTACTGTACGTCAGTGGTGAAGCTGGTTCTGGCAAAACATTCCTAATCAAAATCATTAGTAAGTTCGTACAACAATTGACAAACAACAAACTGTCAGCTGTTGTCACTGCCCCCACAGGTTTAGCTGCCTACAACATAGGTGGTGTAACATTACACCGATTACTACTATTACCAGTAGAACACCAGAACAAATTAGACTATTACAAACTTTCTGCAGAAGCTGCAATGGAATTACGCAGAGTATTGAAACAAATGAAAATGCTACTAATAGATGAAGTGAGCATGGTCTCCAACCTGATGTTAGCTTTGATTCACCTCAGATTACAAGAAGTACTCAAAACAGACTATGAAGAGCTCTTTGCAGGAAAACACATTATTGTTTTTGGAGATCTGCTTCAATTAACACCAGTAAAAGGTGAACCTATTTTTAAAACATTAGGGCACAAACTGTGCCGTAAAACTGTTGGCAGCATTGGAAATGTCAACCTTTGGCAACATTTCCAATACAGAGAATTAACAGAAAACATGCGCCAATCTGCAGATCTCACTTATGCCAACATTTTAAAAAGTTTGAGAGTTGGTATACTTTCTAAAGAAGCAGAAGCAACATTGAAAACCCGGCACATTAATGCACTTTATGGCGATAATGCATGTGCTACAGATGTTATGGAACAATTAGCCCACAAAAATGTCAATTGTATGGCCTTACTGCCAACTCTTGCAAGCTGTCTCAAATTCAATGAAATAATGTTAAGTAAAGAAATGCAACCAATAATGGAAATTAGTGCCACAGACAAACTAGATGTACATGGTATGACACTACCCATGTGTGACCAAGCCACAACAAGACTAAATAATTTAGAAAAATCAATCTCAAACACAGCAGGCTTAGAAAAGATGTTAAAATTATCCTTAAATTGCAGAGTAATGCTTAAACGTAACCTTGACGTGGACCAAGGACTAGTTAATGGAGCACTGGGAACAGTTGTTGGCTTTCAAACATACCCACGTGACAACAAAATTCAGTTTGTCAATATACTCTTTGACAAACTTTCAGAAGTAAAACGGATAGGACGCTCAACAGCTAGATTCCTTCTCTTCAAAGATATGTATGTACGCAGAGAACAATTTTCTCTAACTCTTACATACGCAGTCACGATTCATAAACCACAAGGTCTTACCCTAGACAAAGCAATGATAGATATTGGTAACACAGTCTTTAAAGAAGGCATGCGCTACGTAGCACTATCACGCTTACGTACACTTGACGGTCTATTTCTAATCAACTTTGATGCAAGTAAAGTAAATGCTGATATTCCTTGCATTTTAGAATATAATAGACTTCGCTCACTATACACTCCCCATCTAAACACATATTCTGTGCCACAAAAACTAAAACGTTGTAAAAGAAAACTAAATCAAACAGAAATGCAACAGGACGTCACTGTAAATCCTCCAAAGAGAGTAAAAGAAACTAATACTTCAACAAGTACCACAAACAAAAAAGAATCAATTAGAGAAAGTAAACCATGTACTTCTTTAAAGAAGGAAGACAAACTCCAAAAAAATCAGTTAGATACAGAACTACCTGGACCATTTAAATTCTCAAATATAGTTGGTGTAAGTTGCTATGCAAATGTAGCAATGAATATTCTATTTCAATTACCACCAATTGTTGACAACATTTACTTACACAGTACAGACCCATTGTGTTTGCAAATGTTAGTACTTCACAGAAATGCAGCAAACAATCCTGACAACACATATAGGGGCCGATTCATGGAACAAACGTGCGCCGAAAATCTTTGCGCAAGCAGGCGCAAGCGGAAAAAAACAGAGGCACGCGTGCGATTCATGGAAGTCCCTGCGCGTGTACACCTCGGGATGTGCGCCAAACCCGTGCATGGCGCACAAGTCACTGCAACATCCCTAAAGGCGTGCGCGACGCGCACAGTGAAAGCGCACAACCTCGGCGCATACACCAGAAAGTGGGCGGGACACAGAGCGTAACGCGCGGAATGGGGAACAACGTGCGAAAATAAGGGCGTAACTGGAGATGTACTGCAGGGAAGCAGACGGAACGCCCACACGCACTCGAACCACACGTATTCATGGAATCGAATAGGGCAAAGCCACGCACAGCCAAAGACACGCACAAGCTGAAACACGTCCCCGCCACACGAAGGCAGGCGGTAGAGTCCCAGCGCATCACAAAAGTGCCAACATACAGCAATTGGGCCTGTGCGAGCGGGGTACGTGTATTTCGGTGGCGCGCGGGAAGTTACACACGCGATTGAGCGGGGTACGTGTATTTCGGGGGCGCGCGGGAAGTCACACACGCGATTGAGCGGGGTACGTGTATTTCGGGGGCGCGCGGGAAGTTACACACGCGATTGAGCGGGGTACGTGTATTTCGGGGGCGCGCGGGAAGTCACACAGGCGATTGAGCGGGGTACGTGTATTTCGGGGGCGCGCGGGAAGTTACACACGCGATTGAGCGGGGTACGTGTATTTCGGGGGCGCGCGGGAAGTTACACACGCGATTGAGCGGGGTACGTGTATTTCGGGGGCACGCGGGAAGTTACACACGCGATTGAGCGGGGTACGTGTATTTCGGGGGCACGCGGGAAGTTACACACGCGATTGAGCGGGGTACGTGTATTTCGGGGGTGCGCGGGAAGTCACACGCGATTGAGCGGGGTACGTGTATAACAGGTGTGCGCGGCAAGTCACACACGCGATTGAGCGGGGTATGTGTAATTCGGGGGCGCGCGGGAAGTTACACACGCGATTGAGCGGGGTACGTGTATTTCGGGGGTGCACGTGAAGTTACACACGCGATTGAGCGGGGTACGTGTATTCCAGGGGTGCGCGGGAAGTTCCACACGCGATCTCATCAGGGTACGTGTATTACAGGGGTGCGCCGGGAGCAGCACACGTGAATTGCACGTGTGGGTCCTCCCAGGTGTTCCCTCTACACCCTCCACGGCCCCTGCAGGTGGCTCACACCACAGGGGCCTACCCAGCACATGTCCTGCAGGCACCCCATCCACCATGGCCATGCCCACCAGCCAACCCACATGTCAACTTGCACTACTGCCCACCAACGCATGTCCCCCTGTACTGCCAGCCACCAGGGGCACCCACCACCAGGCCCCCACCCATGTCCAACTCATGTTCCCCACCACCCCCACCCCCCAGCAGTGCAGGGGCACCCACCACCAGGCCCCCAACCATGTCTCCCAGCACCCCCACCCCCCAGCCACCAGGGGCAGCCTCCACCAGGCCCCCACCCATGTCTCACACCACCCCCACCCCCCAGCAGTGCAGGGGCAGCCTCCACCAGGCCCCCACCCATGTCTCCCACCACCCCCACCCCCCAGCCACCAGATGCAGCCTCCACCAGGCCCTCACCCATGTCCAACTCATGTTCCCCACCACCCCCACCCCCCAGCAATGTGGGGCACCTGCCAGCAGGCCCCCACCCATGTCCAACTCATGTTCCCCACCACCCCCACCCCCCAGCACTGTGGGGCACCTGCCACCAGGCCCCCACCCATGTCCAACGCATGTTCCCCACCACCCCCACCCCCCAGCACTGTGGGGCACCTGCCAGCAGGCCCCCACCCATGTCTCCCAGCACCCCCACACCCCAGCCACCAGGGGCAGCCTCCACCAGGCCCCCACCCATGTCTCCCACCACCCCCACCCCCCCAGTCACCAGGGGCAGCCTCCACCAGGCCCCCACCCATTTCTCCCACCACCCCCACCCCCCCAGTCACCAGGGGCAGCCTCCACCAGGCCCCCACCCATGTCTCCCAGCACCCCCACTCCCCCAGTCACCAGGGGCAGCCTCCACCAGGCCCCCACCCATGTCTCCCACCACCCCCACCCCCCAGCAGTGCAGGGGCAGCCTCCACCAGGTCCCCACCCATGTCTCACACCACCCCCACCCCCCAGCCACCAGGGGCAGCCTCCACCAGGCCCCCACCCATGTCTCCCACCGCCCCCACCCCCCCAGTCACCAGGGGCAGCCTTCACCAGGCCCCCACCCATGTCTCCCACCACCCCCACCCCCCAGCACTGTGGGGCACCTGCCAGCAGGCCCCCACCCATGTCCAACTCATGTTCCCCACCACCCCCACCCCCCAGCACTGTGGGGCACCTGCCACCAGGCCCCACCCATGTCCAACGCATGTTCCCCACCACCCCCACCCCCCAGCACTGTGGGGCACCTGCCACCAGGCCCCCACCCATGTCCAACTCATGTTCCCCACCACCCCCACCCCCCAGCACTGTGGGGCACCTGCCACCAGGCCCCCACCCATGTCCAACTCATGTTCCCCACCACCCCCACCCCCCAGCACTGTGGGGCACCTGCCACCAGGCCCTCACCCATGTCTCCCAGCACCCCCACCCCCCAGCCACCAGGGGCAGCCTCCACCAGGCCCCCACCCATGTCTCCCAGCACCCCCACCCCCCAGCCACCAGGGGCAGCCTCCACCAGGCCCCCAGCCATGTCTCCCACCACCCCCACCCCCCAGTCACCAGGGGCAGCCTCCACCAGGCCCCCACCCATGTCTCCTACCACCCCCACCCCCCAGCAGTGCAGGGGCACCCACCACCAGGCCCCCACCCATGTCTCCCACCACCCCCACCCCCCAGCAGTGCAGGGGCACCCACCACCAGGCCCCCACCCATGTCTCCCACCACCCCCACCTCCCCAGTCACCAGGCGCAGCCTCCACCAGGCCCCCACCCATGTCTCCCACAACCCCCACCCCCCAGCCACCAGGGACAGCCTCCACCAGGCCCCCACCCATGTCCAACTCATGTTCCCACCACCCCCACCCCCCAGCACTGTGGGGCACCTGCCAGCAGACCCCCACACATGTCCAATTCATGTTCCCGACCACCCTCACCCCCCAGCACTGTGGGGCACCTGCCAGCAGGCCCCCACCCATGTCCAACTCATGTTCCCCACCACCCCCACCCCCCAGCACTGTGGGGCACCTGCCACCAGGCCCCCACCCATGTCTCCCAGCACCCCCACCCCCCAGCCACCAGGGGCAGCCTCCACCAGGCCCCCACCCATGTCTCCAAGCACCCCCACCCCCCCAGTCACCAGGGGCAGCCTCCACCAGGCCCCCACCCATGTCTCCCACCACCCCCACCCCCCAGCAGTGCAGGGGCAGCCTCCACCAGGCCCCCAGCCATGTCTACCACCACCCCCACCCCCCAGTCACCAGGGGCAGCCTCCACCAGGCCCCCACCCATGTCTCCCACCACCCCCACCCCCCAGCAGTGCAGGGGCACCCACCACCAGGCCCCCACCCATGTCTCCCACCCCCCCACCCCCCAGCAGTGCAGGGGCACCCACCACCAGGCCCCCACCCATGTCTCCCACCACCCCCACCTCCCCAGTCACCAGGCGCAGCCTCCACCAGGCCCCCACCCATGTCTCCCACCACCCCCACCCCCCAGCCACCAGGGGCAGCCTCCACCAGGCCCCCACCCATGTCCAACTCATGTACCCCACCACCCCCAACCCCCAGCACTGTGGGGCACCTGCCAGCAGGCCCCCACCCATGTCCAACTCATGTTCCTGACCACCCCCACCCCCCAGCACTGTGGGGCACCTGCCAGCAGGCCCCCACCCATGTCCAACTCATGTTCCCCACCACCCCCACCCCCCAGCACTGTGGAGCACCTGCCAGCAGGCCCCCACCCATGTCTCACAGCACCCCCACCCCCCAGCCACCAGGGGCAGCCTCCACCAGGCCCCCACCCATGTCTCCCAACAACCCCACCCCCCCAGTCACCAGGGGCAGCCTCCACCAGGCCCCCACCCATGTCTCCCACCACCCCCACCCCCCGAGTCACCATGGCCAGCCTCCAACAGGCCCCCACCCATGTCTCCCACCACCCCCACACCCCAGCCACCAGGGGCAGCCTCCACCAGGCCCCCACCCATGTCCAACTCATGTTCCCCACCACCCACACCCCCCAGCACTGTGGGGCACCTGCCAGCAGGCCCCCACCCATGTCCAACTCATGTTCCCCACCACCCCCACCCCCCAGCACTGTGGGGCACCTGCCAGCAGGCCCCCAACCATGTCCAACTCATGTTCCCCACCCCCCCACCCCCCAGCATTGTGGGGCACCTGCCAGCAGGCCCCCACCCATGTCTCCCAGCACCCCCACCCCCCAGCCACCAGGGGCAGCCTCCACCAGGCCCCCACCCATGTCTCCCACCACCCCCACCCCCCCAGTCACCAGGGGCAGCCTCCACCAGGCCCCCACCCATGTCTCCCAGCACCCCCACCCCCCCAGTCACCAGGGGCAGCCTCCACCAGGCCCCCACCCATGTCTCCCACCACCCCCACCCCCCAGCAGTGCAGGGGCAGCCTCCACTAGGCCCCCACCCATGTCTCCCAGCACCCCCACCCCCCAGCCACCAGGGGCAGCCTCCACCAGGCCCCCACCCATGTATCCCACCACCCCCACCCCCCAGTCACCAGGGGCAGCCTCCACCAGGCCCCCACCCATGTCTCCCACCACCCCCACCCCCCAGCAGTGCAGAGGCACCCACCACCAGGCCCCCACCCATGTCTCCCACCACCCCCACCCCCCAGCAGTGCAGGGGCACCCACCACCAGGCCCCCACCCATGTCTCCCACCACCCCCACCCCCCCAGTCACCAGGGGCAGCCTCCACCAGGCCCCCACCATTGTCTCCCACCACCCCCACCCCCCAGTCACCAGGGGCAGCCTCCACCAGGCCCCCACCCATGTCTCCCACCACCCCCACCCCCCAGCAGTGCAGAGGCACCCACCACCAGGCCCCCACCCATGTCTCCCACCACCCCCACCCCCCAGCAGTGCAGGGGCACCCATCACCAGGCCCCCACCCATGTCTCCCACCACCCCCACCCCCCCAGTCACCAGGGGCAGCCTCCACCAGGCCCCCACCCATGTCCAACTCATGTTCCCCACCACCCCCACCCCCCAGCACTGTGGGGCACCTGCCAGCAGGCCCCCACCCATGTCCAACTCATGTTCCCGACCACCCCCACCCCCCAGCACTGTGGGGCACCTGCCAGCAGGCCCCCACCCATGTCCAACTCATGTTCCCCACCACCCCCACCCCCCAGCACTGTGGGGCACCTGCCAGCAGGCCCCCACCCATGTCTCACAGCACCCCCACCCCCCAGCCACCAGGGGCAGCCTCCACCAGGCCCCCACCCATGTCTCCCACCACCCACACCCCCCCAGTCACCAGGGGCAGCCTCCACCAGGCCCCCACCCATGTCTCCCACCACCCCCACCCCCCCAGTCACCAGGGGCAGCCTCCAACAGGCCCCCACCCATGTCTCCCACCACCCCCACCCCCCAGCCACCAGGGGCAGCCTCCACCAGGCCCCCACCCATGTCCAACTCATGTTCCCCACCACCCCCACCCCCCAGCACTGTGGGGCACCTGCCAGCAGGCCCCCACCCATGTCCAACTCATGTTCCCCACCACCCCCACCCCCCAGCACTGTGGGGCACCTGCCAGCAGGCCCCCACCCATGTCTCCCAGCACCCCCACCCCCCAGCCACCAGGGGCAGCCTCCACCAGGCCCCCACCCATGTCTCCCACCACCCCCACCCCCCCAGTAACCAGGGGCAGCCTCCACCAGGCCCCCACCCATGTCTCCCAGCACCCCCACCCCCCCAGTCACCAGGGGCAGCCTCCACCAGGCCCCCACCCATGTCTCCCACCACCCCCACCCCCCAGTCACCAGGGGCAGCCTCCACCAGGCCCCCAGCCATGTCTCCCACCACCCCCACCCCCCAGCAGTGCAGGGGCACCCACCACCAGGCCCCCACCCATGTCTCCCACCACCCCCACCCCCCAGCAGTGCAGGGGCACCCACCTCCAGGCCCCCACCCATGTCTCCCACCACCCCCACCCCCAGCCACCAGGGGCAGCCTCCACCAGGCTCCCACCCATGTCCAACTCATGTTCCCCACCACCCCCACCCCCCAGCACTGTGGGGCACCTGCCAGCAGGCCCCCACCCATGTCCAACTCATGTTCCCCACCACCCCCACCCCCCAGCACTGTGGGGCACCTGCCACCAGGCCCCCACCCATGTCCAACACATGTTCCCCACCACCCCCACCCCCCAGCACTGTGGGGCACCTGCCAGCAGGCCCCCACCCATGTGCAACTTATGTTCCCCACCACCCCAACCCCCCAGCACTGTGGGGCACCTGCCACCAGGCCCCCATCCATGTCTCCCAGCACCCCACCCCCCAGCCACCAGGGGCAGCCTCCACCAGGCCCCCACCCATGTCACCCAGCACCCCCACCCCCCAGCACTGTGGGGCACCTGCCAGCAGGCCCCCACCCATGTCCAACTCATGTTCCCCACCACCCCCACCCCCCAGCACTGTGGGGCACCTGCCAGCAGGCCCCACCCATGTCCCCCAGCACCCCCACCACCCAGCCACCAGGGGCAGCCTCCACCAGGCCCCCACCCATGTCTCCCAGCACCCCCACCCCCCAGTCACCAGGGGCAGCCTCCACCAGGCCCCCACCCATGTCACCCAGCACCCCCACCCCCCAGCACTGTGGGGCACCTGCCAGCAGGCCCCCACCCATGTCCAACTCATGTTCCCCACCACCCCCACCCCCCAGCACTGTGGGGCACCTTCCAGCAGGCCCCACCCATGTCCAACGCATGTTCCCCACCACCCCCACCCCCCAGCACTGTGGGGCACCTGCCAGCAGGCCCCCACCCATGTGCAACTCATGTTCCCCAGCCAACATGTCATCACAATCTAGATCCCTGGTCCCTATGGTCAGCCTCCAAATGCAAAACACCCACCCGAGTATTGCATCCACCCACTCATAATTTGCAATTACATCACAGAACACCAATTGCAAGTTCCGAAACAAATACATTTCCCTCACATACACCCAATGGGTGTCAGTGAATCTCAAAACACATATCATGAAATGCATGAAACCAATGAGATACCACACATTGAAGTTCACCAAAAAGAAAATATGTATTAAAGGAAACATAAATAGAATAAAAAATGAAGAAACAGAAACGTGAATGTACAAAAATGAAAAGAAGCATGTCCGTTAAAAAAAGCAAAACCAAAAATACAATTCCAAAGTAATGTTGTCCAAAGTCAATGTCCACAAAACAAAATCCAATGGGAAATAAAAAAGAAAGCCATTGCTCCATGGTTAAAAAGTAAAAAAAAATACAATCCAACTGTGAACTATGTACATGGGAACAAGCGAGGGTCCATTATCCCAACAAAATAAAGGAAACCTATCTAACTACACTAACTAATAAAATAAACTATATACAAAAATGTGACCAATGTCCGAAAGGTCCAAATAAAATAAAAACAAAAATGAAACCTAACACTACCTACATAACTATGTACAAGGGCAGCGGGCTAGTTTCACGGCTCACTTGTGGATGTCCCGGGCCAGGGCATCATCGAACTCCTCCTCAATGTCCCGGAGGTGGTCCTCCTCCATGGCCCCGAGGGTCCGCAGGGCCGTCGACGTCTCCACCTCCAAACCCCTGCGGATTGCCTCGAGGCACTCGGCCCGCCTCAGGGCCCTCCGCATGGAGTTCTCCGCCCTGACCATTGTGAGCCGTGCCTCTTCTGCCCGCTGGCGCTCCGCATCTATGGCGTGGCCCAACCGATGCCACACGGAAGACACTCTCTGTCCTGGGTCCTCCTGCCCTCCGGCCGATGCCTGCCCCTCCGATGTTGAAGGCCCCGAGCCTTCATGGCTCCCACCACGTTGCTGCTGCTGCTGAGCCTCTGCCCGTGCACTGCCTCCTGCTGCCTGCACATCCTCCGCCGGCTGGGGTGCAGTCGTAGATTTGGCCACCCCTGCTGGACGTCCGACTCCCGACTGTGGCAGGGATGCCTCCTCCACCAGCCTGGCCGCACCGTCAGAGGCAGCTCCACAGGGCACCCAGGTGACTGATGGGTCGGAAGATGGCACAGAGGACGACTGGCGCGTAGGGGGTCCAGTTGAGGAGGGGGTCGGAGCAAGCCCCATCAGACGGAGGAATCCGGCCTGGGTGACCTGTCCCAGCAGGCTGACGTGGTCAACGAGCCATTCGAGATGACTCGCAGTCTCTTCATGAAAAGACTGCAGGTCACCTCGCATGGCCCGTTGACGCAACGCCACACCAGCCAGGACAGGCTCAACCCAGACCTGGATAGCCACGTCCGCAGGCAGAGGAAGGCCAGTTGACGTGAGCTCATCCCCTGCCTGAAATCGGTTCTGTACGTAGGCATCCCTGCTGCTGCAAGATGATGCAGGGACAGGATGAGGGACAGGATTGCACACAGACACCTCCCCGGCGGCCTGTGCTGCCTCCTGTCCCTGGTCCTGCACTGCACCACTAGCACCAGTGGGATCCCCACCTCCAGACCCCGTCTCTGGTGCTTGCACGGCCTCCTCCTCCACCAAACCCTCCACCAACCTGGATGACTCCGTGCCATCTTCCCCTGTTGGGCCCTGTGGGGTCCCAGCTGCCCCTTCTGCTGCCGAGGAGTCCAACTCCAACCTCCGCCTCTTGGACCTCCCCCCGGCAGCTGCGGCCTGGGATGCGGCACCGGACTCCTCACTCCCCGACAAGATGACAACATGGGAGGGGAGCCGGGCCTTGCGTCTCCGGCTGGCGGTGGGATCCCCGCCGCTGTGCTCCACAGCACCTTCTCCGCCCTCTTCATCAGTTGACGCTGCAGACAGGGAGAAACAAAACACAGACATCAGGGCACTGTACAATGGACACATACACACATGACAGTTGTACATGAGTGGCATTGGCAAACCTCAGACATGTCATCACAATCCCCAACACACATGTCATTACAACTCGCACACATGAGCCATACCACAGCCATATCACAACTGCCACCACCATCCATACACATACAACAGCATGAGCAGCCAAAGGTGAGCCAGACATCACATGCAACACAGGAAGTGCACCACACATGTACACACACCACCACACTTGCATGCATGTGTACACCTCTGCCAAGTGTTGCAGTGTTCAGACAGGCATCCATGTCACATCTGCCAATCAGGCTTCCACATACCGCTGTCACATGCATCCATGTTGCATCACTGTTGCACCCTTGTCAAATACACACACATGCACATGTACACAGTGATGATACATGCAGCCGAAAACAACATACATGCGTGACATCACAGACATGTCTACTTACATACACATTCATCCAAACATGTGTGCCCACACAACTACATTTGTCATGCAATCCTACACACACAAGCACCATCCATGTCTCACACATTACAGCCCTCGCATGTGTCAGCCCCACGGCCCTGTACACCCCCACCCATACTCGACCCCATACAAACAGATGTGCAACCTGCACACTACTGAATAATCACCACACGCACTGCTCACAATCAGGATGCATGTACACTCACCGCTCGACTCCAGACGGGTCTGCTTCTCAAGGACCTGGACGTGGAGCGCTGGGGATATGCGTTCCAGGACCCTCATCTGTTCTTCCGACAAGTGGCCCCGGCGCCCCTTGGCATCCGCTGCCTTCAAGAGGCGCCGGGCCTTGTTCAGGGTCCTGGACCTGAAGTCCTCCCAGCGCTTCTTGACATGTTGTAAGTAGCAGACTGCCACCCCCTCCGCGTTGATGGCAGTCACGATGTCAGTCCAGATCCGAGTCCGTCCGTCCTTGTCGGCGCAGGAACTTCCGAAGAGGGCATCATACTGCCCCAGGACTTGCTCCACCAGGACACCAACTTCGGTGGCACTGAAGCTGGTGCCCCTCTGCCTCTCTGGCCGGGGGTTGTCAGTGGTCCCAGATGGTGTTTGCCCCGACATGACAACCCCAGAGGCAGGAGTGGGTGGGCAACTGGGTCCTGGGGCTGGGCTGTGGAGCGATGGAATCCCAGTCGGGAGTCTTCGGTTCCAGCAGGGGTGGTCACAGCAACAGCACCCCTGGCTGATGTGCAGGCAGCAAATGGCAGGGCACGTGGGCAGCAGGCAGTCAGGCAGCAGCAGATGGCAGGTGGGAGCGTACTCGGGGCTCTGGGGGCAGTAGTTCGGCCTTCTGGGCAGGAGCGTGGTCTTCCATGTGCTTATGCGTGGCCAGCTTGATACGGAGTGATTTGGCACGTGAAAAATCTGCACGTCAGCGTGTAATTCGAGGAAAGGCCCTTAGCGCGTAAGCGCGTCTGCACGCATACGCATTTTCATTGGACAGAAGGCCCCTCAAGCGCAAGCGCCCCTGTGACGTGACGCGTACAGACGTGCATGGGCATTTCAGCGCGCGTGAAAAACTGCACGTCCGCGTGTAATATGAGGAAAGGGCCCATGCGCGTAAGCGCGCGTGGAAACTGCACGTCCGTGTGTAATACGAGGAAAGGGCCCATGTGCGTAAGCGCGTGTGAAAAACTGCACGTCCGCGTGTAATACGAGGAAAGGGCCCATGCGCGTAAGCGCGTGAAAAACTGCACGTCCGCATGTAATACGAGGAAAGGGCCCATGCGTGTAAGTGATGTGACGCGCGCGTGCATTTCCCTCAGTAGGGGTTAAAGGTGAGCGGGCCCAGCAGTTCGCTGTATGTGTCTTTCGTGGAGACCGACGTGTGTTGCTGCTTCCTGTTGTTTCGCGCGCCATCACAACTTCACAGCTATCAAGGACGTATCTCTTCTTTTATCGGGGGTATTGGCTACTTGTGTTTTTCTGCATCGCGCTAGTCAGACGGTGAGTCGCACACGCTCTTTTTCCCACTACGGGTGCCCCTGTGTATCACACCCATTTTCTATGTCATAGTAGCCTGCATGTCCCACGCGTACGCGTTATTCGTGTTACTGGGTGCCACCGCGTACTGCGGGAGGTTGAATCCATGCACGTAGGCTGCAGGGTTGCGTGCACGGTTTTACTGCAGTTTTGGGGTGCCTGAGCGTTGCGTGACCCGTCACCACATCACCGGGGTCACATACAGCCTTGCAGGTGCAGGGGGGCTGTTAACATCTTGCTTCCCACCCCCTTCACCCCAATTGCCCAGGTCAATTGTGGTGTACAAATCCCATTGGCACCACTCCATCTGTGCCAGCACTACTACATCTGTGCCATGGTTGGGAGGCCACCAAAGGTGAGGGGCGCCTCAGCTGGGCGTACTCCTCGTGGCGGGCATGGTCAGGGACGTGGCCGTGGTGACCAGGGAGTAGGGGGACTCCAGGGTGTCCAGGGCAGCCACAGAGGGGGAAGAGGCAGGGGTGCACCACTTGAGCACAATGTTGTGCCATGTGTCGGTGCAGCCATGCCACCACCCCCTGTGGTTCCGGGGGATGCAGCTCCTGCATCTGGCACTGGCACCCATATGACCCGGCAGTCCGTTCCATCGACTGCCACGGGCCCAAGGGTAGTGGTAGCTGCAGGTGCAGCTGTGGACACCACCACCCAGGCTCAGGGTCTGCCAGCGCAGGCTGCGTTGGCACTTGAAGAGCCCTTGGTAGATCTCCAACAGGCCAGGGGGGAAACCATAGGGGCAGGTCGGGCTGCTTAGACCAAGACACGTGTCCCTGGGGCAGTCATGTCATCTGCTGCCCCGAACAGCCGGGTGTTGGCAAGTGCAGGGGCAGATGCACCCAACAGCACCCCGGTTGTGAGTCTGCCAACCAGGACCGTTGCGGTCAATGACCCTGCCACAGCTGATGTTGCTGCGCAGGGTCCATTAGTGGGAACCCAGCTGCCACTGACACAAGTCATCCCTCCACCTGCCACTTCCTTGGCTCAATCCACCGAACCCACTGGCCATACTGGTCAGGGCGGCATTAGCCAGCCAGGGTCTGCGCCACAGTCCAAGAGGAGGAAGGTTGCACCTGCAGCACAGGCTGGGACCCCACACACAGCCACGACCTCCGGCACGTCGAGGAAGAAGCCTTTCTGTAAGCAGGAACTGGACTTCCTCGTGGACTACGTGCGGGGCCACAGCCGTGACATGCTAGTGGGTGCCAATAGTCAGACTACGGCTGCCCAACGTGACACCCACTGGAAGCATGTTGCGGAACATGTCAGTTCATTCGGCCATGAGGTGCGCACGGCGCAGGAGTGCAAAAAGCGTTGGAATGACATCAAGCGCAGCACTAAGGCCAAGCGTGCCTCAAATTACAACTTGACTCTGGTGACTGGCGGTGGGCCTGCACCAGAGGAGGAAGAACTCACTCCGCATGAGGCTCTCGTTGCGGAGTTCATACCACCTGAATTGGTCGAAGGAGTGGGAGAGAAGCTGGACCTTGATGCCCAGTCCAGTGAGTGTTGATGCGTGTTTGTTGAGGACGTGTGTGTTTCACTTGTGGGATGTGTTGTGCATGATTGCTGCTACATGTGACGTGTGCATGGTTCTGATGTGTAAGTAATGCAATGCTACCGTCATGCATGTCTCCTCTGCCTGCATGCGGGACTCCATGTAGGCATGCTCCCTTGCCCCTCCTCCGCCACTCTGCACCCTAGTCCCGCCTTTGCACTGGTCTGCTTCAATCTTGCCAATGTGTACTTTCTTGTTCATGTGTCCTGTGTAGATGCTAACTTCCAGCGTAGAATCTGCCAGACATATGCCGTGTGGTACAGCCTTAGTACTCGATGCAGGGTATCTCACTTGTACTGTGCATGGGTCAGATGTCCCACAGGGACATGAGTGCCCATTCATGCTCCATGTGCATTGCACGCATGCCCCTATGTGTCCTTGACTGGATGATCACTGTAATATAAGTCCTTGGTTACATACATTGCCTGCCATCTCATCAGCCTTCCCATGTCAACTGTGGCTCAGTCCTGCGTTGCACACATGTTTAGGCTCTGACAATCTGTGTGGCTCACAGGCCTCAGCCTGTTCAATGTCCAATGACTCTGTCCAACTCTTGTTGTGTCTTCTTCACACGTGGGCGGCCTCCGGAGTTTCCATCATGTGTCCTGCCCACTGTCCCAGCATCATTTGCAGTGTTGTAATTTGAATCACATTAAGCTGTTGATGCCAGTCAACACTGCCTGTCAATACACAGGTGTATGGTCAGCCTTTTGATACCATGCCAGGCATCCCTGCTTTGGTACTGGGGTGGTGGGGTGCTTGGCTTCTAGACATGGTACACATTGAATGCACAATGCATGTGATGTCTGAATTTGACATTGCACTGCCTTCACATTTCCTGGCACACACCATGTAGTGCTTGTACATGTAGGTAGTGAGTGGCGTACACATTTTCTGCACTGCATAGACCACCTTCCATGGAAACTGCCACCTTTCAACAGGTCTGATCACAGAAGCTATTCAAAGTATACCCAGCATGCATGCCAGGTCATATGTTTTGTGTCACATGTCTGCCGGATGCCTTTGCTGTCGGTGTGTGTGTGTGTGTCGTGTGCTTCTGACATGTGTATTGACCTTTTTCTCTCTATTTTTCAGGTGATGACGCAATGGAGGCGCAGGATGGTGTTGTCATGCCAGACACAGGGTTGGTAACACCACATCAACCCAGCACTAGTGGGGGTCGTGGGGTGGTAGGCCACAAAAACCCCCAAGTGCTGCAGTCCATCTTGTCTCTGGCTGCCTATGAGTCCAGCCTTGATGACGACTCTGACGTCCATGTTGAGTTGGATGAGCATCAAGTCCATGTGTCAGGGGTGAGTGATTCTGATGTGGACACTCCTCTGTCTGCGACACCTGCACTGAGGGATCAGACAGTCTTGGTTCCTCCGCCCGTGGTGGATCGGGACGCAGGGTCACCCTCCACACCAGTCACTGATGTGCCTGGGACATCACGTCGACGGGGGAATGTAGTCGTGCAGCCGCAGACGGTGCCAACACAGCGAGGACCCCCGGTCCTTGGGTCCCGCAGGGGTCAAGCCCGGCAACGCGGTCGCCGCGCGCAACCGCTGTATACTGAGTGGGAGCAAGACATGACTGCCAATTCCGAACGGCAGGGGGGAGCAATGGAGAACATCGCTGAGAGCATGGAGCGTGTGGCCTGATCTGTGCTCCCGACTGCTAGGGAGGTGCTTCTCCAGCAGCTGGCGGCACGGTCCATGGCCCGCTCGCTCAGGCTGGACATGGCGGCCTCAGACAGGGCACGCCAGGCTGAAATGTCGTCTCTGCGTCAAGCAATTGCTGCTCACGCAGAGGCGCACATGGATGCCCTGAGGGAGGAGTATGCTTCCCTCAGATCCACTCTGGGTGTCCTTATGATGTCCCAGAGGCAGCAGGCAGAGGAGAGGTTTGCACAGCTTGAGCGTACCATCTCGGCTGAGCTACAGGCTTGCCGGGAGGTGCAGCGGTTGTCCAGCCAGGCCTTGCAGGAGGAACTCCGTGTTACACGTGCTACCTTGCAAGAGGAAGCACGTGTATCACGGGAGGTTCTGCATGCAGACCTACGTCACATCGCCACACAGAACCAGGCTCACCCGTCCGGCAGACTTGCTGCCGACGAGGGGCAAGCTGCGGCTAGGCGTGGCCAGGCTACTGTGCAACGTCCTCCTTTCCAGGATGAGCCAGACTCGGACGACCATCTATCTCCCACATAGGTCGTGCTGTGCAGGCGTTGAGCCCATGGAGGATTTTTTTTTGGCTCAGCATCATCGCATGTGGATGTTGAGCAGCACCCTGTACCTTGCCCCTCCTGGGTGCCTCACCTCCCCCCGGGTCGCATGTGGCCATTTTTGATTTTTCTTTTAGTTTAGTTAGTTAAGTTTCTGTTTTCTTAGTTTAAATAGGTAATGTAGGTTTTCCATAGTTAGTGTAATTAGTTAATAGTTGATTTAGTTTAAAATTGCTAGTCTATTGCGCTTTCATGTGACGGTACGGTGCTTTGTGGCTTTTGAAGGCATCCACTGTCTGTTTCAGCTGGGCCCTTCATGGTTGTCTTGTGTATGTGTTTGCTGCTTGGGGTCCTTGACTCACATATGCCACTCCTGCCTCCCTTATCCATGGGCTCGCAAGGATGGTTCGGTGTTACAGCATTTTACACAAGGGCATTGGACTGTCATATCTGTGGCATGTCTGGTGCTGTGTGACTTGTGTTGACACCCCTAGTGGGGATGATTTAGGTGTCATTGTCCACTGTTCAGCTTTTGCTAGATGGGGTGTGTCATGATTAATGTGGACATTGATTGCTATGCATTGTGTAGTATGCTTCATATATTTCCTGTACATGTGCTTGTTGCAATTCATGCTGTAGATAGTGTTCCACACTTTGGAGGTGAAAGACGGACTGATGGTGTGATTTGTGATGTGACTCTCTGACATGGTCAAGTAATGAGATGCCTGATGAGACACACACAGATGACTTTGAAGCATTAATCATGTGTTTCATGCCCTTTCTGCAGGGGGATGAGCCTCCAGAGCACCTTTGCCAGCAGACATGGCCCATTGGACGACGGAATTCTGGACCCGTTTGTTGGTGCCCACATGCACATGTGTGCACATGCAGAGGCACAGTGATGCAGACCCACATCCTAGAACTGCTGACATGTTCCAAGGAACTCCAGGCAAGGTGAGCATCACAGGGGGGCCACGACACAGCAAAGCTTGCACCAGGCGAGTTGCACATGCAGGCTTAGTCACAGCACTGAGGGTGAGCTTAGACGAATATTGGTGTTGAAGCACACAATGCAGCTCAGATGTGTTTGTGGACTGATGGCTGTTGATAGTAGGGTTGTCTGGGACACATGCAGGGGCAGTGGCACATACCCTCTGGTACACCAAGGTCCATTGAGGCACTTGTATCAACCATGTAGCCTTCCGAGACATGGAACGGGGCAGCTCACAGGGACATACAGCAAGGGACATACTCGGGTGCAGTGCATGTCTTTTCCACCTACTTCATGATAAATGCACTGCCAACTTTGTTTCAGTCATGGTGGTACGCAACTTGCTCTGTAGTCATGGATTGCTATATGGGTCTGTCTGCTTACCCAGGGAACATTGCATGTTGTGTGAATTGAGACACATTGGTGTTCCATTTGCCACGCACCCACCAGTGGCTGCCTTACTGCATTGACTGTGTATGACCCGTCACAGGGGTGATGTTATTTATGGGTACGAAGCATCAACCACAGATTGTCTGTTTGTAGAGTAGTTTGTTGCTATGGGGCATGTTTGGTGTTGTGTTTTTGTGTAATTGGCACGTACAGGTTGTTGACTGTGGCTCTCTTTGCAGCATTGCAGTGCTCCTGTAACCGGACCTGAGAGTGCGCAGGCAGGAGGCCAGCACTCAAAACCAGAGCTAAGTGTCTTGTTGTTTTTCTTACGAACTGCTCTGCATAGGCTTGCTGGGGAGTGTACTAATGCATGGATGTCTGTGTGGTCAATTTGGTATGTTTTTTTCTCCCTAATCACCCGTGATCCTATGCAATTTTGAAACCTGTACCCTATACCCGGTGTTCCTGCTTCCCGTGCCTATCCAAGCAACGTTCCCTGACCCTCTTTCCCCACTGGGGTTGCGGATGCCTGTGTAAGCCCCGAACTTGCAGGTGCCAAAACCCTAGAGGGGGTGGTTGGTTCGTACCACTCCTGAGCCTGGACTACAGAAGGCCATGACAATGATGTCCACGTTTGTTTGGATTGTGTATGTGTTCATGCAGCTTGTACATTTTCGTGCATTCCCTAGTTTCATGTCATTCCTCCTCCCCTCTCCTGCCACTCATTCCAGTCATCCAGTGTGTCAACACCTGTCCCGACTGCATATCCCTGAACCTCATTCCCCACCAGGGTCTCAGGGGCCTGTGTGAGTTTGACCTTGCAGGCACCCAGGACATGGTGGGGGTGGTTGTTTTGTGACACTCCCGCGCCTGTACAGGGGACCTGTGACAGTACACATCCATTCATGGTGCATCATCCTATGTCATGTACCACACGTGTATCACATCCTGTCGTGACATTGTTTTGCCTTGCTACCTTGGATGTTGCATCATTGTGGTAGTACTTGGCCTTTGTGAGGTACTGCTACGTCAAGTCATCTACTGGAGGGTGTTCAGGTTCGTTTTTATGCCTTGGATTTTGTGATTTTGGAAATGAGTGTGGATTCTGAGGGTTCAGGCATCTTTTTACACACAAGGTGGGAGATGGTGACGAAGGGTAAAGGTGATCCTGTGGCCAGGTGGAATTGAGGTTTGGAGGCTCCATGACCCATGTGCAGTTGTTCAGTGGGTCATGGTAATTTGTGAGGGAGGGGGGTGTTGTTGTTGATAGTTGCCTTGCCCTGCAGTGTGATGGGAACTCTGACATAGTAATGGTGGTATCCTATGTACATGTTGTGTTCTGCTGATCAATGCCTGTTCAAGTGTTGTGTTTTCCTTTCAGGTGCGAGGGGATAGTTGTGGTTTGACATGCTGGGGTGTACACATGGTGGATGTTCACATGTGATGTGTAGGGAACACTGATGGTCACTTGAGTGCACATGCATATGTGGAGTGCATGTCCTTGCAGAACCACACACTTGCACTCTGATGCACTACATGTACTCCCACCCTTGCATATCCACGTGTACACTGTTTGCCTTCTGGTGCCCACTGTGTCCCGGCAGCACATGTTCTGTGACCGATCATGGATCCAGTACATGCCTAATTTGATGTTTGACGTGGTCTGTCACTTAGATGTGATGCTCAGGGTGTGCATCACACACAATGGCTGTTCACTGTGCTGTGCGCTGAGCAGTGTGATGCAGGAGTAGGACACTGCACACATGAGCTGCAGTGTTGATTTTGCAATGCATAATGTGCATGTAGACAGGCATTCATTGTGATGTTACGTCTACGACTGTTGTAATGCATTTGGAAATTACTTATTTTGGGTGGGAGATTTTGTTGATCTGTCATTTCATCTGATTCCGGGTCAGGCAGCAGTGTCCGATGCCACTGTACATTTAGGACATGGCAATGTGTACCTTATCGTTACTGCATTGGTGTATGGGTATTGCTTGCCATGTCATGTTGATGTTTGGGAGGGTTTGAGTGACATGACAGTGATGGCCATGGCCTGTTTTGCAGGTGTGTGTGATGCACACCTTGCATGTCCGGGTCATCCGCTTCTCAGAGCAACTAGCTGGGGGTAGATTTCTCTCCGCAGCAGGGCCCTCCCCCTGGAACAGACTTCCGGCCTGACTTGAACTTGAGGGGAACCATCTCCAGTTCTGGAAGCACCTCAAGACCTTCCTCTTTGCTTCTGCTTACTGTCTGCCTCTCCCTTGCAGAATTCTCCACTGGAACTGCACAGGAGCTGCAACTGGGCCACTCTCACCGACCTCGGTCCCTGGCCCAGCCACTCTCCACTTGCACTGCCTCCCTGGCAACCCCTGCACTGCAGTACTGTCTCTCCATCCCTACAGCCCTCCCTTCCCAGCACTTGTCTGCACTTACCTTTGTAGTTGCCACCAGGCGACCTATGTATTATTTTTTTGGGCTACTTCCCCTGTACTGGACTCCCCCCCACCCTTCCCCTTGCACTTTTCCCATCCCCCCAGGACAACGGCCTGCCTTTCTGCGGGTGTTCTGGGCATGTATATGTGCCTGCGGACTGAGGGGCGCGCTGTCATGATTGCCAGAACCTGGTGTAGGCAGCGTGACTGCGTGGCCTGTGAGACCCCCCCCACTATGGCAGTGGTCTGCTGAAATGACCCAGTGGCCAAAAAATGCAGGACATTGAGCAGCTTCTCCAAGGGGCTCAATGCTTGGGAGCAAAGGGTGGGGGATGTGAGGTCATCTTCCCACTCCCTGACCAGGTCTAGGATGATATGGGGTGGAAACCTATACCTGCCATAGACCTGGTCGTCAGGCATCCTAAAAAGGCTTGTCCGTGGTGCGAAAATGCGTGCCCTGGCTATTCTCCTCCTCCTGCGGTGTCCCACGATCAGTGCAGCGACAAATGGGGCATTCATCGTAGCTGTATATACGCGTTTGTTGTTTGCGCGCACTTTTATGCTGTGCGCAGGGACGGCTCCGCCTGCCTTCGTGTGGGCGGACGCGTTGACGCCTTTGCACGTCTTTTGCGGTGCGCGGGTTTCCCGTATTCGGATACGGTCCGAGTGTCATCGCGTGTGATCGGAGGGGAGTGAGCGTACACGCAACTGGCCTGGGTACGTGTGTTCCGGGGTGCCGGGAACTTTCACACGTGATTGGTGGAAATCCACGTGTGTTCTGTCATCACGTGCAATGAGGGAAACACCTGCGCGCGTCACATCACAGACGCGCTCACGCGCTAAGGGCTTTGGTCCAATGAAATTGCATATGCGTGCTGCCGTGCATACGCGCATGGGCCCTTTCTTCGTATTACACGCGGACGTGCAGTTTTTCACACGCGCTGAAATGCCCATGCACGTATGAACGCGTCACGTCACAGGGGCGCTTGCGCTTGAGGGGCCTTCTGTCCAATGAAAATGCGTATGCGTGCAGACGCGCTTACGCGCTAAGGGCCTTTCCTCGAATTACACGCTGACGTGCAGATTTTTCACGTTCCAAATCACTCCGTATCAAGCTGGCCACGCGTAAGCACACGGAGGACCACGCTCCTGCCCAGAAGGCCAAACTACTGCCCCCCAGAGCCCCGAGCACGCTCCCACCTGCCATCTGCTGCTGCCTGACTGCCTGCTGCCCACATGCCCTGCCATTTGCTGCCTGCACATCAGCCAGGGGTGCTGTTGCTGTGACCACCCCTGCTGGAACCGAAGACTCCCGACTTGGATTCCATCGCTCCACAGCCCAGCCCCAGGACCCAGTTGCCCACCCACTCCTGCCTCTGGGGTTGTCATGTCGGGGCAAACACCATCTGGGACCACTGACAACCCCCGGCCAGAGAGGCAGAGGGGCACCAGCTTCAGTGCCACCGAAGTTGGTGTCCTAGTGGAGCAAGTCCTGGGGCAGTATGATGCCCTCTTCGGAAGTTCCCGCGCCGACAAGGAAGGACGGACTCGGATCTGGACTGACATCGTGACTGCCATCAACGCGGAGGGGGTGGCAGTCCGCGACTTACAACATGTCAAGAAGCGCTGGGAGGACTTCAGGTCTAGGACCCTCAACAAGGCCCGGCGCCTCTTGAAGGCAGCGGATGCCAAGGGGCGCCGGGGCCACTTGTCGGAAGAACAGATGAGGGTCCTGGAACGCATATCCCCAGCGCTCCACGTCCAGGTCCTTGAGAAGCAGACCCGTCTGGAGTCGAGCGGTGAGTGTACATGCATCCTGATTGTAAGCAGTGTGTGTGTGATTATTCAGTAGTGTGCAGGTTGCACATCTGTTTGTATGGGGTTGAGTATGGGTGTGGGTGTACAAGGCCGTGGGGCTGACACATGCGAGGGCTGTAATGTGTGAGACATGGATGGTGCTTGTGTGTGTAGGCTTGCATGCCAAATGTAGTTGTGTGGGCACACATGTTTGGATGAATGTGTATGTAAGTAGACATGTCCGTGATGTCACGCATGTATGTTGTTTTCGGCTGCATGTATCAGCACTGTGTACATGTGCATGTGTGTGTATTTGACAAGGGTGCAACAGTGATGCAACATGGATGCATCTGACAGGGGTATGTGGAAGCCTGATTGGCAGATGTGACATGGATGCCCGTCTGAACACTGCGACACTTGGCAGAGGTGTACACATGCATGCAAGTGTGGTGGTGTGTGTACATGTGTGGTGCACTTCCTGTGTTGCATGAAATGTCTGGCTCACCTTGGGCTGCTCATGCTGTTGTATGTGTATGGATGGTGGTGGCAGTTGCGATATGGCTGTGGTATGGCTCATGTGTGCGAGTTGTAATGACATGTGTGTTGGGGATTGTGATGACATGTCTGAGGTTTGCCAATGCCACTCATGTACAACTGTCATGTGTGTATGTGTCCATTGTACAGTGCCCTGATGCCTGTGTTTTGTTTCTCCCTGTCTGCAGCGTCAACTGATGAAGAGGGCGGAGAAGGTGCTGTGGAGCACAGCGGCGGGGATCCGACCGCCAGCCGGAAACGCAAGGCCCGGCTCCCCTCCCATGTTGTCATCTCATCGGGGAGTGAGGAGTCCGGTGCCGCGTCCCAGGCCGCAGCTGCCAGGGGGAGGTCCAAGAGGCGGAGGTTGGAGTTGGACTCCTCGGCAGCAGAAGGGGCAGCTGGGACCCCACAGGGCCCAACAGGGGAAGATGGCACGGAGTCATCCAGGTTGGTGGGGGGTTTGGTGGAGGAGGAGGCCGTGCAAGCACCAGAGACGGGGTCTGGAGGTGGGGATCCCACTGGTGCTAGTGGTGCAGTGCAGGAGCAGGGACAGGAGGCAGCACAGGCCGCCGCGGAGGTGCCTGCGTGCAATCTTGTCCCTGATCCTGTCTACTACAGGATCCCTGATTACTACAAGTACTGGAAAACAAAAACATACCTATAAATGAAATCTTTCAGATTTCATACATGTGGAAACATACATGCACTCTCTGAAACAATGTGACACAAGAAGAAATCCCCAATGAACGCTTCATATATATATCAATACCAAATTGTGAATCCATTCCATTCCAGCAACTTGTACAAAATGCAAACCATGGTAGATTATGCTCTACCTGCAATTCAGATAATCGCTCCACGTTAGTAATACAAACACATAGTAAATACGTAATACTAATGCTTCTACGTTACAATGCAGATGGTACCAAAAACAACTGCAAGCTGACTGGATTCACACATGGTCAAATATCACTTGGTAAGAAAACCTTCACAACAATAGGTATAATCTACACCGCAGGAGCCACAACCAATTCAGGGCACTACACTGCATACATAAAAAAGAAATGTGGATGGTTTGAATGTAATGATAGTACCATTACTCTAAAGCAGAGATTACCAGCAATTCTTACAAACACTTATTTGATGTTCTTAAAACCAAAATTTGATAAATAAACTGTATTTAAACCTTTCAATAAATTTGTGTTAAAAAATATAAACTGTTAATACTCCAAAAGCTATCTAACTGTTCAAAGATTCTACAACAACTAATTAGATAAATGAATACCACTAAATTAGACCAAAAAATACACAGTTAGAATACGCCAATTGGTATCTAACTGTCCCAAAATTATAAATGTGTGTTAAAATAATATAAACTGTTAGAATACTCCAAAAGCTATCTAACAGCTCAAAGATTCTACAACAACTAATCAGATAAATGAATACCACTAAATTAGGCCAAAAAATACACAGTTAGAATACGCCAATTGGTATCTAACTGCTCCAAATTTTATAATATCAAAACAAATGAAGAATCAGTTACTGCTCCAAAAAAAAATACAACGAAGCTAAGTATAAAGCATTAGCCAGAAACAACAAGTGAACACTGAAAACAAACAAACAAATAAACTGTAGCATAACAGAAAAAGTTTTTTTTTTTAATCCAACATGGATTTTTTTTTCTCCCACAGACCCAATGATTTTAGCAACAAATACAGAAACTGAGCAAATAAAAGTATATTGCTTATACAATGTAATAAGTCATTACAAAATACTAATACTAACATGCTATTTTCTTTTATCACAGAAATGAAGAAGAAAAACATGGACTCCCAATACTAGACCAAACAGTAAGTATACAATAATAAGGACAACCATAGCAGCATATCACAACTATAGTATCTAATACCTTTGTTCCTTATACATTTGTTTTTCACCCAAAGTTATAAGCAAATATGAATGTGATATGCTGCGGTGGTTGTTGCCAAATGGCCATGCACCCAAGACTCTATGCCCTGGCAACAACCACCGCAGCATATCACATCCATAGAGTCAAACATTTCAACTATGATCTATGGGAAACTTTTAATGTCCGCGAAAAATGTGAGTGTTCTTAGAACACTTTGAACTTGCCAGCGAACAATACGGACACCGTTTTCAGGACACCCCCTATGAACATTTCAGAACAATGCGATAGTTCTTAGAACACTTTCAACTTAGCAACGCAGCATCCTAAGGACACCCCCTACGAACATTCCAGGACACCGGGAGTGTTCTTAGAAGCGTCTTCAGAACACCACCAACTTGTTTATTTGCGAACATTTCAGGACACCGCGAGTGTTCTTAGGACACATTCAACTTGACAAAGAACAAATACGGACAGCGTCCTCAGGACACCCCCTACGAACACTCCCCGGACACCGCAAGTGTTCTTAGAAACGTCTTCAGAACACCCCCATTTTGTTTATTTGCGAATATTTCAGGACACCGCGAGTGTTCTTAGGACACATTCAACTTGACAAAGAACAAATACGGACAGCGTCCTCAGGACACCCCCTACGAACACTCCCCGGACACCGCAAGTGTTCTTAGAAACGTCTTCAGAACACCCCCATTTTGTTTATTTGCGAATATTTCAGGACACCGCGAGTGTTCTTAGGACACATTCAACTTGACAGAGAACAATATGGACAGCGTCCTCAGGACACCCCCTACGAACACTCCCCGGACACCGCGAGTGTTCTTAGAACAGTTTCACTTTGCTTGCAAATAGTACAAAGGTAGCGGGCGACCCTCTCTCGCAAGAACAGACATGATAACCTGTTCAGTGGTTATTAACCACTTGAGAGTTCGCAGCCACTGCTTTTACTCACTGTGCCTTTCACAGATGGGAAATATCCATTTGCATATCAGTCTTTGTCCTGCCCAGGGGCAGTCCAGCACCGAAATACAATGGCAATTCCAATCTGAACGAGAGTACCACCAGCAACCCCATACACGTGTTTCACCCTTGTTGGGGATCATCAGTGAGGTGAAGCTGATGCCTCTCTAAGCACAGTGAGAGGGAGACCACGTCTGGTTGCCCCCAGGAGACCTAGGGTTACCAATCCCAGGTTCCTTAACAAATAGTACAAAGGTAGCGGGCGCCCCTCTCTCGCAAGAACAGACATGATAACCTGTTCAGTGGTTATTAACCACTTGAGAGTTCGCAGCCACTGCTTTTACTCACTGTGCCTTTCACAGATGGGAAATATCCATTTGCATATCAGTCTTTGTCCTGCCCAGGGGCAGTCCAGCACCGAAATACAATGGCAATTCCAATCTGAACGAGAGTACCACCAGCAACCCCATACACGTGTTTCACCCTTGTTGGGGATCATCAGTGAGGTGAAGCTGATGCCTCTCTAAGCACAGTGAGAGGGAGACCACGTCTGGTTGCCCCCAGGAGACCTAGGGTTACCAATCCCAGGTTCCTTAACAAATAGTACAAAGGTAGCGGGCGCCCCTCTCTCGCAAGAACAGACATGATAACCTGTTCAGTGGTTATTAACCACTTGAGAGTTCGCAGCCACTGCTTTTACTCACTGTGCCTTTCACAGATGGGAAATATCCATTTGCATATCAGTCTTTGTCCTGCCCAGGGGCAGTCCAGCACCGAAATACAATGGCAATTCCAATCTGAACGAGAGTACCACCAGCAACCCCATACACGTGTTTCACCCTTGTTGGGGATCATCAGTGAGGTGAAGCTGATGCCTCTCTAAGCACAGTGAGAGGGAGACCACGTCTGGTTGCCCCCAGGAGACCTAGGGTTACCAATCCCAGGTTCCTTAACAAATAGTACAAAGGTAGCGAGCGCCCCTCTCTCGCAAGAACAGACATGATAACCTGTTCAGTGGTTATTAACCACTTGAGAGTTCGCAGCCACTGCTTTTACTCACTGTGCCTTTCACAGATGGGAAATATCCATTTGCATATCAGTCTTTGTCCTGCCCAGGGGCAGTCCAGCACCGAAATACAATGGCAATTCCAATCTGAACGAGAGTACCACCAGCAACCCCATACACGTGTTTCACCCTTGTTGGGGATCATCAGTGAGGTGAAGCTGATGCCTCTCTAAGCACAGTGAGAGGGAGACCACGTCTGGTTGCCCGCAGGAGACCTAGGGTTACCAATCCCAGGTTCCTTAACAAATAGTACAAAGGTAGCGGGCGCCCCTCTCTCGCAAGAACAGACATGATAACCTGTTCAGTGGTTATTAACCACTTGAGAGTTCGCAGCCACTGCTTTTACTCACTGTGCCTTTCACAGATGGGAAATTTCCATTTGCATATCAGTCTTTGTCCTGCCCAGGGGCAGTCCAGCACCGAAATACAATGGCAATTCCAATCTGAACGAGAGTACCACCAGCAACCCCATACACGTGTTTCACCCTTGTTGGGGATCATCAGTGAGGTGAAGCTGATGCCTCTCTAAGCACAGTGAGAGGGAGACCACGTCTGGTTGCCCCCAGGAGACCTAGGGTTACCAATCCCAGGTTCCTTAACAAATAGTACAAAGGTAGTGGGCGCCCCTCTCTCGCAAGAACAGACATGATAACCTGTTCAGTGGTTATTAACCACTTGAGAGTTCGCAGCCACTGCTTTTACTCACTGTGCCTTTCACAGATGGGAAATATCCATTTGCATATCAGTCTTTGTCCTGCCCACGGGCAGTCCAGCACCGAAATACAATGGCAATTCCAATCTGAACGAGAGTACCACCAGCAACCCCATACCCGTGTTTCACCCTTGTTGGGGATCATCAGTGAGGTGAAGCTGATGCCTCTCTAAGCACAGTGAGAGGGAGACCACGTCTGGTTGCCCACAGGAGACCTAGGGTTACCAATCCCAGGTTCCTTAACAAATAGTACAAAGGTAGCGGGCGCCCCTCTCTCGCAAACAAAACGGACACATATTGACTCCTTAGAACACCCCCTAGTCAGTTTATTTAGAACATTTCAGAACACCCGTGATGGCCGCAAACAAATCGAACACAAAAAGAACGTCTAACACATAAAAAACACACCTTTGATCCTATCTCATACACTCCCACCCTCCCCAAACACTCCTACACACCAACACACTCTACAAAATACACATTTTGAACAAAGTTTCATCGCGCTGTCCGGGGACGTCCGCGAATCCAAGATGGCGGGCGCTACCGAAAAATCTGACGCGCTTCACGCTCCATGCCGTCCAATCAGCGAACACTTTGCATGTCCGCGAACATCACGCAAGACGATTGGCCAATCAGGACACTTTCCGCGAAGCGAACAGGGAAGTGGGTCAGCAAACCGAACACAGATATCACTAAGTTTTTTGACCTACTTTTTGGTCATTTTAAAAAAAAACTACTGGACGGATTTTCACCAAATTTGCAAAAGCATGCTTTTGGGACCAAGCCGCTACTCCTGGTCCAAATTTGGTGGAAATCCGTCCAGCGGTTTGGGCTGTAGGCGCGAGCAAAAAATTTTTCCCATTCACTTTATGGAGAGTGAGTATAATGTATACAAATATGAGCATATAGAGGGAAGGTAGAGTAATAAAAATAAAACTATGAGAAAGTGCTGATAACCATAATGATTATCTTCATGCACAGAAAGGATTGCTCTCTTTCAAGCCTGTATCTTCCGCTATGTATATGTTTCATATGATGTGACTGGACCCTAAGTCTACAAATATAGTACCTTTTCAATTTTTACTTCCTGACTGTTACTGAAGAAAACTATGGGGCTTCGATATGTCAGTAAAGGATAAAAAGGGAGAGCCAGCCATGTGATGTCATCAGTGATGTCATCATTGACATTTGTGATGTCATCTTTGATGTCCTGGGTGTTAGTGTTAGCAGTGCATGGTGGCGCGAGTTATGGTTGCTTATGTTACCATAACTGCCGAATGTCAGGGGTTTTTCGGTTTACTTTGAGCCATAACGTCCCTTTAACAAAGTTTTTTCACTGAATTTCATAGGTTTTTAGTAGCGCAACTTAACCATAACGTCCCTTTAACAACGTTTTTTCACTGAATTTCATAGGTTTTTAGTGCACAACTTAACCATAATATCCCTGACTTCATATACATGTAACATAGAACATACTAACCCCCTCGTAGTGATTTTCATGTCCGCGGACTACTGCCATGTCCGCGGACACATCGAAAATCTGAGCGTGGTGAATGTAAATTTAAATAGTGTGCCCCATTTCCCCTTTGAAGTTGGCTCTGAAAAGAGCTGTTTTTTTTTTTTTTTTACAGATGCTTGACAGACACCTGTTATTTTATATTTTTTTTCTTGTTTTTTTTTCTTACTTTACTCCTAAAATCTTCACATAACCTTCTCCAAAGCAACCCTTACATTCCAAAATAGAAAGGCATTTCCCGTAAAAGATAAAGAAATGCCATCTTCTTTAAAATTAACAGCATTACTGGCATCAATATTCTCATTGTTACAGAAGAACATACCAGCTCTAAGCATGAAGGCACACATGCCTCGGTTGATGACACACCTAGCAATATTTTGCTGAGGACAAAAAACTGAACTATTGTCCCATATTGCCCTAGGTAGTAATCCAGAAAAAATTACTTTTGCATTTAGAAGGATCTTCATTACTGCTTGAACCAAGCATTCTAAATCAGCATACAAAGTAGGGGCACTGACGCTGCCCAAATGGAAAGCACCATAGTGCAAAACTACCACATGCGGACTGTTCATCGTGGCCATATCCTCACAAACTTGTACAATTCCCTGTACATTGCAATCAGGCACACTGCTCCACACCACCTCCACTCCTTTCACATCAAAGTTCTTTGCAACGTGCCTGTATTCAGCGTACTGCTGTAAACCATGCACAAACATATCTCCGAGCACCAACATCCTGACTTTCTCCACTTCTGCCATCTTCACCACACACAGTCTCTTTCAACACAAATCCACAACCTCGACATCTGATTGGCTGATCCGTACAGTCTTCTTTCCATGTTGGATTTCCTGGAAAAACCTGGTTGTAGCACGCCCTGTCCACGAACAACCACGTTGTCCGCAGACGGCGTCCACTTTACTCTCTGTGCCATTCCCTCATTGCATACAGCTAAGCAATCACACAATACGAATAACGTCCTCAGAAGAACCCCATTTTGTGATTTTTCGAACATTTCAGGACAATTATTTTATTATTCAACATATTAACATTACACATATTATACTTTCATCTTGTACTCTGCACACAATGCTATGTTTCTCCATTAGTAGCTCAGTATACTAGATAGAATCCCATAATACAATGCTATTTATATCAATGCACGTTCAAAGCACTAATATCGGTATGATATTTATTGCAATATCCTTGACACTTTTTTCGCAACATTATAATAAAAATGCCTAGTACACAAATTCCATGAAAAGTACATACACACATGATGTCATCAGTGATTTCATCAATGACATTTGCGATGTCATCTTTGATGTCCTGGGTGTTAGTCTTAGCAGTGCACGGTGGTGGCACCAGTTATTTTTCAAAGCTTACCATAACTTGCGATTTTCAGGGGTCTTTCGGCTGTACTTAGAACCATAACGTCCTTTAAACAAACTTTTTTTAATATCACGCAAACAATATACAAACATGGCGTGCAAAAACCTTCTACAGATGGCTTTACACAGAATGTTGCAAAGTAAGAATTTATGCTCGTTCACAGTGAAGGTCAGCTGCTTCCACAACTTCTACAGATGGCTTTACACAGAATGTTGCAAAGTAAGAATTTATGCTCGTTCACAGTGAAGGTCAGCTGCTTCCATTTTTTTCTCGGGCCCCGGAGAGGCTCACGAAGCGGACTATAAGGTTGTATTGTGTTTTGACCTTGACAGACAGAGATTGTGATGAAAGACTTCTCTTGAAGGAGTGTTGCTAAAACGTAAGAGAAGATAAAGATGAAATTTCTGAAACGAAACCACTTTTATATATTATATCACTATGCGAAAGATCGTTGGCACACGCGGAGTGGTATTTTGGGACTGCACCACTCGTAGACAATGGAAATTGCAATTGTACTGTAAGTAACCCTTTAGATTACTTTATACCAAATATAATTACAATAGCGTAGCATTAAAGACCGCTCAAGTTGAACTTGTTCGTTGAAAGTGGCATAATGTTTTCTACCGCGCACTATCACCGCCGAATTGATCCCCTGTCGTTTAGAGGGCTCTAAAAAAGGCAGACGACACAGGGTGGGTTAATAGAAATAATTTAACTGGTCTATAGGCGGTCAAGCGCTCTACTCGCTGTGCCACTTCACTGTAGCCTGTCAAGTGGCACAGCGAGTACAGCGCTCGCTTTGACATCCGTGCACAGCTTGCTAACGCAAGTTTGAATCCCGGCAAGGCCAAACTCAGCCTTTCATCCTTCCGTGGTCGATAAATGAGCACCACACACCGTGGTTAATAATAAGCACCGCTTAGATACCTCACGGTTCTTAGCGCTATATGAATGGGAAAATATTATTATTTTATTATTAACATACTCTGTTGCACTATCTTCGATAGCAAATAGTTTCACGCCCTAATAAATAAAATGATGATTTTTAATGAAGATCGGCTGGTGAGACTAATTTATGTTTTTTAAAACAGGTATGTGGCTCCATTTTTCCTATGTCACGATTTACAGACTCCAGCGGATGGGGTCTTCAACTGCCAGGTGCTGGTCCAAATATGCAACTTCATGACCCTCACCATTTTATGGGACAATCGCCAAGGACCAATATGCCCTTACGCAGTACTAGCGGCTACAAACAACATACCAACCAATAGGGTGGTCTAATGGCTCGTTGTTGGAGCAACCTTCTGATTATCAGAGCGACCATTTACTGATTTTATCATAAACCAACAGCCTATCTACCGCAAAGGAACAATGCGTGGCTCCAAATAAACTTTTGCTGATCGACAGCAGAGACAATAGCAAATCGCTGAATATTCACTAAACATTTCACGTGAAATAAATGTACTTTACCAAATGTACAATCCTGCTGTTTACTTTTAAACCACAGTTTCATATTCCGAATTGTGGCGCACGGAGTTGTAAGCTGATCTAACACTCTCTGTACCGCAAAGGAACATCGCGTGTCTCAACATGAACTTTTGCGGATCGACAACAAAGTCAAATGCAAATTGCTGAATATTCTCTAAACATTTGATGTCAAATAAATGTACTTTACAACATTTACAATCTTGCTGTTTGCTTTTAAATCACTTTTTCATATTCCGAATTGTGGGGAATATGAATGCTTTGATAATATCAGGCTTAGGGGCGGGATATATGATTTAGTGTCGCAAAAGCAAGTCAGCCAGGTCAATAGCACCAGTCATAGGATTATCACATAATGTCGGCGCACACCAGCCGGATTTATTGTTTTTTTAGTGGACAAAAAGTCAGTTGACGCCCCTAGGAAATTGTACTATTAGCGGACAAAAGGAGTGCTCTTAAAACACTTTCACCCTGACAACGAACAATACAAACAACGTTCTCAGAACACCCCCATTTTGTGTAATTGCAACCATTTCGGGACACTGCGAGTGTTCTTAGAACACATTCAACTAGACAGATTTCAATACGGACAGCGTCCTGAGGACACCCCCAGTTTGTGTATTTACGAACAATTAAGTACACCGCGAGTGTTCATAGCTCATTTTTACCTTCCTTGCGAACAAAAATGACACATACACTGTCCTCTAAACACCCCACCATTTAGTTTATTTACAAAATGTCAGAACAGCCGTGTTCTCCGCGGACAAATCGAACGCAACAAAAACGTCTAGCACATAAAAAAACAAAACATTGAACCTATCTCATACTCCCCCACCCTCCCCAAACACTCTTACACACCAACACCCGGCACTAAATACAATTTTTTATCCACATTTCACTGCGCTGTACGTGGTTGACTGCGAATACAAGATGGCAGGCGCCACAGAAAATCTGACGTGCTCCACTCCCCTCGCCGTCCAATCAGCGAACACGTCGCAAGTCCGTGGACATGACGCAAGGCCATGGGCCAATCGGGGTACTGTCCGCGGAGCGAACAGGGAAGTCCGCCCGCGAAGCGAACACAGATATCACTAATTTTTTTGCCTTACATTTTGGTCATTTTTAAAAAAACTACTGGAGAGATTTACACCAAATTTACAAAAGCACGCTTTTGGGACCAGGCCGCCGCTCCTGCCGCAAATTTGGTGTAAATCCGTCCAGCGGTTCGGGCTGCAGCCGTGCGCAAAGTTTTTTCCCATTCAGTCTATGGGAAAAAAAAAAGTTTTGGGACCCCCCCTATAACTTTGCCCCCCCTGGACGAATCCTTACCAAACTTTGCAAAAAAAATCAGAGTGACCCAAATACTTTTTTGCAAAGTTTGGTGAGGATTCGTCCAGGGAGAGCGAAGTTATAAGCCGCCCAAAAAGTGCTCTTCCTATGGAAACAGCAACTTAACCATAACTACATGGCCACTACCGTGGCCATGTAATATCACACTTTTACGAACAAACAATATATGAATAGCACACCTATGAATATGAACAGTATTCAGCAATGGGTAATATTACAAAATTAGCACTCTCTTTAATCACTTAGGAGTAGGAATAGGAAGGATAAGGTAGCAGGAAATACTTTTATGGTTCAAGGAAATGCAATAATGGGAAAGAATGCAACCCAGAAATAACTTGATATGAATTCAACAAAAGACAATATGGTCACTGTTTCCCCTGTCACTACTCACTCAGGTTTCAGGAATACAATAAAGAATGCAGTTCAATTCCAGTTCCCCCCAGCAAGCTTAGAGAAAACAGGTATGATTTTAAAACACAGGTCAAAATGCTTTTGAATGTGATTGCAATGGATGGGAAAGTCTGCTAAATTGATTTTTAATTCACTGAGGGAGATTCAGGATAAGTGATAGTTACTTGAGATTGGTTCAGGTCAACACTAGCAATGATTCATGAATGATTATCAGATTGAAAACAAAATTCAGCAGTGGAAAGCAAGAACCAGCTATTTTTACAAGTGGTGAAATGGAGCTAAATTGCAATTTGTGGCATTTTTTCTGAGTGCGTAAATCACGATTACGGAAAAACTATTATGAATTGTAATGTCTCTTAGCTTTAAAATGACAGTTACATTTTGCTTCTAGGACGTGCGGTTCAAAAGTTACAGAGGTTTTTGTGAAGGTAGATTTTAAGAAATAAAGTCAAGATTTCAAATGACAGATTGCGCTTTACAGATTTGAAATCAAAAGGATGGACACAAGATTATATAATGCAGTCTGCACAGGTTAAAATGGATGAAAGAGGATTACTTTAAACTAAGAACTTGGTTATGGACAGTTCTAGACTAGATACTTACTCCTAGCTTTGGAATGGAATGGGCCTCATCAAAGATCTGGTCATGAGGTTTGGCTTCACTCTCGCCACCGGACAGGTCTCAGGCCCTCTGGGTTCTGCGTTTAGCAGTGCACAGCGGTCTGTTGCCTCTTGAACTGGATCCGACGGGTCTTGGATACAGCTCTGCTTTCTGGGTCTGGACCTTGTTTCTAGCATAGGGTTCTTGCTAGAATAGAACAGCTCAGCCCGGCTGTTGAATGTGAGAATCAGGTTGCTAGATTCTACAGGCCTGCTGAGAAGAGTTCAGCTTTTGGTTTAGGCCTATCTGCTTCAAGGTTCTAGAGTTTGGGTTCTAGAGTTCTGGTCTCTGGATCTAGATCTGGAGTCTGGAGTCTGGAGTCTCTTTCTGGATATTGTCTGGATCTGGTCTGGCAGAGTGCTTCGCAGGAATCGGTGAGTACTGGAAAAAATAGTGTTTTTTATCTGTCCTAAACAGTCGCTTTTTATGTGTTTCCAAAGTGGGTGGGTAGGCTGATTCTCTATGCCCAACCCCCTAAGGATTTGATAGGTTAGAGGATTCTCTGTCCCCTGACTGGAGAAAAGATTAGCGTGTCAGCCAGTGTCATGTTTATTGCTTAACTGAAATCTCTCACCGTTGCTTTTACAGAGAAAATCAATTTTACCCAAAAAACATATTTCCCAGATACACAAGTTGTTCATAATACATATGCACATCACAAATTAATTAAGGTACATTCTTGTCCAACTCTGATCTTCCTAAGAGCTCTAGTTCAGAAATGACAACTTATTTATGCTTTTGGTGGGTTTCCCAATATTGGTTCTGCACCAAATTGTACACATGCACGCAGAACATCACACGGCATCCAGCTTAGTCTTAAATTGTGGGAGAATTTTTCATTTTAAGAATCCCAAAGTTTCATATTTTTGTCAGGTTGGTAAAATTTGTTATACGCAATTTTATAAAACATATATTTGCTGGGCTACCTGAATCCACAATGGTTTGTCTCCGCCCCTAAATCTGGCTGCCTCAGAGGTCCCATGTCCTGTCTCTCCCAGAGCAGTTGTTGACCAGTCACACCCAAATCAGCATATTCTATTCATCCCAACGAATCGATTGTCTTGACTGAGAGCAGCAGGCCCGGTTGCGATGGCTAGTTCCTGTTCACAGCAGTCTGTCAATCCCAGGGCAGTGGAGGCTTCCTTTGTCCAGGGAAATGGTGTGAAGGGTTCTCATGGGAAGCAAGACTTTTGGAGTTTTAACTGCATCAAGTTACTTTCTCATCAATTGCAACATACCTACTTGTAAAAAAAATATATTTATAAACTCACAATAAGAAACACATCTTTAAATCAATTCTTTTTCAACAATGAAATCACTGTGTGGCACTCTATTTTGCATTTTGATGGAATTCTCTTCTTTGGCATAGTTAACTTCTGAAACACAGCTCTCCTGTCAGAATTATAAATTGCCAGCACCTGACAGAGGCGAGTAATGGTACTACACCCATTTTGACAGCTGTCTTTCCATCAAATATCTTTAAAAGTGAATTTTGTTCTAATAACACATGATTCTTTCTGACATTGGATTTATGTGAATTCTTGCAGTATAATGATGTGGAACACCCAACAAGGAGGTTGGATCTTTTTAGGTGGTTTGGGAGCCATGATTTTAGCAAATTTGACACCAAATAAAAATTGATTTTTGAGACAGCTCTGTATTCCTTGGCAGAGATTTTGCTCTTTGAGCAGCCAAAGGATGGGTTTTGGCATTGATCTCCTGTGCTCACTAAGATAGGCAAAAGTGGATGGCAGCCTATTCTTCAGGTTTTCACTGTGCATTTTCTGGTGATTTCTGGCGAGCAGCTTGCATTCCAGTGGCCATTCTGATGTTTCTGCTGCCAGCAATTCCTAGTAATGCTGCAGGGCTTGGATGAGTGGGTTGAGACATCCCACAGTGGACATGATACACAACGACATTGTCAGCCTCATTGAAATACGCACTGCCATCCCCCCTCTACTGACGGTAGTGTTGGTGCTCCCCTTCCTTGCCACAGTCACCTACCTGCACACAGTGGGGCACATGCATGGCATATCACAACCCTTATTTTCTCGCATTCTGAAGCAAGTGCTGGATGCCCTCCTCAAGCACACAAGGGACTACATATCCCTACCACAGACTTCCCAGGAGATATTTGATACAAAATTGGCTTCAATGCACTGGCAGGCATGCCAAATTGTATAGGTGCCCTCGACTGCACCCACATGGAGTTGGTGGTCCCGCATGCCATGGGGGTGGTGTACCGCAACCGCAAGCAATACCACTCCATTAATGTGCAGATGGTATGCGACGCCAGAAAGATCATCACACATTGTTGTGCCCGATATCCTGGATCAACAAATGACTCTATGGTCCTGCGGAACTCCACGCTACCATGCTTCATGGAGCAACATGCTGGACGACGTGCCTGGCTGCTTGGTAAGTTGCATGACAGGCACATGGCACTGAAATGTGGGGAAAGATGCACACACCACCATGGTGTCAATGTTGATGTGACAGCATGATGTGCACATCACTAAACACTGTGCCCCAAAGCATCCCAAACAGAACATGACGCCCAAATCCCATAGGAATGAAGTACGGTCGACATCTATCACAACATGACAAACAGTAAACCACCCTACATCCCTCAACATGTGCACCACTCATCAGTGGACCTCACCCTCCGTAACCCCATCCAGCAACATGCAGTTTATATGCACTATGTTGCTGTCTCCAGCAAATCACCACACAGGACAAGCATCCATGGGCGTGCATTGAACAGAACCACCAAGGGAATCCACTGTCTGTCACAGGGCTGCCACAACCACAGGAATGCTGCATGTCACCATTGGAAAAATCAGCACTGAATGCCTAATATTGCAGAGCCTACTGCCAACGCTCCCAGTCAGAAAATCATACAGAACACAAAACATCATAAATTTGACACGAGCACAGCTGTATGCGTACACAATGCATGAGCAACAAGACGGCAGTGCACACTGTGTATCATCTTGAAGATGTAACCAACATCATTATTCCATGGCACAGAACACATTGAGGGCCTAAAAATGGCGTGCATACAACCAGGGACATGTGCATGTGACCAACAATAATCTGCAGGCATGAGCGTCTAGTACAGCTGTCCATCATGAATCGACTGACAAATACTTTTTTTTGCCTCCCAAGCAGGTGACAGTGGCTATCCCTTGAGGCCGTGGCTCCTCACCCCTGTCTGAAACCCACAGAACAGGCATGAGGAGGACTACAATCGATCCCACATCCGTACCCATGTGGTCATTGAGCAGACCTTTGCCCTGTTGAAGGCACGGTTTCGCTGCCTTAGCCGGTTGGGTGGGGCACTCCTCTACAGGCATGAGAAGGTGGGCAAGATCATCATGGCATGTGTCATGCTGTACAACATGAGTATCCGACGGACAGTGCCCCTGCCCCCTGACATTGAACTGCTACCACCTGGTGATGATGAAGGGGATGAAGAAGATGTGGTGGCATATCATCGCGCTGCCGATGCACAGGAGGGACGTGCTGTGCGTCAGTCAGTGAATGCACAATATTTCTGACACACATGGCTGCAGAGGGTGACATGATAGTTGGACAGAGGGCACTGTGTGTGGGGGTATATGTACACTATGCACAGTATATGAATAAATGACACATGTGCAATGATGAATGTCCACTCAAGTCATTTTTTAACACAACGGGTGTATTGAAATGTCCAATGAAGATGAAAGTGCACTAACCCTCCACCACCCTCACGCCCGTCCCCCTCCTCCCACAACTCCCCCACACACCCTCTCCCCCTCTCCCCACAACTCCCCCACAGACCCTCCCCCCTGCCCCCACAACACCCCCACACACCTTTATCCCCCTCCCTGTCCCCCCACAACTACCCCACACACCCTTACCCCCTCCTCCTCTCCCCACAACTCCCCCACACGTGTCCCAACAAGTGTCTATTGCCTTCATCTGGCTGGCCAGTCTACTTCCTGCCACTCCCTGCACCTGGTGGCGGCATGTCCGGGTGGCGCAGGGCGTGCAACGACCTGCATAGTGGGCTTGTCTGTGTTGAGCTCCAGGACGATGGGGTGGCTGCATGCTCTATTTGGGGGACCGGACGCTCAGTCTCCATTGTATTAGCAATGCAGCCGATGACCTGCCGCAGGGCTGATACCTCCTTGCACAGTCTACTTGTGTTTTCGGCAAAGATCTTGCCCAGGGAGGCGGTGTTATCAGCAATGATCTTGCCCAGAGAGGCAGTGTTTTCACGCCACTCCTGCCTTGCTTGGGCATTGTCACTTACAAATTGTTGCACCAGGGCAGTTAGTTCCCCATGCCGCTGCACCCCCACCGGTACACCTGTGGAGGTGGAGGGCGCTTGGGTGTCATGCACTATTTCTATTGGCTCCCCATATGGGACTCATGGCCCTTTGGTTGTAATCCCCCCCAGACTGCTCCGGGGTGGTGGCGTGGTTGAAGTCTATCGATGTGAGCTGGGGGATGGTGCTGGACTTGGTGTGCAAGGCAGTTCGGAGTCGTCCTCCACGGGCACCCACACCTCTTTCTGCGCCTCCTCCTCAGCCAGGAGTGCTGTAGCTGCTGCCTCCCCGACTGAATTGGACTCTGCTGAGAGTGCAGCTTCAGCTATGTCCTGTGCCAGCGTGAATGGAGTTGCGGGTTCTGTGTTGACGGCACTTGGCGGCACCAGTGCCGTGGCATTCGGAGGTGGTTTCCTCTGTGGTGCATGGTGAGCCTTGTGTTGTGCTTTTGAGGTTGAAGGTCTGTTGCCCTCCTCCCAGGCCCTCTTCTGGGGTGTGGTTGGCTGTGGGGGTGAGTCCCGGGCCTCGCTGCAATGGTCTGAGCCTGTGGGGGTCGAAGAGAGGGACGGCATGAGTGATGGTTTGAGAAACATCATGCATACATTTGTATTATTGCTCATCTACACAATAGAGGGTAATAGGCAGTTAAGTTTGATGATCACGTTGCTTGCTATATGGGTGGGTAATGCAGGCATGCGTCGGGGTCACTCATGTTGGGGCAGACGTATGCTATGTGACATGCATATTTGTTGTGGTCTGCATGCAGTGTGACCTATGCAATTGACATCTTAGTGTGGTTTGTGTAAGGTATGGCATTGCATTGCTGCAGGCATCTGCATGTGTCTGTGCTGCGTACGACAACTATGCTGGGAATGTGTGTGCATTGGACCATGGCTTGCCTCTTTAGACAGACATATTGGTGGACTATCATCAGACTCTGCATTACAGTGTTTTCTTAGGACATTCACGTCCTTCCGCCGATGTGGTGGCGCCACGTTCCATGTCTCCCAAGCCTTCAATGGCCTCTATGCTGATCAGGCTTGCACATATGTCCTCCCACCGGGACAGCTTTATGGGAGAGCTAGCTCCTCTGCCAGTTGCCATGGCCTGGCTCCTGTTTGCCGAGAGGATGTTGCGGACCCGCAGGCGCAAGTCATCCCACCTCTTTCTGCAGTCCTTAGTTGTGCGGGGAGTGTTGCCAGCCGCGCTTACTTTTTGCGCCACTAGTGCCCAGATCTCCTTCTTTCTGATTATAGCCTTCCTCTTGAGGCTCTGGGCAAACACGTCTTCATTAAAGTGCTCCTTGCGCTGGCGGGAGGCGTCCTTTTTCACAGCCTTGGACATTGTAGTGTTGTTGTGGATTGTATTTCACACACAGCAATATCCTACAGGTCCTGGCTGCTGAGGGGGGCAATGGATTGTGTTTTTAAAGATGGCCGCCGTGCTCTTTCTCGTTCCTGTGCGATGACGCTACTTCCGGTTCCGCTTATTTACGGTGACCGCTGACAGCGGTCACCACTAATAGCCGTGGCCGCTAATACCGTCTTCATTCATGCCGGTAGTGCAAACTGCGCTTTACTTGATGCCGCTAAGGGCCATTTTCGGGACGTTAGCGGCATGTCGGTAATATTGTTATTGGCATTGCGCAAAGCTTGTGCCTGCGAGGTCGTAATAGCCCTCTATTAGCGGGCTCTAACCTACATGGACACAGTATTTGTTCCATGCCGGTAAGGACAGTTACTTACCTCCAATCTCGGAATGACCCCCATAGTATCATTGGTCCAGCTGATGTTGGATATAGCCTTGTGCGCCATGTAAACAATCATGCCACTGCCTCTAACCTGGGTAGTGACAGTAGCAGCTGAATGCAATATTTACATCACACACTTGAAACTGTCAACAATCAGTGGACTATCACGCTACCTATGCATTCTTTCTGCGACAAACTGGAAACTGTAATGAAGAACTTTTATGAATCCTGTTAGTTCTCCACCACATGTGCAGGCGCCTTGTAGAGTGTACGAAGGAAGCTGGAACCAGATTTAAGCCTGGAATACTAACTTTACAAAAAGCAGAATTATATATGTGACACAACTGCCACTGTTCTGCAGGAGTACAAGAGAAAGTAGGAGCTAAACCGCCTACTCACTCACACATATGCAAACCAACAGTAACCCCCATCACAAAGCTAAAACAGGCAAAGACAAGAAATATACCTCCTTTGCCTTTTCTGATAACATGGGCAGAGTGTAGAGTATACTCTCAGAAGGGGTGTGACTGTGAGAGAGTAGCAAGGTCCACTCAAAGTTCTATACAAATAGATACATTTTAATTAAACAAATCAATCATGCAACTAACTTTTAAAAGAACTATAAAATCCCACCCCTGTAAACAAAAGTCAGATAATGCAGAAGATGTATGTGTAAGTACAATGAATACTTTAGCACGGACAAAAGGAAATAATTGCAACAATGTCACACAAAGGATATTTGTTAAAGAAAAAATTGAAAAAAGGGTTTACGCAGTTGCAGGTGACGACAAATGAGAAGTGGCTAACCCATCTACTCAGCCCTCACGCTTCTGCAAACCAACAGTGATGCCAATCATAAAGGTAAAACAGGCGGAACGTAAAGATTTACCTCCTTCACCTTTTGTGGTAACGTGAGCCTACGGAAGGCCATACTCTTCTAAAGGGTGTGAATATGAGACGGTAGTAAACCAAAACAGTAATAGTACAAAAGGTCCAGAATAAATAATGTCCAATCATCGCTCTATAGAAAAAGATATACTTCAAACAAATCATTCATAATACTAACTATTCAAAACACCATAGTGCACTACAATATTTACACATAGTGAAAGAAGACAACATGTTCAGAACAGGTGTGGAAGCACTCTGGATTCTTTAACAGGGAGGAAAAAGGCAAGCATTTCAACAATGTCACTCAAGGACATATTGTTCAGGAAAAAGATGTAAAAAGTGTTTTTACCAGTCAATAAACCCACAAAATAGACAAAGGGCACTGGGGCTCTCAATACTACCAGATTCCAGTTCTTAAGAAGTTTGTCTGGGTATGATATGATATGATATTCTATATGTATCGCACTTGTACACAAGTGATAAAACCAGGCTTCGGGAAGTGGCGCTTTCAGGTTGAACCAGTTTCAAAAGAGGAGAGTTGTATGACCACAGGCAACGAGTCAGCATCAAGTCAGATTTGCAGCGAGGCACTGTGCATTTAAAAGGCAGCGTTGAGCAGTGTAAGTTGATGGGGCACCAGGAATAGTTTGATGATCCAGTGTTTCAGGTCGATGAGTGACTATATGCTCCAGTAGTTTGAGTCAAGGTTTGCACAAATTCCTGGTGGTTCAATCATTCAAGATCCACACAGTGTTCTGCTGCTAGAGGAAGACAGGCTCTTCTTGGGTGATGCAGTGTCAAAACAGTTTGAAAGTTACATGTGATAGTTTGAGAATAGAGAGTGTCAAAAGGTCTTGGCTGTTCCAAAGCATCAACATGATTCAAATTCAGTTTGAGGTGGTTTGAGTGTTGCAAACAGGAGGCTTTGCTCCTTGGTTTTTTTCCGGATGCAGTGAGACTCAAGGAAAGGGGCTCCAGGACAAGATGAGTCCTTATCAGGCTTGTCTCTCCCAGCCTACAGAGTTTTTCTAGCAGAGTGGAAGGCTTTAGCCCTCAGAAAAATCACTCACAATATGCCCTCAGTATGGATAGGGAGCAGTGTGCATCTGCCTTGGAAAACCTGTTTTCACTTCTGGAAGATGGCTTCAGAAAGGGCTGCTCTACCAACAGGCTCCAGATTAAATCTTCCTGATGTCCCTCAAGCTCCAAAATTGAATCAAAGAAGGATTTGGAGACCCTCTCTTTTACAGGTATATGGTCACAGGGGATTGTGGTATAAGGTCCAAGCCAATGGGGGGGGACATGTGCCATTTGTTCAAGTAACAGGATGGCGTAAAAGTCACGTGGTGGGTGACATCGGGAGTGGTGACATCAGTGAGCACAGCACAGTTAGCATAGATATAGTTTGTTAAGAATACAAGAGCTGGCACAGCACAAGGAGTCCCACAGGGGAAAGGAATGGAGGGTGTGTAATGTGTTTGGTGATGGGTAGCTGGCGTGGCATGGGCATAGGGGTGGGGGTGTAAAGGGCTTTAGGGGTATAGGGATATGTTTTATTTAGCAATAAGTGGAAATTAGAGAAGCCATTTTTATTGCCCCAAGATCACTATTTGGCTCTCACTCCTTCATGTACAATTTCTGATGCTAATAGTACCGCCCAGTTCCTGGGAGAAGAATTCAAGGTATATTTAAATGAGCTCACAAAATCTCTTAAATATATTTCATGCCAGATCCACACACGTCAAGGCAGGCCTTCCGACCGTTTTTCAAGTACAGACTCTCCATCAGCACAAGAGGCTGACGATTTTGCAGCACAGCTTCCCTTCTATACTGGTTACAAGATTGTGATGAGGAACTTCACAAGGTCTTGGAAGGTGCCGTGATTCACCAGACCCCACAGAGTGATGTACTGCACCCCAACAGCAGTGAAGGCGACAAAGAGACGTCCATGGATTCATTTTAAAGACGTTCACTGGGACAACGCTGGTTCTCCCTTTGCAGGAGAAGAAAGGGGAGGCGATTGATGCAAAATATAACCCAATTCACATTTATTTATTTATTTTTATTTATATCATTTGTTATACGTCCAAACCCATAGGTATCTCGGCATAGGTGACATAAAGCAGGCTTAACTGGCTACAAGGAAGAAACAAAATTACAAATATTACAAAAATGATTACAGTAAAGTGTTAGGAATCACATATCAAGGCATGCCGCTGTAATTGTTCTTCAGATGGCAATGGAGCTCGTGGGAGAGGGAGGTGAGAGGAACCGGGGGGGTGAGGAACTAGGTGACTAGGGCAGTCACATGGTTAGAATTTGTTAAAGAGCCACGTTTTGACAAGACTCTTAAAGCACTGATGCGTGTGCTAATTTCTGACATGTATTGGAAGGGAGTTCCAAATTTTAGGTGCAACAACTAAAAAGCTTGCAGCCCCTGCTCTGGTGCTTTTGAACCTTTGGACGTAGAGGTGGGTACTGGAACCTGATCTGAGGGATCAAGTAATCTTTTTTTGAAAAACATGTTGTTCAGATATGGTGGGGCTACATTGGAAGTACATCTTGGAGTGGTTGTAAGAGTCTTGAAAAGAATTCTGGCTTTGATTGGGGGCCAATGCACCTCTCTCCTAATGTGAGAAATATGCTAATTTCTTTTTAGGCCAAATACAGCCCTAAGAGCTTTATTTTGTAATATTTGCATTTTATTGATGTTGGTCTTTGTGGTTCCTATAAGAAGGATGTAACTATAGTCCAGTTTCGAGAGAATGAGGGCCCAAGCTAACGTGAGGCAGATTTGGGGGGTGAGACATTGGTGGCTAAGTGCAATATGTTTGGCAGTATATGCAGTAGCTGAGGCAAGGCTGCTGATATGTTTTCTCCTGGTCAGGTTGGAGTCTATGTGGATGCCTAGGGTTTTGTGATGTTTATGTACTGCAATAGGAGTGCCATCGATGGTGATGGTTGCCTAGTTGGCGTGGAGGGTTATTAGTTTGCGGGGGTCCTACTATGAGGATCTCTTTTTTGTCATTGTTTAGACAAAGACTGTTTGTGGCCATCAAATTTTGAATAATGGAGTAGATTTTGTTCATGGTGACTGAGTCTTGTTCGCAGTCTGCTGCAATGGTTATCAGGATCTGGGTGTCATCTGCAAAATTAGTGCAAATTACACCCATAGCATCCAGAGCTGCAAACAGAAGTGTTTTATACACATTAACACATTATAGAGGGTGGGAGAGAGGCAGGAGCCTTGAGGGACCCCAGTGGGACAGTGATGGGATCAGCTGTCTCAGCTCTGATGGAAACTCTCGAGGAACGAGCTGCTAAGAATGACTTTACCCACAGTGTTGCAGAGCTTGTCATGGTCGACCAAGTCAAAAGCATTGTACAGGTGAGAAGGAGGAGAATACACAATTTCCTGTAATCTCTTATGCTTTACATCTGGATTTTGAGTTCTAAAGAGGGCAGTTTCAGTACTGTGCTTGGGCCAGAAACCAGATTGTCTGGCTCCTAATAGGAGGTTTCTTTCAAGGTAGTCTTGGATTTGGGAGTAGGCCACCATGTCCACCATTTTCAGTAGAAAAGGAACAGTTTTGATGTGGCAGTATTTTGTGGGTAAGGTGGGACATGAGGAGGACATTAGACATGAGGGTTTTTTGAATGGCAGGGTGACCCATGCTTTTTTTAAACTAGCTGGCACAGAATTGGTGTTGAAGGAAACACTGATGAAATTGGCAATGATGGGTGCTAGAGTAAGGGCACGTAGTTTGATTAGGCAAGCTGGAAAGCTGTCACCTTTACAGTTGGACGGTTTTAAGGTGGTAATGGTATTCAGCACCTTGTCTTGGGAGACCTTGGAGAACCTAAATCTGGTGGTGTTTTGTAGGGGTGTACATGTCTTGCATTTGAGGTTGCAGGTTTTTGTTAGCTCGAAGGTTTCTTTTAGTTTGGATTTTATGTTGAAGAGTGCAGATTTTGAAATTAACATTATTATCATCATTCCAACTTTATAAAAGGCCAGTGAGTGGTCCAAACGAGTTGCAACACGTTGAAATAGCAGGAAGAGAGAAGCAATTGTATAAACTATTTTTTTGTCGGGTTTTTGCTTTTTGGTGTTATGTTTATTTGGTTTTTAGTTGGAGGGAGACAGTCTACCCCTATTAGGAGAAATAATGAAGAAGTGTACAATAAAAGAGAAGTGTTTAATTCTGAATTGTTCGAGGAAGGATTTTGAGTGAGACATAGCACTACATCTTGCAATGTATGGTATGACCACATGAGAACGGTCGGGTGAGAGAAGGCCTATGACACATGTTATGTGTGCTCTCCCATTCCACACATTACAGAGTCACCCAAGCTCTTTCTCCATCAGGAGGTATCAGCTGAAGTAGGGGGTTGTTTGATGCATTTGGTGTTGTGCAAAACAAGAGGTCTGTTCCAGGCACATATGTTTCAGTCCACTGGATGCATGACGGGGAAATATATGCTGCCAATTTTATGAAACGTATGAAGATGGCAAATATGGAGGCCACAAAACACATAATATTAGAGCATGTAACAGAAGGGGTGAAAAGAGGGCTACAACTGTTTACTGTCCACAGCAGACAAACCTGCTCCAATGACACAAGGCACAGTATACCGTGGTGCCACAGTTTTCCATGATAGAGGATGGGAGAGGGAATGCTGCAATGCAGGGCAGAAAGCCGGGTAGGATTTGAAGAGAATGTGGTAAAAAAGATGAACACTAGTTGTTGAATCATTTGGAATGAGTTTGTCAAGGCTTTTACATGGATAGATGGATTAACATAGACACAGGCATGTGCCCAGCGTCTTCCAGACGGGGGTAACTTGCTCCCTCATTACGCTGCACAGCCCCACCCTTGTGGAGCCCCACGTGGAGCTAATTCCATTTGCCATTCATCCTGCACTGTTGAATACACATTTACAAACTAATAAAGTATTGGGAAAGGGGGCATACACATGAGCAGGCCTATCTCTGAACTTGAATAGAATTCACAGGGACAGCCATTACTGGTCCCAAAGGTCATCTGATAGACTGGCAACCATTCCATCACAGTTTTGTCTGTTCAGCAAGACATCTACATGTTTCTTGTCGCTTTTGCTTCCAGGGGTTCAAGGAGCAATAAAGTCAAAGTGGTTACAAATAACCAGGTCTGAAGTATTACAGTTGGCCAATTCGATAGAGAAAGGATTGAATGCAGTGCGAGAGAAGCTAAGGGCTATATGGCTGGATGTGCATCAGAATAGGTACTTTTTAGATTTGTTGACAGTGAGGGAGGTGGGTGTGTGTACAAGTATAAGCATCTGCTACTTTATATTCATGCCTGCTAGCAATGCAGCCAACTGTATCCAAGGCAATTGAAGAGCTACACCCACTCCACATACTATAACAGAGATGAGCATAGCAATATGTGAAAACTGTCTCAACAAAATGTTTTCCTGGTCCCCACGTAATTGTCTAATATTGTTAAGATAACTGTCCCAATCCTTATTTGTGTATTCATCACCTTTTGTGCATGTTTATTAGAGCTACAAATCTGTAAGTGAAGTAAGCTAGGGGTGTTTTAGGGAGATGTATCATGTGCATGCTTCATCCCCTATCCTAGTGAGACCCCCAGCACATTTGCTGGACTTCTGGGCCTTTTTCTCAAATCCTGAATCAGTGGAGCCTTTTTTCACTCATTCATTCTTATGGGCTCTGTCTTTTGGAACTCTGTTCTTTGTGCTTTACTGTCCTGTGGAGTTTACTTTCCTCCATAGCTCTTTTAAGGCACATGTATTTTACAGTTCGATGTGATTATAACGAATTTAGAAATAAAAAATGCAATTTTACTGGAAAAAATATACTGAATGTTTTTTCTTTTAAGTTGAGGGGGGCCAAACCCCCATTTACCCATGCTTCTAACTGCACCGCTGAACCACCCCCCCCACAACATTTAACCCCTTAGCCCCAACCCATATATATTTAGCATTCATTATTTATTCAGTAAAATTTCATTTGTTATTTCCTATTTGAAATAATCACTGCATACCGTATTTTACTATTGCAGCACACAGCTCCTTATGGGCAGTGTTGCCGGGGCCCCTTTATGTCCTCGTTTGAGCTTCCTTTTCACATCCTAGAGTAACTACAGTTCTTAAGGCTAGAGAGATACTTGGTATCTCTCCTAAAACATTATAGTCAGAAAGATTGGCCCACACCACCTTATGTGGAGTGCCAAGGGGATACTTAGTATCCCCCTTCTCCCTGCTCCTATGTTTTTTTAATCACATAGACAACCTTCTAGTTATGGCTGGTGGCAGTGGATGTGTTTGACCAACTATTGTGTGAATTTTCTACCTCAGGCTATGTCCATTTCCCTGGAAATGCACAATAGCGTTACCCAACTACTAAATTGGTGGTTCCTTTCATTTTCTGCCAATAATAGCATGGTTGTTCTGTGTCAGCCCTACTCTACCTTCCTGGAAGGGGGAGGCCTGTGTGTGTGTTTTGCCTTTGGCCGAAACCTTTGGATGTCCCCACCTAGACTCTAGTGTGTCTGGGCAGGGAGGGAGTGGGGGAGGAGTTTTTCACTCACCTGCCCGCCACTTTCTGTAAAATGCAGAGAGAGATTGCAAAGGAGTGTGTGCTGGAACTGTGTAAAAGTTGAAGCTCCGAAGGTGAAAGGTAAGTAGACCACTGGAAAGTGAAGTAACCAAAGAAAAAGACAATCAGAGGTGCCTGCAGATCCTTTACAACACAGTGAATCATCCAGTGGTGTCCTAATCCTGTTTTTTGTGAGACAGAGGAACTCCAAAGAGGACGACTCCTTCCTTTTGACTGGTGGCAACAACCAATCCTAAGGTGAACTTTGATTTGAGCCATCTCCCGAGGTCCTGTGAGTTTCCAGAGCTGTGAAACCCCATTACCAGGAGAGTTGCTGCCCATTTTGATTGCATCATTGTGGAAAGGCTATATTCGTTCACATCTGTTCTGAGCTCTCAAGGACACTCCGGAGATCCAAACCAACTCGCCTAGACCCCCTCAGCAGAGTGTGACTGAAGGAATGGAAGAAGATTGACCAGGTGAATAACATCTTCAGTCAGTGCTGCATAAAAGGCGCAAAAAAATGCAGAGTGAACAGAGAAGTTGATAAAAGGCATGTCATATGTCCTCCCTCTACCCTGCTGATGAAAGACATCCATTGTCCTACGTTTAATTATCAGACCAAGGAATCCGAAGGTCAAGTCCAGTGCCGCCACATCAAGGACAATCCAGCCACAATCTTTTCTTGTAACCTAAGGTACTTTGGGGAGAAATGTATTGCTTTCCTTGATCTGTGAAGTCACTCCAGATCATTGGTACCCCCTCTTACCTCTGACTCAAGATGCTGCTTGTGTACCCTGAGTGAATCTTTAACCGTTTGTCCGACGTTGGTTTAATCTTGTTACATCTTAAAGACTGAAGAGTCTAAAATATCCACAGGAAATGCTTGTATTCTGCTGCTTGTTAAGACATTAAGCCCTCTCCAAACTGCCTTTAGCTAGAGTTGCATTTTGGAACCTAAACGACTTAATGTGTGAAGAAACTGCCCCTAGAATCTTAAGCCTTGCTAGTATAACACTAATCAATTATTTTCCTTTCCAAAAGTCACTATCTTATATATGTATGCAGAGTAAATTTATTTACCGTATTTCTGCTACGATTTGCAAGTGCACGGTATTACCGATAATATGATCGAACTGTCATTACTGTCGAAAGCTGTAACACATGTAACCATGAGCAACTACAAACTAAGCAGTGGCCTTTGAAATGTATTCTAAAATATTCCAAAGTGTTTTGGTTTATTATGCTAAGTATTTAAAGTGATTCTTTTGTAAAAATAATAAATCTATAATTTAATATAAATGTATGTGTAAGTGTTTCTTTGAGGTGCAATACAAACTGGGTTCATTGTACTTACCTACAGCTCATATCTTCCTCTTATGATTAACCTGACTGCTCGGCCACTCTACCAAGGTTCCATGAGTAGTACAGACTGATACTAAGAGCTTACTAAAGTCTTACCTCCAAGTGGGATGTTAGGAAAACTCCCCTAACACTGGTGTTAAAGCTGGTGGGATTTGTGTAGGTTGCTTTACATTGACTCCGGGTTGTATTGTATTTCAAAGAATCCATCCTCAAGGCCACTATACTGTGAAAGTATTAAGACATGTGCACTATAGAACATTATAAGGCGAAACTCGTAATCATACTCTTGAAAAACTGAAAGAGATGTGTAAAGAAAATTGTCTTAGTAATAAAGGAAAAAACAAAGTTTTTTGAAAACGTGTTGGATTACTAAACTGTGAGTATGCCTGTAACCCCTACTCCCAGAATTGATCTAGATAATAATGATGGCCAAAGTTTGACACTTAGTCCTCATCTTCCAGAAAGTGATCTAGATGATGAAAATGTGATTGTTGCCCCACCACCAACACGCCTAATCTCACCCCTACCTCTATCTAACATATCAGATGAACTGGTTCTAGAAATAGAGAAAATGAAAATACACCTTGAATTTAGGAAACTGGAGATTCAGTCAGAAATGAGAGATAAAGACATTATGAAAGGAACTGCAGAGATGCAGCATGAGCTTGACATCAACAAGTTGTCCCTTGATGCTGCTTCTGTTTCAGAGTTCTCTATGTCTGACACCTCCAGGGGCAGGAAGCCTAATCTCCCCAAGATCTGGTCAGGGTGTATGATGTTAAAACTGATATTCTTGACTGACTGGGTACATTTGATTTTACATGTAAAGGGAAAGGTATATGTGAAAGTGAATTCTTTCCATAGGTAATCACCAGGCTCCCCCAGAATGGCTGTGATGAAGTTAAATGATGCTGATAGACAAGATTACCAGTTGGTAAAAAACTGCTCTCATACCAAGGTTTGAGAAGACCCCTTCCCAATACCAAAAAGGTTGAGAAACCACAAGAAGAGAGATGATAACGTGTGGGCCACGTGGGTGTGTAAAAGCCTGAAAAACATAGATGGGTGGATTAAGGGCAACAAAGTGAGCACATCTGATGGTATGAGATGTCTCTTCATGCTAGAAAGTAAGTTTGATGCCTGTTCCCCAGAGCTGAGACAGCACCTTGCTGACTCAAAGGAACTGGACCCCAGGAAGCTAGCACTAGCTGTTGACTTGTGGGTGGCCAACAGGGCTACTCACAATGGTTCTGGTGTTCCTAAAAAAAAGAGGATGGGCAAAAAGCATAAGAAGGATGAGAATGATCATTCCAAAAATCCCCCACCAAAAGAGGGCCACAAACATAACACTGTTACATATCCCCCTAAACAACCGTGTGGGGCCAGTGAAACCTCTGGGCCCAAACCAGAGGGATATTATCAGAAACCCCCATTCCTGCAGTTATTTAGGAAATGTGTGGTTTGTAGATGTGGTGACCATGTGAAAGGAGATCCCAGAAGTAAGGGTAAATCCCCTCTGTCAGCTTTGCTTTCACACATGATGTTGATATACAAATGAAGGGGCTAGCTTGCACCCTAAACTGAAGAGCCCATCAGTGTTCAAGATAGAGTTTCTTTAGTATCTCCAGGACTTTGGGAACAACAGAACTTTGAAGGTGATAATTCCAGTCCTGATAATACTAAAGAGTACTTTTAAATGGTAAGTACACCCGTGCCATTAAAGGCACCGGTGTAAGTAAAACTCTGGTACATTCAAGTTCTTTTTAACCTGAGGAAGTTGCTGAGGCTTCCAAAAGGCTTACCAAGTTAGCAGGAGGTCCAGTCCACATGTTTCCCATACTGCCAGCTATCAATCCATGTAATGTCATGACTGGTAGAATCACTGTGAGTGTCCACTCAGAAGTGCCAGGTAGGGTACTCTTGAGCAATGACTTGAAGGCCTTGGGTGTAGTTTCCAGCATTACAAAGCACCCCTCTAAGAAGAGATGGGAGCTCGCAAGTAATGCAGGGGAGGCAACCTTACAAGACCTTCCAACTGAGACCAAGGGGAAACCCAGAGTCTCCAAAGGAAAGAAGGTCCCCAAGACCCTCACCTCTGCCACTAGACCAGTCAGCACCCTCAAGTCCCGACACCACCCACCAGCCCACTCACCTCCACCACTATCCCAGTCAGCCCCCTGACAGGACAACCCCCACCCCCCTGACCTCCGCTACTACCCCTGTCAGCCCCCTCAAGTCCTGACACCACCCACCAGCCCCCCTCACATCTGCCACTACCTCAGTCAACCCCCCAAGTCCTGACACCACCCAAAAGCCCCTCTCACCTCCACTACTACCACAGTCAACACCCTGACACTCTGCCACCCCACCAGTCAAATGTGAAGCTGTAACTTACCTCAACCGCTCAGGTCTGCCTCCATCATGCAGAATTCCTTCCACATGTCCTCAACCAACACAATCAACTGGTAGCACTGCCATTGAATGCAAGACTGGAGAATCTCCTGTCACTCCTTGGTAGACCCAAATCATGTGGCATGTGCATACTGCGTATGTGCCATTGCAAATATCTCAAAGCACTGCAAGTTAATGTCTGTGCAGGGCATAATTACAGAGAATCTTAGATTGTGCATATCCACAAATAATGACTAGGTGTACAAGTAGCCATGCTGGTAGGGGTAGCAAAGTCCATGATAGGGAAAAAAACATGACAGGCTTGTTTATGGGTGATACGATTCCAGTCAGAGAGTGTGTGACTCTGTGAGACAGGAAATGTGTGCTGCCACACTGAAACAGCAATCCTTAGTCTCACCTGTACTCCAGTAGCAGAGATAGTACATGACATGAGAGTAGGCAGTGTGTGACTGCAGGCGTGTGTGGGTGGGTGACCATGACTTGTAAGTGACACAGCAATCAAACGTCAAATACACAAGTGATGTGTCCAGACACCCATCCACAGTAATTTCACTTCCCACTACAGCACCCTCAATGCCAAATAACCACAACCATGAATGGAGTGTGGGCACATTCACAATCCCAATTATGTCCCAAGGGAACAACTGAATAACAGTGGACATGAAATGACAACAACACAAAATAAACCCCACCTCCAATAGCAAATGTGTAGAGCCAATATAGATGACACCAGATTCAACACACAATAAAAACATGTGGAACATGTGTCACTACACATGAACAGATGGCAATCTATATGAATGAGAGACTACAAAATTATCATAAAACATCCACACATCACCACAACCATGTCCGTTGTACACCCTCACACACACAACTGAAGCCTTCACAGCAACACCAACATACTGATGAAGGATGGCAGCCCACCTCCGTACTCGCCGCAGTGCCACCTCAGACCAGGCCACCATCACTACATTCTCCCTTGCATGCTGCCTCTCTGCTACCAGCTGCCTCTGGCACCTCTGAAACACAGACGGCAAAGCGTCTATGGCCCCCCTATGGTCCTCCTACCTCAATGGTGCCACATGCCTCCTCAGGGTGGTAACTGATGTGACATTCTGCATCCTCCTGGTTGCCACATGCTGCCGCCATGCAAAGTGCAAGCTGTGTAGGTACGCCCTCCAACCTGATAACTGTTGTCAGCGGTGTACAGCACATGAATTGCCCTGAGGTGCCTGCTGACCATCTCTCCCTGTGTTTATGTGGTTGCCCTGGTAGGCATAGTGACCACCTCATCTGATGTAGAAGGGACTCTGACCTTGGGCAGGGCCCATACCTCAAAAAGATGCGGCGTCAGTGGTGGCCCTGGTGGACAGAGCCACATGCTGAAATGCGGCCAAGAAAACACCTTGGAGAACAACTAGTGCACAGAGGAGAAAGTAGAGGAGGGGGTCACTACAAAGAATAGCCCATGGAGCAGACCTGAGAACAGCGCTGTTGGCAGTATGGCCATGATGCGGCACAGCGCTTTGTGCTGAAATACAATCTTACTACGAGTAGCCTGTATTTCATCACTTATGACTGCAGTCCACCTCATGAGACCAGCCAGCAGGGGCAGCACATGATCCCAGACAGAAACATCGGCTGGCATGGGGATGCTGGTCTGGATGGATTCACCCGGAAGGTGGGCACTGCTGCAGTCAATGGCCCATGGACAGGATTTTGTGCAGTTACCTCCATGGTGACCTGCACAGCCTTATGCACCTGGGACAAGATTGCAGCATGTACACCCTCCTCAACACCCCCACCTGACCCCATGGGTAGGCTGCAGTGGTCTTCTCCTCCACCTCCTCCTCCATTAACAGGGTGTCTTCTCCTGTGGATGGCCTCTGTGTGGCAACACCTTGCCCCACTGCTTCTCAAGAGTCCCCTGCTTCCTTCACCTCCTGGGACTTACTCCATCAGCCACATCCGATGGTCCAGGTGCTCCCTCAGCCACATCGCTCTCTGAAGAAGAGGTGACACAGGGAGTGGCTGGGGTCTGCACCTTGGTCTGGATGCCCGATCCCTGAATCCACACTCTACTGCTTCTACCGTCTTTGCCAGCTGTAGCAACTGTTGGAAAGTGGACAAAGAGCATTGACATCAGTCAACAGTGTCAAAGAATGTGTGGCCTGCACAACATTTACAGTAACTTGAAGTCACTATGGGTCAACCAGCAACAGCCATGCACTCACACACATGCCCATGCGATTCCCATTAAAACTGGAACATGAGTGAAGGGTCAAAGATGAGTCACAGTCACAACATATTCACATGTAAAAACTCACATTGATGGCGGTCCACTATCCACTATATCGCAAGAAACATGACATGGGACAATGGCAATGCCAAAGTGACCAAACTGCAACATGCTGCATTGTAATTGGAGTCATGGCACATGGGCACAGGGGCTGGCAGGAAATCAGCTGGTAGGCTGACCGTCCACAGAATGCATGGAAGCACAGATGGACTGGGTTACTGCTGGGAACACATTGGCGGCAAGACACCCAGTTTTATGTTGGATCTCGGTAGACACTCATGATTGTACTACGCACAGCAATGTCATGAAGCAACATGCCTCCCTGACAGCCTGACCTGTAAGCATGCAACACATACATAGACAAATTGCAGTGTTGCAGAAGCTTTTGGTGGGCTACTGGAAGGCTGCGTGTATTTGCTGGCAAGAAGTGGGCTGGGTCTGCCTGGTCACAATCCACCAACTGGTTTTGGTGTGTCTGAGTGGTATGCATGAATGTTTCTGCCAGTGGTCCTGGATGGAATACTGCTGGGATATGTGTGTGGGCTAGTCCTGCTTTTGGCTAGTGAGGGCAGCTGCTCGTACCTGGCTTTTAGGATAAAAGGATGACCCATGTACCCATTCCTCAGAGATCCAAGGAGCCAATTATCCTATCCAGCTGCGAGACCCAAGAAGAAACCTGAGACCTCAATAAAAGAGGCCTGGCGACCAACTTCTGCTGCTGTCCTGAAGAAACCCTGTCTTGCTTGTGCTATTTAGCAGTTCTGCAAAGGAGCTGCAACCCATGGAGTGTAGGGACCATCCATTCCTGATGTCTGCTCAGTGCCCTGGCAAAGGAAGCCTTCGGAAGTGCCCTGGAACCGTCCTGTGGCTGACCAGCTTCGAATTTGGGCTTCAGCGCAGCTGGTGTCACTGTCCTGCAGTTTGGCTTGAAACCTGGGGGATCCTCAGTTGGGACGAGACTAACCTCTGCGTAATTTTGCCATCCTAACATCGAGGAGACCTGAGATAGGAGGGAAAGTCTGACCATGGCTGCTGAGTCCCTTTGCATCACCGTGATGCGGTGACCACAGTCTGAAATCACTTACCTGACCCATGTCCAGTCCTGATAGGGGTTCTGCATTGTGTTTTGCTCCAATCTTCCTTCGAGAGTCCTTGAAACAGTTAAAGACACCAACTAAAGATCAGCTATCCTATGCTTGTGCAAGACCTCTGAAAATTGGGGCTACTTTGGTAGTTAGTTTTACTTGTACCTTATCCCTAAGAAACCTTCACTGGAACCCTGAGACCCTACCTGTATTTTTCCTGCTTCATAACATCTGTGGAACCTTTTCCTGAACTATTGGGCAAAGGGCCCCAGCCAATTTAGGGATGGACAATTTTAGTTGGGGGTCATCTCTGTGGACCCTGGGTGCATAATATCAATCTAACCTTTCCTTTGCAGGAGTTTGTGATATGTATTATGCCCTATAAGAAGTGACTGTATACATGTATCTATTGTTTATTAGACTTGTGTGATAACTCTACTGGCTAGTAGTTAATATTAACTGTCTTTTTATACATCCTAAGTGTAATTAGTGATTCCCATTGTGTGACCTCATTGTGGACCCTTTACAAGCTCATCACCTCTGAAGATCTTAGCCTAGACCGCCTTTCACTGCTCCTTGAACTGGTTTGGCTATAACTCCCCAGAGTTGTCCCTGTCACAATATAGATTGTCCTTCTATACACCTGTCCACCATGCCAGAGTATAGAAAATCAGTCCTAACACCAGCGCATGTCCAATCAACTGATATCTGACATCACTCATGCTGAGCATTGTCTGGGGGCTGCATGCTGCTGTGGATCACTGAAACACACATGCTGCATACAGAAGGGACTAACTGCAATCATGTAGGCCCATACACAACACACATGCACTGTAGAGCAGTGCAACACATGGCTACTCACCAGCAGCACCCAGACATTGTTTCAACTCACAGATCAGGGGATATTGGTCTGTGTAGTACCACTCGAGGACCTGCATATTGATGGATGAAAACTTGAAGCAGCCCACATGGTGCACCGCCACAGTGGCACCTGCCTCAAGAGTTGCTTGAGCCTTTGTGTGGATCTGGGTCTTGAGATCCCCCCCTCACTTATGCATGGTCTTCCGGCAATGGTCTGCTATCCCCCTTTATCGATGGCAGCCATGATAGTCACACAGATCTGTTTGCGTCTTTCCTTCTCCAGCTGCAGCTGGGTTGAAGAGGGCATCATCATTCTCCAGGAACCAATCCACCAGGATGCCAACGTCATTGGAGATTAAGTTCGCAACCCTCTGCCTTGCTGCCGTAGGTTTGCCGCTCGGTGATGAGGAGGATGGATCAGACATGGAAACCTCTGAGGCAGGTGTGGGTATGCAAACTGGGTCCTGGAAATGGGCTGAGGAGCAGTGGCAGTGGATTGGAGATGTCAGAGTCCAACAAAGCAGATGAGGTGGTCACTGGGCTAGCCACAGGAACACAGGCAAAGGTGGGTCAGCAGGCACTTCAGTGCAGGTGGGCAACAGCGACTCAAACTCTGCAGATGGCAAGGTGGAACACACTACCTGGCAGGAGGAGGCAGTAGAAATGGCACTGCAGGCACAAGAAGGGGTGTCGTTGTGTCTCACATCTGAGGAAGCTTAATACAGATTAAAGGCCCTTAGCATGTAAATTACATACTACACACTGCATGCAGCATGTTTCTTTAAGTGGGGATAGTTGCCTTTTTGCACCAACAAATAGAGTCTTACATAAATATTGCCAGTGTAAACTGACCAAAATCATTTTTGAAGTCTGATTTTGATTCAGAATAGGGATGATTTATTCACAAAATATTATTTCTCCATTTTCTTATCCACTCTCTACACATGCTTCACCATTCTAGATCTTGAATGGCTCATCAGGAGAGGTTTACAAATAAACATATTTTTTTGTTCAGATGATGAACCCAATGATCTGTTATAATAACATGTTTTCCTTAGTTTTAGAATTCAATAGGATGCTTCCTCCAAGAGGAAACATCCAGAAGAAGCGAGGCGATGGAATGCCCTAACTTAGTACATAGAAACCTGAGGGAATCATTGAAGCCTATTACCATTAGTGAATGACAAGATTTGGTTGTTCCTATTGATTTCTACAACTAAGAAAAATTGTTCCTGAACTGGATCCAAAAGTGATGGCTGTGTCCTAGCCACCTGGATACAGATCCCTGGGGACTAGCGGGTGAGACACCTTCTGGTTTCTCACAACGTACGCAAGATTGTTGTTTGAGGTGTCCCTGCATATTGCGTACTACATATTTTCAATTCTCGAGTACATCAGAGCCTTGCTGGACCATGCATCTAAATTGTACATCATGTTGACTGTTCCCTTAGTCATTTTGTCCTGCACAGTATATGTGTGTGCATTTCATACATCCTTTTTTCCTGCACCATGAGTGGTAAGGCCCCAAAAGGGAAAGGGGTAGACAGTGACGTGTTGAGGACACATGTGCCCCAGCCCCAGGGGAATGTGGTGTACCTCAGCCTACAGGTGATCCAGCACCTGTATGTGGACATTGTAGGAGGCAGACAAGTGAACCAGAACCACCTACGACCACTGGGTCCAAGATCGCACTGGAGAAAGTTGCACAGAAGAAGAAGAGCTTCACTGATGTGGATCTCCAGATGCTTGTAGACTATGTCACGGAACACCATAATGAGATGTACCAGTTTGCGGGCAGCACACATACACCCCTCACAATGAATGGTGCATTGGCAGTATGTCATGGGACTCATCAATGCATGTGGTGTAGAGAGGCGAACTGCTGAACTGGTCCAGAAGCGGTGAATGACCTCATGAAAAGGGCCAATAAGAAGCTCAGTGACAGCCTGGCATCTGCACTGGACATTGGAGGGTGTCAGCAGAGAAGGAGCAGCTGAACCGAATTGAAGAGGCCACAAGTCAACTCATCAGCCGTGTGCAGGTGCAAGACGTGGGAGGCATGGTGACCTATGAGGAGACATGTGGTGAGTGGCATTTGTTTGCATTGTATGTGTGGATAATTATGGTTGACCAACCCATATATGTGTAGCAGTACAGCTGTCTACAGTTATCAGTCATTCTTGGCCAATCCATGTTTGCTACTATGTTCACTTCTGTCACATGGCCTGCATTCTGGGAGGTTGCTGTGTGGTTCCCATGTTTGGCACATGATTGTGTGACATTTCACATCACTGTCTACTGGCCTTCACAGCAGTGCAAGTACTTGCATGCAGGAGTACAATATCCAAAATATGTCCACATTGCAAGACCCCATGATTTGCCCCCCTGATAGGCACACCTTACTCACAGGGCACAACTTTGTGTCATGCCGAAACATACCTAATCCACATGAGTCAATCATTGCCACATTCATGGTGCCTGGTTATTTGCATTGTACATCAAGTACATGTGATATATGTCACCCACACACATCATTTGCTGATGAGTTACATGTTTGTACCGTCACCAGTACTTACGGTATGCCTTGTCAGAATTAATTTGCAAGCTTCTTGTACACTGTGGTGTGACCAGCCTCCTGGGATAGGAATGCCCACAGACCACTGCCCTATGTATCAGGGATTATGTTCAAGCAATGTATGATGGATCATTATTCCAAGGTGGGCAGTCTGGTACTCTCTCCTATTGAAATGTCTGTAGAGCGCCCATGCAAAAGGTTACGCTGATGAATAACGCCAATGAGTGTGCCAGTCTTCATTGCATGTCACAAAGGTGCATGTTCGAATAGCAAATATGATCATACAGTTCACATTTGAATCACCAGTTTGAAATGATAGGCCCGTATGTTTTTAGCAGTCTATACAAGACAGACACATGCCTTGTTGATCACATCGCTGTTGACGACACTCATCCAAACATTGCCCTGTCTGTGTCCTTAAGAGATACATACTTGTCCAGACTTGTGGATTCTGTTTCATATGGAATGACATGGCAGCAACATCACCCACTCAGATGTAGCATGAGGGTTCTGTTGCTCCTTGAGTCATGAGATTTGAAGATGAGGAGGTGCTGGTTCTTAGTCTGAGCATGCCTGGTCAACAATATTGACACATCTTTGTGGGATGATGCTCATAGAGAGGGACTGATGCCCCAACTAAATCACCCATACAGGAGGCAGCAATGTAGGCAATGCTTGTTGCACCTACAGACGATTCTCAGTCCATGAATGACCTTTACAGTATGAATAACAAAAGTTGCTCTTGATATTTCATATGAGGTCCACATTTACACAGACACTGCCTCCTCACCATAATGCATACCCCATGCCCCATGCATACCCCATGGATGAATTGTGCACAACAGAGCAGGACCATGTTTCAACTAACAGTGTTGGGATTGGCATCTCTACTAAGTGCTGACATGCAGAAAGTGAATACCATGTTGTTACGGTGTGGTATGGGGATTTGGTACAGACGAGTGTTGATTTTGAGGTGGATAAAGTGATTGATTCATGTGAATGAGTATGAGGACAGTATGGCACACTCATAGTAGATGCATGTCAACGTTTACAGCGCACAGTTGAATGTACAAGGGACACAGGGCTGGCTGAAGAGACTACCAAGTTGCACAATCACACAGGTCCTGAGCAAATATAGTGCACCGCCTAGTCCAAATCATGAATATGTAGTGTCAATTTTCATTGTGTGAGATGACAGTGCTTTTTACATGACTGTGTAATTCAAAGCTACAGTCAATGACTGTCAGTCACTCACTCATGGACAGTCATTGCCTGACACTGTTGTCATACACAATGTGATTTGACACTACATATTCATGATTTGGCTAGGCATACAGCAGGGGACTCACACCCACGTGAAATCACACACAGGGTGCAGGTAGACCTGGTGTCATCATTGATGTGACACATCAGATGGTAACAGTCATATGTGTGCTCACATTGTTTTCCAGCAGAGGGAGGCCTTGAATGTGAGGGTTGTGATGTGGCCAGCACGCTCGTCATTGATTGTACGTGGATTATTGTCTGCACAATGACACAATGGACCCTGCTGTTCTAATCAAGGTGCAGATTCACATTTAGGAGACATCTGACAGTGGGTGGAAGGTTGGGAGGATGGAGAGGAAGTAGGTGGCGAGGGAATACATGTGGGCCATGTCCCAATGCATCCAATGGAGCACTTTTGCAAGGACATCGCAGTTTGCCTTCCCAGGCATGAGGCATATGTAGCAATGAAGTGAAATATATGAACAGTCTTCTTGTGGAAATCGAGCAAGGTCATAGAATACCTGGCTGATTAACGAAGGGTGAACACACACCTATGGGGGTTACACCTTGGTAAGTGTCTACAAGTAACTGTGAATGACTTCTGACAAAAATATATCAGGACAGTTCTGGATGCTGCAGTTAGTTTTTTAATAAAACTGCAGTCTACGTGTTTTTAGATACACTTGATCGAGAGTTACACAAGATACAACAGTATTTACACATTTTGAAGGTATATAACCAGTTTGTGAGTGACAAATTTTAAATATTTGTAATGTTTTTTGAATGCTTACACATCCACTGGGTGGTCCTTGGGAAGGAAACCAGTGGATTTAGTGAGGTGATAGCATGTGATAGTCAGCACATATACATCAAAACAGTGAGGGGTTGAACAAGGACAACGCAAACAATATAACAGTCAACACGACAGTGTTTCGGCCAGAAAGTGAGCTTGGATGAGCTCTGATGGTGTGGCCTTCATCAGGACGAGATATTCCAAAGCGGGAAGTATCTTGTGAGGTCTGTTGAAATAAACAGACGGGGTGTTATAGGAGTGGGCACATACGTTAAAAACTAGCACAGGTAGAGGTATTAATACATGAAGGACCGGTGCTTACCGGAACTTCAAAGCGCGGTGGCTCAATGAGAGGCAGTGTCATTGGCTGTGGGTTGTAAACCTGCAGCCAATGACAGGGGCCCCGGAGCAACAGGCCTGGTTGCTTGTATCACAGCATCGTCAACCCTGCACACATGGTGGACATGTGCATGCTGGAGAGACAGCATGGGAGCAGCATATGTTGCAAGCCACCATCCGGCATTGTGAAATGTTACTTCATATTACTGAGGGCATGGATCACCTGTCCAAGAACAAGTCCACACCAGTGGCCCGGGATGCACAACAGCAGTGACTCTTGTCCAGCCTGGAGAAGAAACTGCATGCTTAGGTACGTTTCTCAAGATTATCCCACAGACTAGCTGTGGAGACCAACATCAAGTACAGACGGGCTGATCTGAAGAGTCTGAAGGACTCCCTGCATGCACATGCTAAGGCACATAGAGAGGCTCTGAAGCAGGAGATGTTGGCATCTTGCAACTCCAATCACTGTGAGATGGAGAACATGAGGGCTTCACTTCATGATGAATTCTCAGCCACAAGGAACCAGTTCCACAAAGAGATGGACACCATGAGGCAGATTCTATCCCAGCAACTTGAAGAGTCATGAATCAGCACACATATTGACTCTGTGGGCATTTGGGAAGAAGCACATCATGACCTAACAACATTTGGGGTGCTGGAGCATGCATCCACGTCACAGTTGCACTTAGCCAATGAAAACCAGGCTTTGGCACTTTGTGGACAGGATGCACCACCACCCCCACAAACATCTGAGGATCCACCGCAGGTGGGCACTCCCAGTAGACCCATGCCACCTCAACCACCTCTGCTTTGATGTCCATAAACCCATGGAGGGATTTTCTTTTTATCTTTGAACCTTTTATCAGTGCACCCACCCCGTACCCACTTCAGGAAGGACATGTTTCCTCCAAGTCCAGGAGGTACATATTTATTTTGTTTTGAACCTGACTGGGGTGGTATGATTGTTTTATTTTTCCCCCCTTGTTCGGTATGGACACATTGTTCTGATTTTTTCATGCCCCAGTCCAGGATGGACGATTCTTCTTTGTTTTTTCCCCCTGTCCGAGATGGACTATTTTTCTTTTGTTTTTCCTACCTTGACAGATGTGTTGTTGCCATCTCAAGTGATCAATGAGTGCAGTACCAGAAATGCAGCCATGCACAATGGTGTCAACTTCCATGATTGACTTGATTGCGTCAGGATCATATGTACAGGTAACTATTGGTTAATGGACTTTTTTAACATATGTGCAGTAAGCGTGATGTGCCCCTATGGCTGGTGACATGCAATATCACATGTTGTTGCTTTGATCCTGATTCATCCAGTGACTGCACTCCATGAGAGGTCCATACTGCACCATTTTCACCTCCCTAGTCCCCATGCCTTCTGCCGAACACTGGCCAACCATTCACAAATATAGAGGTAAGGTTTCAGTGGAGGTGATGAGGGTATCACATTAGGTCAGCTCTGATCCCAGGTACGGTTGAACATTGTTAATCATGTTAATGTCTGTTTTGGTGTGCCCCACAACCTGTGCATGCATTCTCAAACATGCGATTTTCAGCGGGTTAAATCATTTTGTCACTGTGAAGGTCAGTGCAAATGTGTGTTTGTCCACATGCATGTATTTGTATGTCCCCTTGAACATCCATGCATGTGCATTGATTTTCAGGTTGCACTTTCACAAAGTACAGCCAACTCATGGGAATGTACAGCACTTATCACACTTGAGCCATTGCCATTGTTTGCCACAATTTACAACTATATCCTCATTTCACTGAACTTCTGGACTTATGATTTTTCACCTCTTGCCTCATTGACCATTGTGATGTCTTCTTACTGCCACCCTTCCCCGTCCCATGTGTTCTATGGGGTCCTGCAGGTGTACTCCATGTCCACACTATTCTGTGACCTGTGCCAGTGCCCACTCCACAACCTTATCCGCTCACTTGACCTGACCTGCTACAAGTACACTCTTACAACCACATCCATTCACAGATCAGCAAGACCTCAGCTGTGCTGCTCCCCCTTATGACCTTGCTTCTGGAAACACAGATCTGGCCATTTGTCTCCATGCACTCCACAGGACAGGTTTGACACACTTGGTGCATCAAGGCTTGTACTGGTGTGTACTGGTTTGTACTGTGGATCCCTGACATTCTTTAACAGCATTCCCAAGTTCATTGTTTTTTTTTTCTGTTTGCTTTCTCCTTGCATGACTTTTTTTCCATGACATGTTGTTGTAATCCAGCACTGTGGGTGACTGCATGTTATGTGTGTGTACATTTTGGGCTTATGCATGTGGTACATCATCCTGTGCCTGTAGGTGTTGGCAGTACCAATTTATAAATGGGAGACAGAACTAAGAGAACAGGTACTGGTCACTAAAAAATCAGACCAAAAATGTGACCTAACGCATATAAAAATTACCAAATATATTTTAATAATAATCAAGCAGCAGGTTAAAACATGATTAAATTCAGAGGTCCACAACAAATCACAATACTTAACAAAAGGAACATAGGAATACGTAATAGGCAGACAAATGCTAGCTAAAACAAATACAGGAAATTACACAAACTCAATACACTTCAGAATACTTATTGTGTATCAGAATCCATCTGGATTATTATGCCATTCTTTTCACCACTCTATTTTTAATCCAGAGGGATGTCTCGACATGTTTCTGTTCATAAACCCAATTCACAAACATTCATCAGGAGAAAATGATTTCGACGAAAAAACCTAGTTCTTAAAGAGTCACAGACTTGATCTGAGTCAATTTCATAGCACCTTAAGGCGTACTTGTGGGGGCTCGCAACTTCAATAAAGATCAATTGGACGTAGGAGAGAGAATCAGTCCTGCCAAAGCCATTAGGAGACAGGTCCTATGGGTCAAAAGTTTCGGATGGGGTATCCACAGTACTCCAAATGTGTGTTGCTACACCGGAAAGAATCCTCCTTTCAGCAATCGGTCAGGGTGCACCTTCGCATGACACAGCACTTTCCGGGATCGGCCTGCATTATTCAGCTACCGATTCCTAACGTGTCATTTTTACATTATTTGTAAAACGGGAACGCGAGGACGATGCAGCCCACAGTCGAAGCGGCAGTATAGCCCTTTTCTGTGCCGTGGAAGTTTGATTTAGAGGAACCCTGACGTATTGCTCTTCCTCATTTTGCCAGGAGAATAGGGAATATGCATGATTATTTCTTTGCTTAGGCCCATCCCACACTTTGCGTGGAGTTTTGTGCACAGTGCTCAACTACATGCAAAGATGTGACGGACCTGTGCAACGCCATGGACATGCATGAAAAATTGTTCCATGAATTGCTGAAAGGGGGTTTGTTCACTGAAAAGTATGCAAAGTCATTTTTCAGCAAGCAAAACATTCTATGAATCAGGCACTTCATTTCATTAACAGATCAGCGCATAACTTTCTTGTTTGATAGGATGAGGATTTTAGATGTTGGCCATTGGCTGCAAGGTTGTTTGACTAAGCATATGCTGAAAACGCTACCAGCTGTGTTGAAGCCCTATTTGTAAAAGCAAGAGGAAATATCAAGGCTGGGTACTATCAAAAGAAAATACACCAAACACAGGCTTATAAAGTTTCACAGATCTTTATTACTACTGCGCAGTTTACAAAGAAACAAATCAGATAGCTATCTGGCCCTCAGTACATCAGCCCTTCAGTGTGAGAAGTGAGAGGAACTGGACATCTGGACATTCGGTTATTTATACATTTTCAGTAATAATGTCCAGCCCCTCTGCAAGTTAATAATCCATGGTCTAGAGTTTGTGCCGAGTTCACTTATGGCTTATACAACATATGCACATGGATTATCTTCAGTTTGCATACAAACAAGTTACAATGGCAACAGTGTATTCCAGGTTTAGCAGTAAGCCTTAGCACATATCCCTTCACAATGCAGTTCAGCCAGTGTCCACGCTCGATATTTACTTTACATTGTGTCGATGTATGTCCGTGGATCAGACTTATTGGTGCAGACTATCCTTAGACCACAAGTCAGGCATGGGACAAGGTCTCTTTACTCAGCCTAAACATTCGGCCAACCGACAGTCTAAACATTAACTAAAGTGCAAGGTTCGGGAAGGCTCGGTTACAAGTTGGAAACACATTCCACCATTTTAGAACACAGAGTTACATTTGAACAGAAATCAAAATGGCGGATGATCCCAAAATGGTGGCAAAGACGATCTAAAATCGGCACATTAGAAATGCGGTTTTCTTCGCAGAGCGACTGTGCTTAGGGCAATATATGTTACAGAAGGAGGCACAATATAATTTCCCTTTCAACAAACCCTCCTTTTGGCCAAAGCCAAACGCTGAACTACTTCCAGTCACTTTACGAGTAACTCCATGTCACAATGTCCATACACCCTGAATCACTATTAGAAATATCGATTGCCATGAGGTCAGAAACAGATATTTCTTTCAACACAAATTCGTTTGTCATCTTCTCTGGGGCGCGTACCTCTTGTCCTAACGTTCCCATCGCCTGTGCACAACATCCTCCTAACACTGAACATATGACAGGAAGACACTGTATACAGCAACAGACAACAACAGTATACCCAAAATAATCAGCAAGACTGAAAGTAGCTTCCAACCCAAGATCATAAGGAGTCCCAGAACCAAGCGCTAAGATTCCAGTTTCCCTAGGGAATGTGCACTTCTGAACTTAGGATGTGCAGATTTTGTATTGCCTTAAAGATGGTTGGGGAGGAATCTGGCACGAAAACGCAGCAATCTAATGCCATCCGGTTCTGAAGTGCCACTAACCTTATTGTTTTCTGTTCTAAAGTCATATTATAGAGTATGTCAGTGGTTTGTTCGATTTCAACCCTTGAAATCACCCATTGACTGAGTACCATTACTCTGTATGCAGAAAGAAACTGAATCGGGGATGTGGTTAACAGTTTAGGAAGGTGACGTGGCATCCCTATTGCCTATAGGAGCCATCTTGAAAGAGATCAAAGATTGAAAAGGACGAGACAATTTATCAGAAGGCCTAATAGAAGCAGCATTAAGCTTGCTCCTATTTGCAAAAAGTGAGCATCCCAGGGGCGTTAAAACTCGTCTCTCAAAATCATTCAAATTAGTTCCATCAAAGTTCCCTGAGATGCTATCGTTCCATTGACCAAATAATAGTGCCCTTAAAGAAGCATACCATGGAGTAGTCAGAGGTAAAGGATGAATATACCAACCCAACCCCTTGTCTCCGTGTTGCGGTAAATGCGAGCAGACCCAACAATTAGATTAAAAATGGCATGTGTGGCATTCATTATGAGTAATAAAGTGTTGTTGTGGTAACTCTGTCTGTGCTGAGAGTCTCTACGATATAGAGTGTGCAGAAGCACAAAAGTTGTAGAAACAGGAGGTACATTTTCAGTGGGTAACAAAATTTCAAGCGGATGTACTCCTTCCAAATACCAAAATCCTAAGGCGATTACTATTGTGAAGCCGATTAGCATAATCACAAGACAACAATAGGTTTTCGGGGCCCACGCATTCGATTGTTCATTACTACTATCAGGCACACAGTCTTTTATTTGTTCCGTACGGGTGGGAGTGGTTGCAGGCATTGTTTCTTCAAACGAATATTCCAGAGTTTGTTTGCTGGCGATCTCCTGATTGCACATTTTCTTAGCCCTTCCCTAACCCCAGCCAACAGAATTCCTTACGTACAAAAGAACGGGCCAAAAAGACAAGCCCTCCGATGATTTTTCCTGGTGGCACAGATGAACCGTGCAGTAAGTCTAGCTCCGTGGACGCAGATCGTACCTTGTGACTCCTGGTACTGTGTGATCTGAGAACAATGTGTCATTGCTTCCTGATGGAAGTGACGGATCCGTGACAGACCCTGACAATGGCAAAAAAGGATCTGTAAGTAGAGTGTGGAGATAAAGCGTCTGTTTCCCCAGGCCCCACGGGCTCAGGAAGAGTCTCAGACGCACTCTCGATGCTGCTCATTACTATGTGATTGTTGGGTGCAGCTCAGGTAAGGACTTCTGTGTCTTCTGTATTGTGTGGCAAAGGGAAGGGAATCCTCTTGATATGTGACGCGTGGCTCCAATGCTTTCGCCCCAACACTCGTACTGCGGTCTGTGTGGCCAACAGAACTTGGTGCGGGCCCCTCCAACGCGGTGCGCTGCAGGATGCTCTTTCAAATGGTTTGAAAAGAACCCAGCATCCAGCCCGTATGCTGTTACCTGGGCCCTCGTACCTCGTCGGAAAGAAGTACATGTTCAATGTCACACAAAGATCGGGGCTTAGGTAGGTTCCAAATGTTAGCTGGCCTACCCACAACCACCTCAAATGGGGAGAGCCCAGAATTAGTCTGTGGGGTTGTTCTCATTGACAACAACACGATTGGTAAGGCATCCGGCCATTTCAGTTTGGTGCCGGCACACGTCTTAGCAAGCTTGTTCTTTATGATGCCGTTATGTCTCTCTGCCAAACTAGCACTTTGAGCATGTCTAGCCGAATGGAACCGTTTATCGATCTGTAATCTCGTGCATATCTGCAGAATTACAGCAGCGATAAAATGTGGACCATTGTCTGACCAGATTACCCTTGGCAAACCAAACCTAGGAAAATATTCCTTAAGCATGGTTTTCGCCATTGTCATTGTTGTGGCATCTTTGACAGGGAAGGCTTTAACCCATTTACTAAAGGCGCCGATAACAACTAGTACATACTTGTAATTGTTACAACGCTCCATTTCAATTAAATCAAAGTGGATAACCTCAAAGGGGACAGAAGGTGGAGCAAAACTACCCCTTGGAGTCGATGTGCCCTTTCCCATATTATGCTGCAAACAAATCATACAACTTTGAACAAAACGTTCAGCTACTTTGGAGATTTTATCATTCACCCAAACATTTTGTAACATTTTGGTAACCTTCCATGCACAGATGTGGATAGGGCCATCAGCCATAGCGACCATCATTGTAATGTACGCATCTGGCAACAACCATTTCCCTTCTAACTTGTCCACATAACACCCGTCATTATCCAATCTTGCCAAACCCTCAGCCCATTTCTTAGATTCTTCTAATGTGGCCTCAGCTTGAATACTCTTTACAGATTCGATACCCTCATCCAAAGTACAAACATCAGTGGCTTCCCTTGAAGTATACATTTCTGAAAAGCGATCAGTGGCAGTCTGTTTAGCTATCTGGTCAGTGAAAGCGTTCCCTGTTCCCACATCATCTTTAATTTTCTGATGCGCTGCGCATTTCATGATTGCTAATTGAGTGGGGAGTGCAAGCGCTGAGAGTAACCGTACTATCAACGAGCCGTACTGGATCTTAGTTCCATGCGAGATCAAGAAACCTTGTTCTGCCCAAAGTCTGCCGACGTTGTGAACCACCCCAAAAGCATACTGACTATCAGTATATAAATTTACTGTAAGCCCTCCGGAAAGTTCACAAGCTCGAGTCAATGCTATAATCTCTGCGGCCTGCGCGGAGTTATGCGTGATTCTCTTGGTTTTCACAATCGTGCTCATTGTGGTGATTGCATAAGCAGCCGTGGATGTACAATCTGGAATTTTGAAACAGGAGCCATCACAAAACAGCTCCCCTTGTGGATTGTTCAAAGGAGTATCTTTCAGATCGATTCTGACTTTAGTCTCTTGCTCTGTGGTGTAAAGGCAGTCATGTGACGCTTCGTCACTGCAAGCCGTACCTTGCGGGAAAGGTAAAAGTTCAGCCGGATTCAGAATGCAACACCTCTGAATTTTAATGTGCGCAGCAAACAATTCATATCTCGTTAATCGTGCGGAGGTGAGGTGGTGCGTTTGTGTTCTGTTTAATAGAACATCTACAGAGTGAGGTACCATCAAGGTTAAAGCATGGCCTAGGACCATTCCCTCGCTCTGTTTTACAGATGCAGCAGCAGCAGCGACAGCTCTCAAACATCTCTCAAACATCTTGGCAAAGCGTATGCACCAGGATCAAGGAAGAAAAGTAGCCGCAGAGCCTATTCTTGCCTCCATGTTCCTGCGTTAATACAGCCAAAGCACATCCATCCCGTTCATGCACATACAACACGAAGGCCTTTTCATAATTTGGTGTGCCCAAAACTGGTGCTGAACACAGTGCAATCTTGAGCAGATCAAACGCTTGCTGGTGTTCCAAGTTCCACGGCAATGGTGAAGAAATGCCCTTCTTTGTCAAAGCCAACATTGGTTTAATCGTTAACGAGAAGTTTGGGATCCACTGTCTACAGTAAGAAGCCATTCCTATCAAGGCTCTGACTTCCTTCTGTGTAATTGGGACAGACATGCTAGAAATGATTTTTATCTGCACAGGCGTCAACCTTCTTCCCTCCTTTGACAAGAGATGTCCTGTCGACAATACTGAAACTTTTTGAGTAAAGTTTTGTGTCCATCTTTTGTTAGATGAATAAGCGACAACACAGTGCCCTCCTTAAAGGCACTCTCTGAGTCAGCAGCTAAAATGAGATCATCCAGATATTGGAGCAGTGTACAAGTGGTAGGCAACTCAAGTGTGTCAAGCTGCTCTTTCAAAGCCCTACTATAGATGCTCGGACACTCTGTGTAACCTTGCGGCGCACGGGTGAATGTGAACGAGAGTCCCCCTAAGGTGAACGCGAACAGATATCTGCTATCCTTGTGTATGGGAATGCTGAAGAAAGCATTCTTAAGGTCTATAACACTAAAGAAAGTAGCAGAAGCCGGAATCATGGTTAATATTGTCGTCCCATCAAGCACAATGGGAAATTGTGGAACAACAATCTTATTGATGACACGTAAATCAATGATAAAACGAAAAGGAATTGCATTATCGCCTTCCTTGTACATAGACAAAATCAGACTATTGCACAAACTACCTGCAATTTCCTCAATTACACCACGATGTACAAAATCAGACTATGCATTTCAAACCTTGCTCACCATCGACCAGAATCTTATACCGAGGAATACGTGGCTACTTTACTCCATGTTTCAAAATGATCTTAACAGGCTCAATTTGTAGAACACCAACATCATTGTCATCAATTGCCCACAAACACTCCGGAACATCACTAAATTCCAACGGCAAAGGTCTAGTCAAGAACTGAGAGACAGAAAGTTGCTGTGGTGAAATCGTCAAATGCACTCCATCCGAAGAAAAATGAATTACAGCATTTAATTTAATTCCTTCAACAGATTCAACCCCAACACATTTTCTCCACAGTTCGTAGTCAAAAGAAATGGACAGTGGTCCGTGAATGGACCCAATGTAATCGGTACCGGCGAAGAAACCGGACAGACTGCTGGCGTACCAGAAAAGCCTACAGAAACATTGGTTTGCCCTGACAGTGGAATGTTTGGAACCCGTGAATGGGTAACAAACATTAGTGATACCTGGGTTCAGTCCGCAAACTCATTTTCTGATTCGGAGTCCATGGACACCCCTGAACCAATCCGGGGCTGCGTGACATCAGCGAACATCGTATTCGCCTGCTGTTTGGATATACAAAAATGTGAGCTGCGTAATATTTTTGGGAACGGTCGCCATGTTGAATCTGCAGAGAGCCGCTGGTGTCTGCACATAGATCAGTGAGAAAAAAAGTGTGGAAAACAAGAGTATGTCATCCTCACATGCAAACCAATGCAAGAAGGAATTCCCCAGTTTTATTGATAAACAATTTAAAAACTCAAACATCTCAATGATAGCAGAGATGTAGAGGTTGAATAGCATAGGGGCTAGGATGCAACCCTGTCTAAGCCCTAGACACGAATCAATGGTTTGAGAACGGGAACCCCCTTGTTTAATCACACCTGGATTTGTGAGTTTCCATGTTGGAGCATACTAAGTTTAAGTGGGCACTCTGGAATTCCCCACCTTTCGAGTGTGTGCCATAATCTTTCTTTGTTCACCCTATCAAATGCACTACATAAGTCCATAGGATAATAGTTGGTATGCTTACTTAGGTGCTTACGGTAAAAAAGCTGCAATCTCTGTTTCCTTTTTCTGTAAAAAAATTTATAATTTGCTAAGCATAATAATTTAAAAGCTTTAATTGCATACAATATAACATATACATTTACTTTTTTCACCATCATAAATAGTACATTCTATGATTCATGTTTGGTACAAGAGTAATGTGTGCTACACTGTTGTTGTATTGATATGAAATGATCATTGAGTCATTGGGAAGAAAATCCATAGATGATTTAAAAGAAAAAAAAAACAATTACAATTATATGGGTGTTAAGTGTGATAGCATGTTTCTTTTGAGTGTGTTTTAATTAAGGGCATATTCTAATTATATTGGACTTTACAATAAGTTTTGCAGTAAGAAGAATTGTGATGGCATATTTTATGTGTATTGCAACCAAGGGTATTTTAGATAGATATTACAAATACTATGGTAGTATTTAAGAAGTAGTTTGATGTCGGTTGGCTTATTCTAACTGTTTATTGTACGATACTTTAGTGAGTAAATTTCGGTTCAAGGGATAGGAAGTAGGCATTTTTTAGATTTGGTGGTAATGTTGGCGTATTGTAATTATATAGGATTTTACAAGAAGCATTGCAGTAAAGAAATGTTATGGCATATTTGAAGTGTTATGCTATGAAGGGTGTTTTTGTAGTAGGTTGATACCTGTTGGTGTATTCTAACTATCTTGGCTTTTAAAATAAATATTGTAGTATTATGGATGTAGTTAGATTCCTGTTAGTATATTCTAACTGTTTACTTTGCTACAGTTTAGTGACTAAATTTGGGTTGAATGATTATTAAGTATGTGTTTGTTAGATTTGCTGGTGACCTATCTTGTAGAATAACGGAAGTGTTGTTACATTCAAACCAACCACTTATTTTTTTGGCATATGCCGTTTAGTAGCTCAAAATGGTTGTAGCACCAGTGTGGTAGATTATGTAGATGGTTGTGAAGGTTTTCTTGCCAGGAGATACTTGGCCATGTGTGATGCTAGTAAGCTTACATTTATTTTTGGTACCATCTGCATTGTATCTTAAAAGCGTTAGGGTCACATGTTATCCATGTGATTTTATTTGTATGTTGGAACGATTGACTGAATTACAAACAGGGCAGAATATTGTATGATTTGCAATCTGCAGAAGGTGGTGAAATGGAATATGTTCAGAATGGTGTATGGATACATGCACAAATCATTCATTAGGGATGTGCTCTTGTGAAACATGGTTGTGGGGAGTGCATGTATGTTTCCACATGTATGAAATCTGAAGATTTCATTTATAGGGATGTTTTAGGTTTTCAGTACATTAGGAATGATTGTGGATTTTCCTGTGTATTCATAGTGTATGTTATCATTCCTGTACAGTAGTCCGATTCTTGCCTTACCTGAGACACTGTAAGTGCTGTCAGGATTGTTTGTGGCATTTCCTATGAAGGACGATAATTTGCAAATACAACTGTGTGAGCCATTTGAGTAAATCTTGTGAACATTCAGTGGCATTGATTGCTACATTTGCATAGTAATATACTCCTGGTGTGATACTAAATTTAAATGGACCAGATAGTTCTGCCCCTGCATCCTTTGATGGGCCTGCATTTGTTTGTTAAGAAGGTACATTTGTCTCTGTCACGGGATGACACCCTGTAAAGAGAGGCACAGGACACCCAGGAAGGGTTTCGGGTGGTTGTGCCAAAGTAAGGTGGACAGATAAGTACACACACAGCTGAAAGTAATGAGAACGAAGTGTAGTCAAGTGTAGCAAGGAATAAGGTACAACAGAATGGATTCCCTCTAGGGGTGTATGTAGATATAGGAAAAGTGTATTCCACGGACCTTAGGAAAAACTCTAGCCTTCTGCACAGTTTGCTATAACAGAGGCCCACGCTGTTTGCTCATGGCTTGGAATAACAGCTATGGGTGTCTGTAACGTAGAAACGAGACAAGGGAAGGGACAGAGGTTGCCTGATGGAAACCAACAGACAAGCCCTGTACAAAAGGGTTTACAAACAATACAAGAGAAGATACTTACAGACAAATCCAGGAAAAGGAAGTTGATAGCAAACTAGCAGAAGGAAATGAAGGGAAAGTCGTGTAACAGGATTGGATAGCAGAGGACAGTAAGGAACAAGGTTGAGAGCTCAGAGGAGCAGGAAAGCAATGAGCAAGCCCACAGGAGCAAGGCTGTAAGGTAGGGAGCCCAGAGGGAAAGGGCTTAAGGCAGTGGAGTAAAGCAGGCTGCATGGCAAGGAGCCCAGAAGGGCCGGGTAGCAAAGAGTGAGCCCTGGGGGGCAGGGCCGCTGACCGTAGGTTGCAGAGGACTGTAGAGGGCTGCTAGGCTGAGAACCCAGCGGACAAAGGCTGTAGGTAGCAAGCAGCGGAGCGTGATCGTCTGCAAGGTAGGAAGCCCCAAGGGCTGTTGGCAGAGGAGAGAAGCGGGCTGCGCGGCAAGGAGCCAGAAGGACCGGCAGCAAGGAGTAAGCCCAGAGGAGCAGGGCCGTTGACTGTAGAAGGCTGCAGAGGACAGTAACCTGCAAGGTAGGAAGCCCAGAGGACAAGGGCTATAGGCAGCTGGAGTGAGGCAGGCTGCAGAGCAGGGAGCCCAGAGGGCAAGGGCTGTAGGCAGCCGGAGTGAGGCAGGCTGCAGAGCAGGGAGCCCAGAGGACACGGGCTGTAGGCAGCCGGAGTGAGGCAGGCTGCAGGGCAGGAGCCTGGAAGACCAGGGCGGAAGGAAGCAGCTGAGCGTGATCGGCTGCAAGGCAGAAACCCGGAAGGGCAAAGGCGGAGGCTGGAAAGTATGAGAGTGTGATCGGCTGCAAAGCAGAGAGCCCGGAAGGGCAAGGGCGGAGGCTGGAAAGCAGCAGAGCATGATCAGCTGCAATGTAGAGAGCCCGGCAGAACACTGGATCCAAAGCAGGAGAAAGGAGGAACCGCATACAAGATCCGTAGCTCGAAGCAACAAGGTGCCGGAAAGAACTCCTAATGCAAGAGACTGAGCCTCTGCAGGCAGCAGCTTTTATACTGCCCAGCCCAGCATAGAGACAGGCTAATTGGTCGCACCTGGCTAAGCACACCTGCAGACAATCGCCCACCTCCCTCTCTGTTCCTGAGCTGGTGGAAGCATAGGAGATCCCTAGGGCTTCTGGGGATTGTAGTTCCGAAGATGGCGAATAGGAATGGCCAGGAAAAGATGGTTATAGCCAAGTGCATTGTGGTAAGTGTAGTTTGTTGGGAAAAATAGAAAAGCACCAAAGTCTCGCAAATGGGAAATAAGGTCCATATTGATCGGAAATGTATGCGCCCATGGCGCAGGCATGACAGTCTCTTTGTCTTCTGATGGACGTGCAATTGATTTTGTACTAGATAGTTTTGTGTTTGTATTATTTGATGGAGCAGCAGTTGGTCTTGTTGGGAGATATGATATGATATAGCATTTATAACGCGCCTATACACAAGTGTTTTAAGGCACGATGAGGGGGAACAAAGGGAAGACTGAACAACAATCCTACTAGGCCAGATATCATTCAGATCGTGTAAGTGCATGGGGAGGGGAAAAGGGAAAAGTGTGTGGGGAAGGGAGAGGGGAAAGTGCAGCACATGGGATAGTTGAATACATAAGATAAATAAAACAGCCACTGGTGGCAAGTGCAAGGTAAGTGCAGACATAAGTGCTGGTAGGGGGACTGTAGTGATGCAGAAAACAGTCCCCGGGTGCAGGGGTTGCCAGGGAGGCAGTTCAGGTGGCCAACTGGCAGGGCCTGGGCCCGAGAATCAGAAATGGTGGCCAGGTAACCAGTGCCGTTACTTCCAGGAATTTAGCAGGGGAGAGGGGGAGAGAAAGTAGAGGCAAAGAGGAAGGTTTTGAGGTGCTTCCGGAACCAGAGATGGTTCTCCTTAAGTTTCAGGGAGGCAGGAAGGCTGTTCCAGAGGGAGGCCCCTGCCGAAGAGAGAGATCTACCACCAACTCGTTGCTTGGAGAAGCTACTGACCATGAGGGAGTTGGATGCGGATGAGCGAAGAGCTTGAGAAGGAAGATATTTAGGAAGAGAGAGTTGAAGGTATCGCGGTCTTTGACCCCAGAAGGCCTAGTGGACAATGCAGAGGGTTTTAAACTTAATCCTTGCAGCCACTGGGAGCCAGTGAAGAGATTTCAGTCCTGGAGAAATACGATACCTGGGCTTGAGGCCAAGGACAAATCTCGCAGTCTGGTTCTGGATAAGTTGCAGAGGGCGGAGAGTAGAGGCAGGCAGATTTAGAGAGGGGCTGTTAAAATTGTCCATCCTAGAGAGAACCAGGGCTCTGGAGACAGTGAGCTTCTGGGGGAAGGACAGGAAAGGAAGGATACCTCTGAGGAGGTGCAGCTGGTAGTGTGACTTCTTAGAGATGTCGGAGATGTGAGGTGAGAAGGAGGGTGTGGAGTCGAAGATGACTCCGAGGTTTTCAGCCTTGCAGGTGGGAGCAGGAAGAGGGCCAAGGGAGGCCAGCCAGAGAGCTGCAGGGAAGGAGGGAGCAGGTTTGCCGATGATTAGAATCTCAGTCTTACTGGCATTAGGGCAGAGGTCATTGGCAGAACACCACTCATGGATGGCAGACAGACAGTCAGAAATGAGGGAAGGAGAGGAGGAGGCCGAGGGTAGCCTGAAAATGAGCTGGGTATCATCCGCATAGCACTGAAAGTTGGGGCAAAGAGCGGCAATGAGGTGGGCAAGGAGTGCCAGGTATTGGTTGAAAAGCCAGGGAGAGATGTTAGACCCCTGGGGGACACCACAGGTAGAGATAAAGATATCAGAGAGGAAGGACCTGAGTTGGACCCAGAATATCACGGAGATGGTTGAGCAGGATGGCATGATTGACAGTGTCAAAGGCAGAAGAGAGATCAAGCAAGATGAGGACGCACAAGGTGTTGGAGACAAGGTTGGAAAGCAGGTCTTCACAGATGTTCAGGAGAGCAGTTTCCGTGCTTCTGGCAGCTCTGAAGCCAGACTGATAGTCATGAAGACAACCAACAGATTCAGTGTGGAGATTAAGCTGGGAGAAGGCCAGTTTCTCCAGGAGCTTGCCCAGAAAGGGAGTGATGGAGATTGGGCGATAGTTAGCCGGGCAGGAAAGGCCGGCAGAGGGTTTCTTAAGAAGAGGGTGCACAAGGGAGTGCTTCAGGAGTGATTGCAGAAATCAGCAAGGGAAGGAGCCAGGGAGTCGACGTGGTCCTTGATAGTTTTGGAGGAACAGGGGTGAACCTGTTTCAACAAGACTTTCATATGTTGGACTTGTATAGAAACCTTGTCTACAGAGAAAAGGGGAAAGGCAGAGAAGGAGGGAGGGGGGTGGCTGCAAAAGTGCCAACGGAAGAGCAGGGAATAGAGGGAGGGAGGCAATAGGAGGAGAGTGAGGACAGGATGTCCTGAGTTTTAGAAATGAAGTGAGAAGCCAGTGTCGTGCAGAGGGCCTGGGAAGGGGCAGGAGAGGTAGAGACTGCGGCAGGATTGGCCAGTTTCTTGCAGATTTTAAAGAGTTCAGCCGAGTTGTTAGATGCTGCAGAGACGCAGGCTTGGATATGAGCTCTCTTCTTGGTGAGGACGCAGAGCCGGTATTGCATTTGCAGCAGGCGGCATGCCAGTTTGTCAGAGGATGAACATGAAGCATGCCATTTTCTCTCGGCCACCCTGCACTTGCGTATTAGGGTGACGAGGTCTGAGTCATACCAGGAGTTACACTTGGCTTTGGGCTTCATGCAGATTTTCATGACAGGGGCAAGGATATCGAGAGTATCAGATATAGAAGAGTGGAGCGTGGCGAAGGCTGTGTCAGGGTGAGAATCAGCCAAAGTGGGAGGAGGGGGTGAGAAGGTGGCGGCAAAAGCCTCACCTGACACGCGCTTCATGGGGTGGATGACCGAGAAGGTGGGTGGCAGTGATAGAGGTGGCTTGGCCTGAGGGGTAGGGAGGGTGAGGTGGGAGGATAGGAGAAAGTGATTACTCCAGGGGAGAGAAGTGGAGAGAGGGACAGAGAGGGGAATGTCTGAGGAGATCAGAACATCGAGAGTGTGCCCTGCAGAGTGAGTCGGGCCAGAGGGGAGAATAGTGAGTGAGAGAGAGTAGCAGAGGTCGCAAAAGAGACCAGAGGGAGGACAGGAGGCATCCAGGTGGATGTTGACGTCTCCAAGAAGAAGGAGTTGAGTGGTAGAGGCCAGGAGTGAGGAGGAGAGGTCCGCCCACTCAGAGAGGAAGGAGGAAATGTGACCAAGTGGCTGATAGACAGTGGCCACAGTAAGGGAGTGGCTAGGGGAGAGAGAGAGCCTGCAGACGAGGCATTCAAACAAGGAGTAGGACTGCATATGAGTGACAGTGTCAGGAATCCACTCAGGAAGATCAGGGCTACACCACCACCAGAGCGGTTGGACCCGGGCACGGAGAGGATCTTCTAGCCATCAAGTAGGAGAGTGTCAAAGCTTGTGACAGAGCCGGCTGTGAACCATGTCTCGGTGAGACCAAGGACATCAAGGTCAAGTTCTTCCAGAAGGCGGCAGATATCAGAGTGCAGAGTGAAAGTTTAGAGTGGCAATATGGAGAAGGTTGCCATTCTTGAAGGGCTTCTGGGGAGGGATACAGATCATAGGTATGCCCTTCAGAGGTGTAGGGGGAGCCCGAGAGGGGGCAGAGAGGGAAGTAGGAGGCAAGGTAGCCAAGGAGGAGGCAGAAGGGGGAGGTGAGGTAGTCAGGGAAAGGCGGCATGGGACAGCAGGAGAAGAAAGGAAGTTGATGAGGCGCGGGTAGCATCTATCAAAGAGATGAAGGTTGGCCTTAGGGCCTTGGACCAAGATGGTCCCATTAGAGAAGACATTGATGATGATCTTAGAGGAATGGAAGGAGTCCAGGAGGGCGTCTCAACGGGTAACACCATTAATGGGAGAAGAGGAGAAAGGAGAGAGCACAGAGACCATATGAGGGGTCCATAGGTCTGGTGAAGGAATGACAAAGACGATGTCGGTGAGAGTTTCCTTGGAGGAGGCACTGGTGAAGGTGTCAGCAATAGGGAGGCCTGGGTTGGAGACCAGGATGTCCTTTTTAAACCTCTTCCTACCAAACTTGGTGAGGAGAGCAGGATAGTCAATAGAGAAGCAGTTTGAGAAGATAGGAGAGACAGAGAGCACCATAGAGTAGGTGGGAGAGGAGGGGGTTGGGAGGGAGGTGTGGGCCCTAGGGTAGACAGACAAGACAGCGAGTGGCAAATGAGTAGAGCTATGGGACGAGAGATGAGAGCTCAGAAAATGCACATTCTAAGACAGGAGAGAAGACACACCTAAGTTTGAGAGTCCAGAAGAGGGAGAAAAGGCCTAGGTTTCACAATGCAATTTATGTGGTACTGATACAGGCAAATTTAAAACAACCAGTGGAAGGCCACCTAAGTTTGAGAGTCCAAAAGATGGAGAAAGGGCCTAGGTTTCACAATGCAATTTATATGGTACTGTTATAGATTCTGTTTGTATTAGTTTACTATTTAAAGATTTTCTTTTTTGAGGTAAAGGGTACATATCTAGATGGGGGCATACAGTGCACGTAGCCTGTTGCATTCCAAGATGCAAGGAATATCAGCATTGTCTTTGTTTGCATCAAAATTAAATAGGTATAGACTATTGTGTGTACGCAGATGCGAAAGTGCTGCATAACTCATACCTTCTTTAAGACTGTGCTGCCAATGTCAATCAATGCGTGATCTAGGGTTAGACCTTGTGATGTGTGAATAGGGCCAGCATATGCAAGAGATAAAGGGAATTGTTCTCTGCATACGTACATGTCTTTGAAAAAAAGGAAACATGCAATTGTGCGGGCCTTTTTTTAACTTCTGCAAATCTGTCAAAGTGGATATTGACAAAACTAAATGTTGTCATTTGAATATGTGTGGAAGACAACACCTGTACCAATTGCTCCATTGAATAAACCTTGTTCTACATCAAGGTTACATTTTAGAATTACTCTGCAGCTTATTTATTATGTATTTATTCATATTTTTAAAGCGCGCATCAGCCCATAGGCATCGTGGCACTGTTACATATAAGCGTGTCTGGTTACAAGAAATCTTAGAAGTTACATAGATATTTGCATTTTACGTTCAATTTGAAGTTACATAGTAGGAAGGCAGGTGCACTGTATAGAGCAACAGGATAAGATGCAGTAGATGTTTAACTTCAGTTTACACAGTATACGTAAGTAGTAAAGTGTTGCAGGTGTGGAAGATGCTCAGTTGTGAGGGGCAGGTGAGATTGTGTATTAAAAGTTTATACAAATTATTTATTTATTTTAGACACAGAGTTAATACTTTTTCTAATCCAGATGTGTTGAAGATACATTTTCTAAGTTATTTAGTAATTCTTCTGCTTGTTGACACATAGGGAGTGGCATTCCGTGTACTTCTAGTTTGTCTGTGGATGTCACTCATCGACTATCCAGAAGCTGGTGATCGATGGTTTTCGGCAGCTTCTTGACCTGACCAGCTTGAAAGTAGAGCCTGGGTTATTCCTTAGCCGAGTCCTCCTCTCTCTCAAGAACCCTTCCTCTAGATATACCCCTCTGCTGGATTCAAGACTGACAAGATAGAGGAGTCGATCAAGCTAAAGAGTGGGTAGCGACACCGCTAAAGAAAAAAGGACAGGTTTTTTCGAATCAACAATGGGATAACAGAAAACATCGTCTGGTATTATAACAACCTGAGTGAGAGGAAGGAGAAACGGGTTGAGAGACAAGGTTTTGAAGAATTCGTCAGTTGTGTTGTTTATTCATACCTAGGGTTGAAGGAGAGCCCTGGAAAGGGAATCCCTGTCTAGGAATTCAGAAATCTACCCAGAACCATGTTCTTACACAAGCACGCAGTGATATGCCACTAAGGCATCCAGAAAGAAGGAGGAAGAGTTTGAGAGAACAATGACAGGAGAAAATAACAAATAGATAGGTTAGTATAGGAGTCTAACCCGGTCGGAATGAGGGTCGCACTAGAGCCGGGTTGTGCGCTCTGTAGCTTCAGGGCGTGCCCAGTGCATGATGAAGGAATCCACTTGGGTATCACAAAGTCTAGGTAAGATGATCTCAATGTCTCCAGTCAGACAATCCCAAAGCAAGGAAGGAAACACACACAGAGCCACAACAAGGAGTTCAACACTAGGCACTCAATACTGGATGTAAATACCTTATAGAACGCGGAGCAGTCTGAGCATTCCGTTTGTTGAATGCTGTGCAGTGCTTGCTTCCACCAGCCGCTTGGTAGCGAGCAGATCGCACAGTGTCTGGAAGTAAGATGAAGTCCACAAGAAAGCCGTGTTCGTTTCACATGCGGTCAGCCAATGTCCGAGTCATAAGGCAAGAGGAAGTCCGAGTGGATGCCATGTTTGTTAGCGTGTTGGAGGAGGACCAAATCAGAATCGTGGAGCAGTAAGGAAGTCAGAGAGGATGCTGAGTTTGTTACCGTTTTGAGTGTGTTACGGCATTGTTTATGTCCTAATGTTTTGAAAATAGGTTGACCTTTTACTGGTGTTAACTGTAGGAGGTCTCCAAAAACAATAACATGTTTTCCTCCAAAAAGTTCTTTTTAGTCGTTTTTAATGACTTCTTCCAATCTGAGATGAATTAAAACCTGTATGAGGTTGGAAACTATGCTTAATTCATCCATCAGGAGCACTTTAATTTGTTTCTGAATTTGGCGTACTTCAGCAGCAGCTTCTGCTGATAATTTGTATTATTCTAATTTGTTTTGGTGTTCTACTGGGAGGAGCAGTAGTCGGTGTAAAGTTACACCACTTATGTTGTAGGCAGGTAAAACTGTTGGGGCATTTACACCAGATGAACGGTTATTTGTTAAGTGTTACATGCAGGAGCAGAGGTTTATCATTCTTAAAGCTACAAGTTTTAGTTTCATGTTCAATTTCTTCAGTGACTTGTATTTAAATGGTGAGTTGTTAATCATGTAGCTGTGATTTGAGCACTGACAAGTCTTCTTCAGATTGTTTAGATTGATACATGGTATGTGCTACCTCAGTCATGGCTATTTGTACTTAATGTAGAATGAGTGGCTTTCCAAGTGGTTCCTGGATTCCTGTAAGGGAAGGTTGCCTGCCCTCAGGAGTGTATTTATCTAGCAGAGCTTCAATTTCTTCCTCTTGTTGGTGTTCATTGTCCAACATATATTTGTATAGTTTGAAATTGACATTTGTTATAGGGCTTCCATTTGCTTCGAATGCTGCTTCAAATGAGTCATGGTCAAATAATAATTTAGGTTTAACAAGTTGCATTAGGGCCATGTAATAAAGATATCAATGTTGCAGAGATTTAAATGATAACTTTATTTGATTAATTGGGCTGGGTTTGGTACTTTCACTAGGCGTCCTTCATAAGTTGAGAATGAAAATGTGCCAGTTGACTCATTTGATGTGACATTGTTTTTGTTGGAGTAGTTTTGGGCTATGTCATACAGGCACATGTATTCCAAAACAGAACTTCTGTTTGGGTAGTATGTGTCAATTACGTTGTTTTTTTTTTTTAAATGTCCTGTCTGTTGGGATCATTTGTGGCTATAGTTTCTATCTCTTGAAGGATTTTAGTACTCTTTTTCGGGAGGAGGCTGGACCAAGGTTTAGCCGGACATTGTGTTTAGATTTACCATGTAAGGCTGTACCTGTAAAACTGTCAGCACCTTCGTTGCAGCCACATTATCTATGGGAGGTCATTTTTACACCTAAGCTGTACACTTTTTGTGACAGTGTTTTGTCAGATGATTTGTCATCCCATAGGTCTTTTAACTCTGTTTTTTCAACTTTGGTGACATATCTTGCAATTGCAGTCGAATTGTCTGCAATGTATTGTATGACTATGTTTGCATTCCACAAGAGGGCAATGATTGAATTGTAATCATTGATGTGCGTGGATGCTTTGTCTGTTTTAATGTTGTATGTGTTCTTAGGGGATTTGCCTTTTACTCTGTGTCTAAGAGGAGACTTCAACCTATTTACTTGTCCTTGTTTTGAAACTGGTCTACGGAAGCGAAAGCGACATTTGGTATAGTATTTACCTCTGTTCATATATCGCAGGATGTCGCAGGTAATGTATTTTTCAAAAAACTGTAAAACAGTGGCATCACTGTCATGGACAAATTTAGGAGCATTGTTTATCCACAAAATCATGTGGATGTGTGGTGCTCCTGAGGATTGATATTCATTTTCCAAAATCTTCAAATGGAGGAGTAGTTTTATTGCAGATGAAGTGCAGCATGGCAGTAAAGCATAGGTGAAAGTACCTTGATACATTGACAGAGTCAAGAGAACGGAGTTGTCCTGGTGTTTGCACCAAAAATGATTTTTTTTTTTATTAAAAAAAAAGTGTCTTGACCTCTTTCGCAACTTTGATGGTATTCCCATTAATGTTAAGTGCAGAGTAGTTTGGGTCAAGTTTACTAATGTTGGCTGTCGATCCAAGTATGAGGAGTTCTGTTTTATCATCATTCAGGCATAGGCCATGGGTGGACAGGCATGTCTGAATGATTAGATACATTTTTTTCACCAGAGCCAAGTCCACACTGTAGTCGCCCGTAAGTGGAATAAGGATCTGGGTGTCATCTGCATAATTTGTGTAGGTGACACCCAGATGGTCCAGCTTATCAAACCGAGGTTTTGTGAAGACATTATACAGTGTGGGCGAGACACATGAGCCTTGTGGTACCCCACAGGTTATTGGTGATAGGGTTAGCCGAGTCAGTGGTGGAGAAGACTCTCATAGTCCTATTATTTAAGAAGGATGTGATCCTTGTTATAGCATCCTTGGAGAAGAGGGCAGTGTTGGCCAGATGTTGACACAGTACATTATGGTGGACCAAGTCAAAGGCGGCCGGTAAGTGAAGGAGAAGTAGGAGAGCGGTTTTACCAGAGTCTTTAAGGGTGTCAATTTGGGTCTTAAGATCTAGTAAGGCAGTTTCAGTGCCATGTAGTGGCCTAAAACCTGATTGACGGATACCTAATAGGCGATTAGCCTTGAAGTGTTTCTGAATCTGGATATATGCCACTTTATCCAGTATTTTGAGGAAAAATGGTACAGTGGTGATGGGGCGGTAATTAGTGGGTATAGCATGGTCTAAAGTTTGCTTTTTTAGAAGGGGAAGTACCCAGGATTATTTTACGTTCCTAGGGATGGTCTCTGTCGAGAAGGATGCATTGATAAGTTTAGTTATGAAGGGGGATAGGTCTCTGGCAGCATCTTTGATCCGTTCGGCTGGGCAACTATCTCCCTCACAATTGGACGGTTTGAGTGAGGTGATAATTTGTTCAACCTCTAGAATGGAAACTTTAGAAAATCTGAAGCTTTGAGCAGGTTCTTTGGCACACTCTAGGGTGTATCACTGGTGCTTTACAGGTGTGTTGGGTGTGGTTTTGTTGGGGTTGATGGTGATTATTGCTCAGTGTTTTGGGTGGTCCAGTAATGGTCACTCTAAGGAACTCATGGTGGCAACAGTAAAGACAGACACAAGTGATCACAGTTGAAGGGTCTTTATAATGGGTGAGATAAAAGTCTAATCTAAACCCAAATCTAAAACGTGAGCAAGCTGTGACCATCAAATAATAATAAGGCAGTTCTAGTGGCACCTTGTCAAATAAAAAGGGCCTATACTAAAAGAAAATATACTATTGCCGATCCTTACTACTGAATTACAAAAAGATTGTGGGATAATGTTCACCAGAAAAGAAAGACATGTTTTCAAAATGAACAGTTAAGATGGTATGGCTGGGTCTCCCTTACGAATGTTTGAAGCACAGGACAAGGTGGGACTCATGAGCACAGCACACTCCTTGGCCCCATCAACACAAGGTTCACAGTTCCAGTTCAATACCATCAAAAAGTTCAGAGGCTAACTCTCTTTCAAGAAAAAGTCTCTTGTCATGGCGAAGGTAAAGGGCCGACAGGTGTGCGTGATAATTGTTAATGCCTGAATCTGCCTGACCCGTGTGTTGCGTCATGTCAGGTAAACGGCTCTGGTGTTAGTTTGTTGTCTGTTACCGTGTAAGAGAGTGTTTGTGTGGGAAAAGGGAGAGTAGAGCTTCTAAATATCCTACAGGGTAGGATGGGGAAAAGGTGTGACAAGGAAGGGGATACCACCTCTCAACCCTTGGTGTCCCACTTCCACTCCCTGAGGACCCCTTGCCCAGGTCAACCTCCCCCACTGGTCCACCCTCAGGAAATGGATCCAGTAGCTATGACCGTGTCCTGGCCACCTGGATGAGAGATCTCTGTGGACTGGCCGGTGAGATACCTTCAGGTTTCTCACATACCCTTCCTCTATGCAATGTACCAGCATCTGCTTCACAGAGGAACTGGGACAGGAAATCTACATTCCCCTGGTCTTTTCCTTTCCGGTGTTCCCCACTAAAGCAGTAGAGCTGCATGTCTAGAAACCATTGTATGGCATGTGGGTTTGAGTCTTTGTGTTGGCTAATCCAAACTAGGTGAGAATGATCAGCGACTAAGGTAAAATGTATTCCTAAGAGGTAGTATCTCAGGTGGATAATGGTCCACTTGATGGCCAGGGCCTCCAATAGCAGCACAGAGTAATTATTTTCACATTTGCTCATAAAGAGAAAAGGGTGCTCTAATCCATAGCAGATGTGAGATAGGAATACTCCTAACCCTGTAAGGGAGGCTTCTGTCTGCAATATAAAATATTTGCAGAAGACTACTACCTTCAGGATTAGGTTTTGGCACAGAGTTTGCTTTAAGGTGTTATAACATATATCATCCTATTCAAACCAATGCAGTTTCTGGGGTTTAGCTTTCTTACATTTATCGGTCAGCCTTGCTGTTTTGTCCGAAAAATTAGGGATATATCTACGGTAATATTCTATTGACCCTAGAAAGTCTCTCAAATCCCTTTTCGTTTTGGGGGTAGGTGTTTCAAGAACAGCTCTCACTTTTTCATACTGGCACTCTATGTTTCCATTCCCCACCAAATGAAACATACATTTTACGGATGATTGTGCTACTCTGCATTTAGATGGATTAGCAGTTAGGCCGGCTTGTCTCAGGACTATTATAATAGTATGTAGGTGGAAAAGGTGGACTTCCCAGGTTTTACTATAAATGACAATATTGTCAATGTAAACTCCACTGAAGTTGTAATAGGGATGTACGATTTTATTCATTAGGCATTGGAAAGTGGCTGGCGTGCCGTGTAACCCAAAGGGAGGACTTTGAATTGAAACAGTCCTAAGGGCATTGAAAACACTGTTTTTTCTTTATCTGGCCTGTATACTGGTACCTGCCAGTACCCTTTTTTTAAGACTGGGGTGGATAGAAAGATGGCTGCTCTGAGTTTATCCGTTAGGTCATTGATGCGTGGCATGGGATTGGCATCAAAATCAGATATCGCATTGAACTTGACGGAAATCTTTAAAGAACAAGTAAGGAACGGTCATGTTTATTGACAAAGACGATAGGGGAGGACCAAGGCTCAATAAGGGATTGATTATATTAGCCTGCAGCAGTTTGTTTACTTCCTCAACCACTAACTGTTTCCGGGCTTCCAAGATTGTTTAGGGTTTTAAATGGACCACTTTTCCCTCAGGTGTTCTAATACATTGGTAAGTGCCTTTGATTCTTCCTGGTTTGACTGAGAATACATAGAGGAAAGTTGTGATGACATTTTTTAGATCTCCTTGTTTTGGGGTAGACAACTCAAGAGGAATGAGTCAAAGTTGTCTACATCTACTGAAACCAAACAAGATAGTACTTTGGCATGGGTAGCTGATGGGTCCTCCATCGACTCCTTTAGGAGATTCACGTGATATAAAAGAACCTTCTGTTTTCAGTCCGGATTGGCTACTTTATAGGTGCAGGTCCCCGTTCGTTCTACTATGTCATTAGGTCCATGCCACTTAGAAACAAGCTTGATTTCTGAGGTGGGTAATAGGACCAATACTTTTTGTCCTTCAGAAAAGGACCTTAAGATTACTTTCTTATCATAGTGGGATTTCTGTTGAATTTGGGCCTTTTCCATAAGAATGCTGACTAGATCTCGGAGAAGTCTCATATGTTCTCACATTTGGGTAGTCGTTTGCAAGATGGGAATGGGTGCTTCGTCTTGTTCCTCCAGGTTTCCCAGAGCAGGACATATCTGTAAAGTAACTCAAAATGGGAAAATATTGTAGAAGCCTGTGGGGTTTTCCTCACTGTAAATAGTGTCCACGGGATCATTTGGTCGCAGTCCTTCTCATCTTTATCTACTAGTTTCCGCAGGATTAATTTTAAGGTTTCATTGAAACTATCTACCATACCATCGGTTTGAGGCATGGTACACAGAAGTTTGTAAGGTGGTAATATGGAGTAGCTCTTTGACTTCTGCCGTGAGCTTGCTTATCAAATTTTAACCTTGATCGGTCAATATTTCCTTGGGAAAGCCAACCCTGGAAAAATACAGTAGGAGGTGTTTAAGGGTTTGCTGTGTAATATTATTTTGCATTGGAAATGCGTTGGGGTATCTAGTGGCATAATCAACAAGAACTAGGACATAATTGTTGCCTATTCTGGATGTTTCTTGAAGCACAATAATGTCCATTCCGATTCTTGAAAAAGGACTCCTATGATTGGTAAGGGACTCAAAGGGGCAGACAAGGTGACAGTTGTGCTAGTTTTTTGACATATTTCCCACGTCTGGATAACGGTCTTTATATTGGCATGGATACCTGCCCAATAAAACTTCCCACTGATGTGTGCTTGGGTTTTTGTTTGTCCTAAGTGACCCCCGGTAAGATGCAGTTTTCAGTACAACATGTCGAAGTGTCCTAGGGATCATTAACTGCATCTTTATCAACCCTTCAGTCAATGTTTCCCTTCTATAAAGTAATCCCTGCTTTAAGAAAAAAAAGGGGCTTCCTCTTCCTATACTTTCTCCTTCCAGAATAGCCTGCAGGAAGGCTTCAGCGAGATTTGGATCATTTCGCTCTGCGAAGGCCAGATCGGGATAGATGATGGGCACCTCCCAATTTGCGCTTTCAACATCAGTAGGTTCGCCAGCTTACACAAAGCCTAATGGACCTCTTTCCATTTTATCTAGATGCCCACCTCACGATGAGCAAACATATCAATATGCTTGCTTCCTCCATTGCATACAAATCGAAACTCATAGCATTAAGTCAACAATTCTTGATCCCGACCAACTGCCTTACCATGGCCAGAGCATTGGTATTATCCAGACTGGACTACTGTAATGTGTTACTACTAGGGACCTCCAACACTAACCTCAGTAAATTGCAACTCCTGTAAAATAAATCCCTATGGGTAGCACTAGGGATAAAAAAAGTGACCATATATCCAAGGTTAGGAAGGACGCTCACTGGCTGCCCGTCAAAGCAAGAATTATCTTTAAAACACTACCAGGGTAATTCATAGAATTTCGCACAAAAGTGGCGCACGCGGCTGGCGCACAGTGTCCCCGTGCGATACACTGCACCAGCCGCGTGCGATAAAATCCATTTCATCGCACAGCGTATTCATGGATTTTAGCCTCCAAAACCATCCGTGGCGCAGAGTGGTGCAGCGACCCTGCAGCAGCGCCAGTTACGCCCCCAAGAACGCCCTCGCGCAAGGAAAAGCCATCAAAATCCCCAATTCATTGCAAATGTCTGCGCTAACCCTGGACCAGTTCACAGGGCTACCAAACAGCAAACGCCAAGCGGGGAACGTGTATTTCAGGGGTTTGCGGGAAGTTACACACTCGATTGTCCTGGGTACGTGTATATCAGGGGTGCGCGTGAAGTAACACACGCAATTCCATCAGGGCACGTGTATTTCAGGGGTGCGTGGGAAGTTCCACACGCGATTGTCCTGGGTACGTGTGTTCCCGGGATGCGCGGGAAGTTTCACACGCAAATCCAGCAGGGTACGTGTATTTCAGGGGTGCGCGGGAATTTCCACACGCGTTTGTCCTGGGTATGTGTATTCCAGGGGTGCGCGGGAAGTATCACACGCAAATTCAGCAGGGTACGTGTATTTCAGGGATGCGCAGGAAGTGTCACACGCGATTCCATCAGGGCACGTGTATTTCAGGGGTGCGCGGGAATTTCCACACGCGTTTGTCCTGGGTATGTGTATTCCAGGGGTGCGCGGGAAGTATCACACGCAAATCCAGCAGGGTACGTGTATTTCATGGGTGCGCGGGGAGTACTACACATGAATTGGCCGTGTGGGTCCTCCCAGGTGTTCCCTCTACACCCTCCATGGCCCCTGCAGGCAGCCCACACCACAGGGAACTACCCTACACCCCTGCTCATGTCCCGCATGCAGCCCATACACCATGGGCATGCCCCCCATCCCAGCCACATGTCACCTTGCACTACTGATCAACAACGCATGTCTCCCAGCACCCTCACCCCCCAGCACTGTGGGGCACCTGCCAGCAGGCCCTCACTCATGTCCAACTCATGTCCCTCTGCACCCCCACCCCCCAGCATCCAGGGGCACCCTCCACCAGGCCTGCACCCCCACACCCCTACATCCAGGGGCACCCTCCACCAGGCCCCCACTCATGTCTCCCAGCACTCCCACCCCCCAGCACTGTAGGGCACCTTCCACCAGGCCCCCACTCATGTCTCCCAGCACCCCCACCCCCTGCAGTGCAGGGCACCCTCCACCATGCCCCCATTCATGTCTCCCAGCACCCCCACCCCCCAGCAGTGCAGGGGCACTCTCCACCAGGCCCCCACTCATGTCTCCCAGCACACCCACCCCCCAGCACTGTGGGGCACCTGCCAGCAGGCCCCCACTCATGTCCAACTCATGTCCCTCTGCACCCCCACCCCCCAGCATCCAAGGGCACCCTCCACCATGCCCCCACTCATGTCTCCCAGCACCCCCACCCCCCAGCAGTGCAGGGGCACCCTCCACCAGGCCCCCACTCATGTCTCCCAGCACACCCACCCCCAAGCACTGTGGGGCAACTGCCAGCAGGCCCCCACTCATGTCCAACTCATGTCCCTCTGCACCCCCACCCCCCAGCATCCAAGGGCACCCTCCACCATGCCCCCACTCATGTCTCCCAGCGCCCCCAGCCCCCCGCAGTGCAGGGCACCCTCCACCATGCCCCCACTCATGTCTCCCAGCACCCCCACGCCCCCGCAGTGCAGGGCACCCTCCACCAGGCCCCCACTCATGTTTCCCAGCACCCCCACCCCCCCGCAGTGCAGTGCACCCTCCAAAATGCCCCCACTCATGTCTCCCAGCACCCCCACCCCCCAGCATGGTAGGGCACCCTCCACCAGGCCCCCACTCATGTCTCCCAGCACCCCCACGCCCCCGCAGTGCAGGGCACCCTCCACCAGGCCCCCACTCATGTTTCCCAGCACCCCCAACCCCCCGCAGTGCAGTGCACCCTCCAAAATGCCCCCACTCATGTCTCCCAGCACCCCCACCCCCCAGCATGGTAGGGCACCCTCCACCAGGCCCCCACTCATGTCTCCCTGCACCCCATCCCCCAGCAGTGCAGGGGCACCCTCCACCAGGCCCCCACTCATGTCTCCCAGCACCCCCACCCCCCAGCACTGCGGGGCACCCTCCACCAGGCCCCCTCTCATGTCTCCCAGCACCCCCACCCCCCAGCACTGTAGGGCACCCTCCACCAGGCCCCCACTCATGTCTCCCTGCACCCCCACCCCCCACAGTGCAGGGCACCCTCCACCAGGCCCCACTCATGTCTCCCAGCACCCCCACACCCTAGCATCCAGGGGCACCCTCCACCAGCCCCCCACTCCTGTCTCCCTGCACCCCCACCACCCAGCACTGTAGGGCACCCTCCACCAGGCCCCCACTCCTGTCTCCCTGCACCCTCACCCCCTGCATCCAGGGGCACCCTCCGCCAGGCCCCCACTCCTGTCTCCCAGCACACCCACACCCTAGCATCCAGGGGCACCCTCCACCAGCCCCCCACTCCTGTCTCCCTGCACCCCCACCACCCAGCACTGTAGGGTATTTTGTGGAGATTTGGGGCCTGACGGTATTTTATTACCGCCGAAAAATAACTTAGCAATAATCACTCTTTGTATTCAGATTTGGCCATGTGCAACAATAATACAATGGACATGCATTATTTCAGCACCCAGACCTGCATATTTGGTATACGTGGTTGGTGGTATTTTGGTGAGCATAATTCCCTTGTTTTATTTGTGGCCCCAATGTCCAGAATCCCTTATCTTTGCTTAGATTTTTCGTGTGATCACTAGAGAGACCTCAGACCTACATATTAGGAATACCACATTTTCAGTGATAGTGTTGGTGTGCCACCATGGGCGAACTCACTGACTTATTTACGACAGAGAGCTATATATGGTAGTCTTGTGGTAATTTCCACTACCTTATATACGGTAGGGAGCTATGTTCAGAGAGTCTCTCTTCCCGTTGGCTCATGTACCTCCAACAAGCTATGCTACAGTCACTCACAATTATTCATACTGATTCTGACATGCACACATCTGTCTTAAAATGACCATTGCACTGTTTAAAAATCTCCCCACATCATCGGCATTGTAATGGTAAATAGTAAATACACCACCCGTCTGTTTTCAAATATTTTTCTGTATTATAAAAGTTGCATTTAAACACGATCTCATTCTTTACAGAAATAAATAAAATGGTACAGTAAAAGCATTGTCTATGACACACTGCAAAGAGAGTGGCGGAGAACAGAACTCAAATTGCAACATTGGTATTTGATTAAGACACGCACAGGAATCCCCTTTCCTACACTGACTGCATATTTTTGTGCACACACGGCTCCCACGCTTATGTAATTACCTTATCTGTTCAAAGTTTTCTTCAGCTGTTCTCCTTCGGAATGTGGTTCCCTTGAAGATTAACCCCAGTAAAAGGATCGCCTTTCCTTTTCAAACCGGGGTCATTGCCTGGAATTCTCAGCTTTTGCAGATAGGAATGCCTCCAACCAGGAAAAGGTCTTCCTCCCAGCTCTGCCAAATCTTGACTGTAGCCGGACGCAGGAATCTGCATTCAGTCAGGAGTCCCACAGCCAGGTCTTCTCCCCAGTAGTGCAGAAAAATGTCTGCCTGTCTTTTTCCCCGATACTGCCCACTAAAACTTTCATCTCAGCCCTCTGTATGACGTGTCCCAATGAAATCCATCATCTCTCATCCTCCTACTCTCAACAATAGCTTCGCTTATACATTTGCAATTGTTGCAAATCTGACTTCCTTCTTCCTGCAGTTACTGTGCACAAAAACACGGAGAAGCAGGCAGAGAAGAGAAGAAAAAAAAATCTGCACACACATTTAAATGGCTTTCAGAGTATGCCTAATTCTGCAGTGGAGAACACATTTTATTAGTGGGTTATGTTAAATAAGGTTTTATTAGTCAGGTTAATGGTTAATAGATTAGCTGTTAATTTTCAAATGTGTCTCTCGCACCATAGGCATTTCAGGTGAAAATAGTGTGCATTTTTAAATGAGCACGTGTGCTTTTAACTGTAAAAATAGATTTGCATCTTATATGTTAAAATCGTTTTTGACTGAATAGCCTGTCTTTCCTTGTTAATCTGGTAACCCATATAGCAATGCACCGCACCCTTGTGGTGGTGCTGCGAAAAAAATTGCTACCTGTGCAGTAGTGCTGTACTCTATGCTGTAACACGCCAAATATCCTTACATATACCCTCCTTTTGTTTTTAGAACTTGGCTATAATCCAAGCCAATTCCTAAAAACAACTTGTTCTTTCTTTTTCTTTTAAAATGCATGTGTATTGGGATATCTTTCTCTTCCAGACGTAGTCAGTAAAATCAGTAACATTTTCATTTTTACTGATAGCACAATCAACCATCCACCCATGATTAGCACCAGGATAGCCAAACCCACTATTGAGCGTTCCCCCCAGGTTCCCCAATTAAATCTTTCCACTTCTATTATGCCCAGATTGCTAATTGTAATATTGTTTTTTCTCAAATTCATTTTTATAACATGTCTTTCTTTGTGATTTAATAAATATTCCACATCCGGATCTATTGGAAAAGTATCCCTTTGAAAAAAATCGATATTTTCCACTTGGCTTTCCCAAACATCATTTGTTACATGAAACAATGTTAATCCCCCAATTGACACAATTGCATCCTTTGGAACCTGTAAATAAAAAACATTATATTTCACCTGTTTAACCACGTATGTTCCATGGTTTAAATGTACTACCGTCATGTTCTTTAAGCAGGTGCTGACCAACCATTTACCTCTGACCATCTTAGCCTGTGCCATTTCTTCACTCCCCATATTACTAATAATCACTTCACATCCCTCTGATATACTTGGGTCAGATTTCAACCCACAAATAGCATCTGTGGCATCAGGAACAAACGCTTTACCTGGACACATATAATTTTGTTCTTTAAATGTTACACATGTTTCCAGGTTTGGTATTAAATAAACTTCAGGTTCCCATGACTGAAATGCCACCACTTCTGGAGTCTTAATCTTAATGAATTTGTCCTCTTGCCAAAATCCCACGTTGTGTACCCACTTCGTTTGATAAATAAGTTCAGGGGCTACAAATGGGATGCATAGCAAAAATCCGATCTCTAGTCTTTCCAAGTCCACATATAACGGCATTGCATTCCCCATTTCGAATGCAATTTTTACCTGTATAAGGTCAATTTCCCTCCTGGTCAATCTTTCTATCATTTGACGAATGATATCCTGCGAAACAAAATACAAGGGAATATGTCCTTGAATCAATTGTGAAACTGCAGTTTGAACTTCTCTCATATAATTCGTTAATAGTCTATCAACAGGACTCATTATGTTCAATATTTCATTTAAAGTTCTGTCATGCTTAAGTATTATTTTAGTCGCCCGTTGCATCACATCCGCTTGTTCATTTAGAATGATTGCAGTTTCATTTATGAATCTTACTTGTTCATCCAGTCCCCCTCTAATTCCATCTAATGTCTTTTGTATTATCTCTAGGTCAATACTCAGTTGTTGTGCTTTAGTACTCAGTGTTCCTACCGAAATAGAATTGGCTGTTGATATTGTGGTACCTATTATTGCTCCAATTATAGACATTACCATTGATATCGCGAGCATCACCGCACCTCTCTTTCCTCTCTTCTTCTTAATGTCTGCTGAATTCACAAATGTTTTTTCCAATTGCATTAATATATCTCTTATTGACTGCTTAGTGTCCTCTTTTCTTATTTCCAGCCACTCTTTAGTCTGTTCAATCTTAATTCCGGTATTGTTCAAGTGTTTTTCAATCAAAATCTCAGGATTTAACGGAATGTATATATTTTGGAAAATCATCCTTCTATCACTCATGATGAATCCTGGTGCCTCTTCCACCGCGATACCAGATGCTGGTCCAGGTTCAATGACAACCTGTGCTTCTGAATTCTTGAAGATCCCTCCAAATATCATCATCATTAACCATATCATCGGTATCATCTTCAATGCTGATCGCTTTGTAGCCTTGGTCTTCACCCCTCTTTGGGGCTTTCCCGGAATCCGTCCTCGTGGGCTCCAGGACTCCATCGTCTCCCGTGGCCTCTGATCCCGGAACCTCCGACCAAATAATGTTAATTGTCTAAATCAAAATAGAAAATAAATAGATTAAGTACATAGCACAATACTAACTTCATCCTTTTGCCAAAAATAAAACATGCTTGGTAAAAATATTTCATTTTTTTTTTTCTGAAATTAAACACAAGTTAAAAGAAAACAAGCAGATATTCAATATTTAACACACTTTCTCTCTGCACACCAACCATGAGCTTCCATTATATGTGCATTTATTTATTTATTTATATTTATTTTATATTATATTTTACATATACTACAGTGTTTATGTGCCTTCATAACAATCAACTTTTTAACTTCTTTGTCACTGCCTCCTGATTGTACCCATTTATTTTCTCTTTTTGTGTTCAAGGGATTTTATCTGTTTCTACATGCTCAAGCCGCCTGATCTCATGTCTGGGATGGCATGGTTTGATTTGATTTACATGGACAAACTGCTCTATTGCAGTTTCACCTTCATTTTTCAAAATTTTATACACTACAGGAGAGACCTCATCTATAATCCGAAATGGCCCCTGCCAGGCTGCTAGAAATTTAGAATTTTTCTGTTTACTTTTTCCAAAATGAAACTTGTACACCTGATCCCCTACACTGTATTCCTTTGCTGATGTCTTTTTATCATAATATGACTTTGCACTGTCAGCAGCTCTTTCCAGATTTCTCTGCACAAAAGCAAATGCATGTTGCAAATGCCTCCTCAGTTCATCAATATATTCATGAACTGTGGATGCACTCACTAGAGTTTGCTCATGTGTTCTGTATAGTAGGTGCTGTGGTAACACCATTTCCCTACCTGTTAAGACCTCATGAGGGCTAACACCTGTTGCTTTGGCAGGAGTCGATCTGATTGCCATCAAAACCAATGGTAAACGTAAATCCCAGCTGGAACCTGCTTCTGCCACAAATTTCTTTAAAATATCCACAACAGACCTATTGCTTCTTTCAACTGTACCTGAAGACGCCGCCCGATATGCGATATGTAGTTTCCTTTTCACACCTAGTATTTGCCATACTTTACTCATTAGAGTACTTGTGAAATGACTTCCTCTGTCTGACTCAATTCTTTGTGGCAACCCAAACCTTGAGAACACATGGTTCACCAGCAATGTGGCTGCTGTTTGCACACTACAATCTGGTGCAGGAATGCATTCAATCCACTTTGACATCAAACATACCACACTCAAAATATAACGGTGTCCCCTGCTCGACCTTTTTAAAGGACCTACATAGTCTATTTGCAAATCTGACCATGGGAGAGTTAGGCCTCTTTTCATCAATGGTGCTCTATGCATTGGTGAAGCAGGTTTAAATTGTGCGCATACTAGACATCCTCTAGTATATAATTCCACATCTTGGGACATATGTGGCCAGTAAGCATAATCTTTTAATATTTCTAATGTTTTTTGTGAACCTCTATGGCCTGCAGTTATGGCATCATGTGCATGGTGTAGCATCAGTCCTCTGAATGAAAGGGGTACTACCCACTGTATTTGTCCTGTTATGGACTCTCTAATCATGAGTCCATCCTGTAATCTGATTCGTGTTTTGTTCTTTAATAACACCCTCAACTCTTCTTTTCCCATACAATCATTTTCTGTTAAAGGATTTTGTTCAGGATCTATCAAATGATTATAATAGATTCCCAAAATTTGATCATTCTTTTGTGCCTCAATCAAATCTTGGTCTGGCGTGTCATGACTCCACTGCACCACCGGTTGATCTACCTCCTTTGGTGCTTTAGAACGTGTCACTGCATCAATTTGTATTTCACCCATTAAATAATCAATATGTAGCAATTCTCCCATCACAGCCCCAATCTTAGCCAGATGGTCTGCCTTATCATTTCCCTCCTTATCCTCTCCTGGTGTTTTTAAATGCCCACGAATTTTTCTCCAGTATATTGTTAAATTATTTTCTGACACCAATTTGTCTATGGCTTGTATCATTTTTCCATGTTTAAGTGGCTTTTTGTTGTATGTAACCATGCCTCTTGCTTTCCAACCAGGCAAATACTCCACAAAGCTATTCCGTGCATAGTCAGAATCAGTCACCAGGACAATTTCACTGAACTTTTTATCAACTGCAGTAGCAATTGCTTTATAGATGGCTGCCAATTCCGCCACCTGACTGCTCCTATCCCCAATCCTCATCCCTATACTGGGGACGCCTTCACATTTCAACCAGACATTTCCTATTCCTGCCACTAATTGTTTATTACTGTCATTTTCAATGTGAAAAGCACAACCATCCACATATACAGTTGGCAATTCCTTGCATGTTTTTTCATCAAAAGCTTTGTGTGATGATTGTTCAAATTCCTGCAAACTAGTTTCCACTTCCATTTCATTTGGTATTTGTTCAGCTGCACAATCATGTAAGTCAGCTAACCCTTGAGCAATTGGGCTCTTTTTATTTTGTCCATATCTCACTTCCACGGGAAAACCTTGTAATGCCAGCGTCCATGAAGTGATTCTGGATTGCGCTAGATTGCCTGATCTAATTCTTTTACTCTCTAAAAATTGCAAAGGTTGATGATTTGTTTCAATAATCACCTTTTCTCCCTGAACAATGGGGCGGAAATGTTGTAGCGCCCACACAGTGGTTAATAGGGCCTTTTCACATTCATTAAATTTCATTTCAACTTGGGAAAATGCCTTACTTGCATATGCAATGGTTTTGGGATTCAAATCGTGTTTTTGTGATAATACTGCTGACATACAATGTTCAGAAAAACCTATTTCTATAAAGAAATCCCTGTCCTTTATGGGGTATGCTAAACATGGTGCCTTTACAAGACATTCCTTCAATCTAGCCACTGCATCAGACTGCTCTCTTTCCCATCTCCAGGGAGTATTTAGTTTAAGCAGTTTATTCAATGGTTGAGTGATTTCTGCATAATTCTCAATGAACTTTCTGTTATAGCCTGTCATCCCTAATAAACTTTTTACTCCTTTCACATCTTTAGGATCTTTTAATCTTTGTATGGCCTCTATTTTCTTCCTTTGTGGATTTAGCCCACGTTCAGTCACTTCATGCCCTATAAAGTTCACTTTTTTCTTGCACCATTGTGCTTTTTGCAAAGATACTTTGGCGCCTGCTTTCTGCAATTGGCCAAGTACATGTCTTATTTCATCAAAATGGCTTTTCAGGCTTTCATTTTTTATCAGGACATCATCCACATAAACTATTGTTCCTCTTTCCGCTGCATCCGGCATGGCCTTTCTCAAAAATATGCCAAATTCACTCCCACTATTGATGTACCCGAACGGAGCTCTAAGCCAGGCATATTGAGTCCTGTCAAATGTAAAGGAAAATAAGTGTTGTATCTCCTCTGCCAATGGCACACACCAATATCCAGATGTGAGATCTAACGTGGTAAATACATTTGAACCATGTATCTGAGCTAGGCCCTGATCAATGAATGGTAGTGGCCATCTAGATACTGGTACTCTTTTATTTAACTCTCTTAAGTCTGCACACAGCCGCCATTGACCATTTGGCTTTAACACACCTAAAATAGGCGTATTGGATGTGCTATGAATGGGCCTGATTATTCCCCGTGATTCCAAATTTTTAATAATCTCTGCCAATGATTCTAAACATGCCAGCGGTAGTCTATACTGGCGTACAAACACTGGATTCCTGCTACAACCTTCTGGTAGTGTGGCCACATGTAAATCAGTTAAACCACAATCATAAGCATCTTTTGCAAATACATCCTTAAACTCCATAAATATTTCCCTCAGGTCGTCTCTATCCTTATCGCTGTCACATGCATCCGCTAAGGAGATCTGCTCTTCTACCATTCTGGAAAATTCTGGAAACTCTTCTGGTAAAGGAATCTCAGCGCTTTCCTCTAACTGTGTGGCTGTGTCTTTTTGTAGAGCTGCCACTTTTAAATATTTTGGCATATCAGCTTCCACTTCAATGGGCTGATGTCCTGTTTCATTTTCATTTAAATTAAATATTATGCAATCCTCTTGATGGCAGCACACTGTCTCATTTGAATCATAAGGATACACAGAATGAATTTTAAATATTCCTTTGGGCTGAGAGTCCAGGTGTTCTGGCAACTCGCCCTTGGCATCTACATATTTTTCAGGAATATTCCCAATCACCATGTTATTTAAATCTGCCGTATAATGTGATTTTTGTATGGCCATTCCTAATGGGGAGTTTTCCTCTAAATGAATATCCTGACAACCTTTATTATTTACCATGATTTTTACAGATCCCTCACCAATGTCTACCAATGGAATGTATTCATAATCCAGGCCTTGCTGTTTTATGAATTCATTCAGGCATACAAATGCATCAGAGCCTTTCATCTGCTGCCCATTTTTGCATTTCAGTGTTATTGCAAACTGTTTTGTAAATGCAGGAATAATAGTATTTTTCCTCATTTGTAATTCGACTGCATAAGGAACCAGTTGTGCACAATGATAAGCCCTTCTTTTGTCTTCAAATTCAGGTGCCGGACCACCTAGGCGTGACCATATTTTTTGATTAAGGAAATCTAACACCATACACATTCTGTGCATGATGTCATTGCCCATGTAAAATTCATTTTGTGCTCCACTCACTATCCATACATTATGGTAAATTGTTTTCTGCCCAATGCTAATTTTAAGCATGCATCTGCCTGCAATTCGGTTTTCAAAGTCTGGACTGTCCAACCCAGAAACATATTGGTTTTTAATCCTAAATTTCGGGATTTCTTCCCTCTCCATAATTTTTTGCAACAATTTCTCATTAATGAAACTCCTTTCATGTTCAAGTGCTAAAGTGGCTTTTATTGTTTTAAGATAATCATTTATACCAACATGAACCCATGGTTGCTCATCTTCCATGTGTATTTCTGCCAGAGTGGTAATGTGTTTTTCTGAATCTGTTTTAGGAGCAATATTCTGTTTGCATGTTTTCTCTTTTAAATAGAAACGTAATGTGTGCTCATCTATGGCAGTCTGCCAATCTTTCCTTGGGTCCAAGTATATTTGTACAGGTAGTTTTTCATTGTCGCTCTGCATTTTGTCTTGACACATTAATATAACAGTGACACTAGGTATGCAGCTATTCTGGAGATATACCTCCACAGCATCATTTGTTTTGGCAACGGTGTGACATTCATTTATATTGCTGTTTTGTGATTTTAGTTTCTTAGCCCTCAATGGTTTTTTGGTTAAGGACCACAGCACTCCATTCACCCCATCTATGAGAGGAGACAATCTTTTCAGGCAATCTGTCCCCATCAGAAATGGAATTTCACAAATAGATGTGATCAATACCTCTTGTTTCATTCTGTGCTTTCCTATTTTTATGTCAACCTCAGTTACACCTATGATGGGCACCTCCTCCCCATTAAAGTTATGCACTGGGCCTTGATTTGCCTTCACTGTGATCTGACTCTGTGGAGGCCTCCCTTCATTGATACTCTTTACCAGCTCCTTGGACATAATTGTGGCCTGTGCGCCAGTGTCAATCATAGCGAAGGTGTGGCATTTTTCTTCTACAGTGATGGGTGCAAAATATCTGTCCTCAACTTCCTCAAATACACATAAGACATGTGAATTCTTACTGATTTCAGGGCTCACCTTTCTCAGGTCTTTTTGACTTTTGGCTAAGCACATTGGTAAATGAAAAGACATTTTTCCCTCCTTTTTACCCATTTCTGTGCGAGATATTTTATTCATTTCTCCATGTTCAGAGGTTTTTTGGAGTGTGGCCACTGTTCGCCCATCCATCTGGGTAACATCAGAGACCACATTACAACCTTCCAACTGAACATGTGTAACAACATCATTCAGCAATTTGTCATTTTTTAATTCTGTGCATTTGTGATCATTTAGTGTAATACCAGCCCTTTCAGCCTCTTCAAAAATATGTGGCTCAAAGAATTCTTCAGGTGATTGACTTGTACCCTCCTTGTGAGTATTTCCCTTTTCTGTCTGTGTTTGGTCATTGTTTTGCTTGCCCAGGGAAGGAGCTATGGCATCCCCACTTACTCCCTGTTCACTGGTATTCCCCATGCATGAGTCATTTTTCTTAAATCTGTTCCTTTGTTCTTTTGGAATTCCTAATGTTTCTTTTTCATTTGTGCAAATCTTTACTGTTTTATTTAGCTCTAAGTTAAACCGTACCTCTTTTTTAGAAGTATTTGCACTTTCTATCACAATTTCATTTACTGGTACTTTCATTTTTAATCCATTAGGCATCTCAGAGTTGTTATGCAAAATTATATCAGAGCAATCTGTCATTTTGGCACTGCGATTATCATGAGTACTTAGTCACTTTTCGGAAGCCCCCCGGTCATTGCTATGGCCATCAGCCCCCTCTTTGGAAGGTTGTTTTTGCGCTGTATAGAGCTTTCCTATTTGCTCAGCTAACATTTTCACTTGGGCCTCAAGGCACTGGAACCTTTCCATCTCTCTAGGATCCTCTTTCTGTGGCCTAGGTCGATATTGGTTGTTTTCCCCCTGATTGGATCTATTCTGATACCTCTCAGGTGATTGATGTCGGTTGGGATGGTTTCTGAACTCTTGATTCATTTGTGGAGGGGAGCGGGTTGCACCCATCCTTTGATTATAGTCCCCTGGTGGGGAATCATTGTACTGGCGCGGATTGTAGTTCACGTTTTGCCTCATGTCCTGTCTCTCAGATTGTGGGTACTGGCCCCTATGTTGATTTCCATTATCAGTAAATCGATCCACATATCGGGGCCTATCCTGATTACCATATATCATGGTGCTGGGATCAAATCTGCTCTGTGTCCCCAATGACTGGTAGGGACCATCATTTCTTTGATCTTGATTTTGTCTCTGGTTATTGTTCATACCTGCCATATCAGGCCGATATCCTACCCGGGGTCTATCCCCTAAATATCTAGGGCTGATGTAGCTCTCTCTATTACTAGGATCATGTGTTTGGAACATTGGTACAGGAAATAGCGATCTTTGTTGATTGCCCCTTTGTTCAGGTGTCACATTATTTTTACCTTGGCTTTGAGCAGACTCAAGGGACATTTTGGCTGACCTGATTTCCATTACTGTGGCTGAGGGTTCTTTAGATTTAGGCCTGGTATCTTTCATTTTATCACTTTCTCTACCCTGACAATAGAGTACCTCATATAGCTTTGTGCTTTGATGTACAATCCATTCAAGGGACTTGTCACGGTCAAATTCACGGACCAATTGGGATATGATGTCTTTCTGTAGCCCATAGAAGTATGCGGTTTTAAACTCATTGGAATTTGAGTCAAAATATACATCAAAGCGAGAGAATGCTCTTTTTAAGTCTTGTAAAAATTGGCGAGGGGATGTATTAGGTCCAGCAGTAATTGTGTACGCGACTTTCTTTGCCTCCTGCAATGACTGAAAAGGAGAAAAATGACGCCTAATTTCTTTTTCAAACTCCAGCCATGTCATATTCTGCTGTTCATTTAATCCCCTTATGATGCTGGCCGTCGGGGCATCTAAAGTTAAATGAAAATATTGTCTGTACTGTTCCTTAGGTATCTGGAGTGCTTTAAAAATGTCATGTACCGCTTCTAAGTGATCCTCAATGCAGCATTCACCTCCCTTTTTAAATGGTTTGATCAGGGCTTTAATGGATTTCATTATTTTTATGGGGCTACTTGTTGCAATGCATGGAATTGCACTATTTTGTGATTCAATCCTGTTTTCAGGTGTATGAGATTGGTGGCTGCCCCATATGGGAGTATCAAATCCCCCAAGGGCGCTGCAACCAAGTTCAGTCACCGGCCCAGCCACTGTAGCACTAGCTCTTTGGGCATAGCTAGAATTCACCTCCACTCCATTGAATGTGGTACCCTGCCGCCTCTCCTGGGACCTGGGCATGCACATTTGCTGTTCTAAGTCCTTACACTTTTTAAGGAGTCTGGTTGCTTCATTTTGCAAATAATTATTTTCATCATTCATTTTATTAATCACCTCCTGCATATCGCACATTTGCATTTGGCATTCATTGAACTCTTTATTTCTCTTGTCTCTTTCTTGGATCATTTTAATCATTTCATGTTCTGCACTCTGGAGATCACCTTCTTTTTCGCAGTGTTCTTTTTGTAAAATCTGCATTTCTGAAACAACCTCATCTTTATCCTGCCTAATGTGATCCACTAAGGCTTTTAAGTGTGCCAATTCTTGCTCACTATCTTCAAATTGTTTCTTGCTTTTGGATAACTGAGTATTAAAGTCTCTGCATTTTAATTGCATGTCTTTTTGGCATACATCCAATTCTGCTCTCAACATTTCCTGATTTTTACTTGCCCCCTCTAATTCAGTCTTTAACCTGTTAATTAGCTGAGTATCATTCTCTTGCATTCGCAGGGATTTGTTTAAAATAAACCATATTTTGCCGCATAGCCGTATTAAACAGTCTTTCTCTGCACTTTTATCGGCTGCATTCAATAATCTTGTAAGGCAGACCTGAATTATGCTGCCTTCTGCAAAAATATTGTCTAGTTTTTCTTTCTGCACCTCACCCTGAATGCGGTTACTCCATTCTAACGTGCTATTCGAAGACCAATTCCCATGTGCAAATAACTTTGCCTCTAAATATTGCACTAGATCTGAGAATGTGGTTTCCCTTTGTGACATTCTGAAATTCGTTTTTAGTGGCACACTGCTATTATAAAATGGGTTCCCTTTAATGTGCAAATGGCAGTGTGAGACACACTTGCCACGCCCAGTAGGTACTCTATGATCACTTTCCCGGCCTGCAACGCACCATAAATATGTAGGGTATTTTGTGGAGATTTGGGGCCTGACGGTATTTTATTACCGCCGAAAAATAACTTAGCAATAATCACTCTTTGTATTCAGATTTGGCCATGTGCAACAATAATACAATGGACATGCATTATTTCAGCACCCAGACCTGCATATTTGGTATACGTGGTTGGTGGTATTTTGGTGAGCATAATTCCCTTGTTTTATTTGTGGCCCCAATGTCCAGAATCCCTTATCTTTGCTTAGATTTTTCGTGTGATCACTAGAGAGACCTCATACCTACATTTTAGGAATACCACATTTTCAGTGATAGTGTTGGTGTGCCACCATGGGCGAACTCACTGACTTATTTACGACAGAGAGCTATATATGGTAGTCTTCCACTACCTTATATACGGTAGGGAGCTATGTTCAGAGAGTCTCTCTTCCCGTTGGCTCATGTACCTCCAACAAGCTATGCTACAGTCACTCACAATTATTCATACTGATTCTGACATGCACACATCTGTCTTAAAATGACCATTGCACTGTTTAAAAATCTCCCCACATCATCAGCATTGTAATGGTAAATAGTAAATACACCACCCGTCTGTTTTCAAATATTTTTCTGTATTATAAAAGTTGCATTTAAACACGATCTCATTCTTTACAGAAATAAATAAAATGGTACAGTAAAAGCATTGTCTATGACACACTGCAAAGAGAGTGGCGGAGAACAGAACTCAAATTGCAACATTGGTATTTGATTAAGACACGCACAGGAATCCCCTTTCCTACACTGACTGCATATTTTCGTGCACACACGGCTCCCACGCTTATGTAATTACCTTATCTGTTCAAAGTTTTCTTCAGCTGTTCTCCTTCGGAATGTGGTTCCCTTGAAGATTAACCCCAGTAAAAGGATCGCCTTTCCTTTTCAAACCGGGGTCATTGCCTGGAATTCTCAGCTTTTGCAGATAGGAATGCCTCCAACCAGGAAAAGGTCTTCCTCCCAGCTCTGCCAAATCTTGACTGTAGCAGGACGCAGCCCTCTGTATGACGTGTCCCAATGAAATCCATCATCTCTCATCCTCCTACTCTCCTACTCTCAACAATAGCTTCGCTTATACATTTGCAATTGTTGCAAATCTGACTTCCTTCTTCCTGCAGTTACTGTGCGCAAAAACACGGAGAAGCAGGCAGAGAAGAGAAGAAAAAAAAATCTGCACACACATTTAAATGGCTTTCAGAGTATGCCTAATTCTGCAGTGGAGAACACATTTTATTAGTTGGTTATGTTAAATAAGGTTTTATTAGTCAGGTTAATGGTTAATAGGTTAGCTGTTAATTTTCAAATGTGTCTCTCGCACCATAGGCATTTCAGGTGAAAATAGTGTGCATTTTTAAATGAGCACGTGTGCTTTTAACTGTAAAAATAGATTTGCATCTTATATGTTAAAATCGTTTTTGACTGAATAGCCTGTCTTTCCTTGTTAATCTGGTAACCCATATAGCAATGCACCGCACCCTTGTGGTGGTGCTGCGAAAAAAATTGCTACCTGTGCAGTAGTGCTGTACTCTATGCTGTAACACGCCAAATATCCTTACAGCACCCTCCACCAGGCCCCCACTCCTGTCTCCCTGCACCCTCACCCCCTGCATCCAGGGGCACCCTCCGCCAGGCCCCCACTCCTGTCTCCCAGCACCCCCACCCCCCAGCAGTGCAGGGGCACCCTCCACCAGGCCCCCACTCATGTCTCCCAGCACCCCCAACCCCCTGCAGTGCAGGGCACCCTCCACCATGCCCCCACTCATGTCTCCCTGCACCCCCGCCCCCCAGCATCCAGGGGCACCCTCCACCAGGACCCCACTCATGTTCCCCAGCCATCACGTCATCAGAATCTAGATACCTGGCCCTTATGGGCTGCCTCGACATGCCAAACACCCACCCAAGTATTGCATCCACCCACTTAGAAATGCCAATTACACAATACAACCCCAATGGCAAGTATGTAAATGAACACATGTCCCTCACATACACACAATGGGTGTCAGTGAATGTCAAAACACATATCATGACATGCATGAAACCAATGAGATGCTACTACACATTGAAGTTTGATGAAGAAAATGTATTAAAAGCAACATAAATGGAATCAAAAATAAACAAACGACAATGGGAATTAAAAACAAAAAGCAGCATGTCCGTAAAATAATGTCAAACCACAAATCATAATCCAAAGGAAAGGTGTCCGAAGTCACAGTTCAAAAAAGTAAATCCAAAGGAAAATCAAAACTGAAAAGCATTGCTCCATGGGTAAATTCAAAATAAAAAAATAAAATCCAACAATCAACTATATACAGCTTAACCAACCCGGGGTCCATGATCCCAACAGAAGAAATTAAACCTATCTAATACTACCTAATTTAAAAAATATATACAAAAATGTGGTCCATTGTCCAAAAGGTAAAAAAAAAAACAGAAAAACCAAAGGAAACCTAACACTAACTACATAACTATTTACAAGGGCAGCGGGCTAGTCCAACGGCTCACTTCGGGATGTTCCGGGCCAGGGCATCATCGAACTCCTGCTCAATGTCCCGGAGGCAGTCCTCCTCCATGGCCCCGAGGGTCCGCAGGGCCAACAACACGTTCTCCTCCAACTCCCTGCGGATTGCCTCGAGGCACTCGGCCTGCCTCAGGGCCCTCTGCATGGAGTTCTCCGCCCTGACCATCGTGAGCCGAGCCTCTTCCGCCCGCTGCCGCTCTGCATCTATGGCGTGGCCCAACCGCTGCCACATGGAAGACACTTCCCGTCCTGGGTCCTCCTGCCCTCTGGCCGATGCCTGCCCCTCCGATGTCGAAGGCCCCGAGCCATCATGGCTCCCACCTCGTTGCTGCTGCTGCTGTGCCTGTGCCCGTGCCCTGGCTCCTGCTGCCTGCACATCCTCCACCGGCCGGGGTGCAGTCATTGATGTGGCCACCCCTGCTGGAAGTCCGACTCCCGGCTGTGGCAGGGATGTGTCCTCTACCAGCCTGGCCGCCCCGTCAGAGGCAGCTCCACAGGGCACCCAGGTGACAAATGGGTGGAAAGATGGCCCTGAGGACGACTGGCGCATAGGGTGTTCAGTTGATGAGGGGGTCGGAACAAGCTCCAGCAAACGGAGGAATCCGGCCTGGGTGACCTGTCCCAGTAGGCCGACGCGGTCAATGAGCCATTCAAGATGACGTGCAGTCTCCTCATGGAAAGACTGCAGGTCACCTCGTATGGCCCGTTGACGCAAGGCCACACCAGTCAGGACAGGCTCAACTCGTACCTGGATAGCCACATCCGCAGGCAGAGGAAGGCCAGCTGTCGTAAGCTCATACCCTGCCTGAAAACGGGTCTGGACCTAGGCATCCCTGCTGGTGCAAGATGATGCAGTGACAGGATCAGGGACAGGATTGCACACAGGCACCTCCGCAGCATCCTGTGCTGCCTCCTGTCCCTGGTCCTGCAATGCACCACTAGCACCAGTGGAATCCCCACCTCCAGAGCCTGTCTCTGTTGCTTGCACGGCCTCCTCCTCCACCAAACCCCCCACCAACCTGGATGACTCCATGCCATCTTCCTCCGTTGGGCCCTGTGGGGTCCCAGCTGCTCCTTCTGCTATCGAGCAGTCCAACTCCAACCTCTGCCTCTTGGACCTCCCCCCGGCAGCTGCGGCCTGGGACGCGGCACCGGACTCCTCACTCCCTGACGAGATGACAACCTGGGAGGGGAGCCAGGCCTTGCGTCTCCGGCTGGCGGTGCGATCCCCGCCGCTGTGCTCCACAGCACCTTCTCCGCCCTCTTCATCAGTTGACGCTGCAGACAGGGAGAAATAAAACACAGGCATCAGGGCTCTGTACAATGGACACATACACACATGACAGTTGTACATGAGTGGCATTGGCAAACCTCAGACATGGCATCACAATTGCCAACACACATGTCATTTCAACTGGCACACATGAGCCATACTACAGCCATATCGCAACAGCCAGCACCATACATACACATACAACTGCATGAGCAGGCAAAGGTGACCCAGACATCACATGCAACACAAGGAGTGCACTACACATGCACACACACCACCACACTTGCATGCATGTGTACTCCTTTGCCAACTGTCGGAGTGTTCAGAATGGCATCCATGTCACATCTGCCAATCAGGCTTCCACATCCCGCTGTCACATGCATCTATGCTGCATCACTGTTGCACCCTTGTCAAATACACACACATGCACATATACACACTGCTGATACATGCAGCTGAAACCAACATCCATGTGTGACATCACGAACATGCCTACTTACATACACATTCATCCAAACATGTGTGCCCGCACATCTGCATTTGGCATGCAAGCCTACACACACAAGCACCATCCATGTCTCACACATGAGAGCCCTCGCATGTGTTAGCCTCACGGCCATGTACACCCCACCCCATACTTGGCCCCATAAAAACACATGTGTAACCTGCACACTACTGGCACATCACCACACGCACAGCTTACAATGATGATGCATGTACACTTACCGCTCGACTCCAGACGGTCTGCCTCTCAAGGACCTGGACGTGGAGCGCTGGGGATATGCGTTCCAGGACGCTCATCTGATCGTCCGACAAGTGGCCCCGGCGCCCCTTAGCATCCGCTGCCTTCAAGAGGCGCCGGACCTTGTTGAGGGTCCTGGACCTAAAATCCTCCCAGCGCTTCTTGACATGATGGAATAGTCGGACTGCCACCCCCTCCGCGTTGATGGCAGTCACGATGTCCGTCCAGATCCGAGTCCGTCCTTCATTGTCGGCACGCAAACTTCCGAAGAGGGCATCATACTGCCCCAGGACTTGCTTCACCAGGACACCAACTTCGGTGGCAGTGAAGCTGGTGCCCCTCTGCCTCTCTGGCCGGGGGTTGCCAGTGGTGCCAGATGTTGCAGTGCCCAACATGACAACCCCATAGGCAGGAGTGGGTGGGCAACTGGGTCCTGGGGCTGGTCTGTGGAGCGATGGAATCCCAGTCGGGAGTCTTCGGTTCCAGAAGGGCTGGTCACAGCAACAGCACCCCTGGCTGATGTGCAGGCAGAAAATGGCAGGGCACGTGGGCAGTAGGCAATCAGGCAGCAGCAGATGGCAGGTGGGAGTGTGCTCGGGCTCTGGGGGGCAGTAATTAGGCCTTATGGACAGGATCGCGGTCTTCCATGTGCTTACGCGTGGCCAGCTTGATACGGAGTGATTTGGCACGTGAAAATCAAGCACCTCTGCGTGTAATTCGAGGAAAGGGCCTTAGTGTGTAAGCGCGTCAGCACACGTACGCAAATTCATTGTCCCAAAAGCCACCAGCGCGTGTGCGCGACTGTGACGTGTGCGGGGGCATTTCCCTGTACACGGGTGCATGTTACACGTCCAATGACTGCACGTCAGAGTGTCAGCTCGTGTAATTGGAGGATGGGGCCTTAGCGCGTACATGCGGAATTGACGCTGGACGTGTGGGCTTGTTTAAAAGGTACGTGTAGAACGCCATTTCCTTGTACATGCTTTTCGTGCAGAGCGAGTGGGTGAAATCTGTACTTCTTGTCGGTTCACACGCGATTTACTTCACGGCTTTCCAAGTTCGTACTCCCTGTTACCTTTGACAGCTTTTTGTCTTTTTCCTGGGCCTGTTTCCTCAAACAGCGTTCACTTCTCCTGTTGTCCTGTCTCCTCAGACAGCGTACAATTCTTCTTTTGGCGGGGGTGTTGCCAACGTGCACACTCACGTATTTTTCACGCGATTTTTCCTGGCAGAAGGTGAGTCGCGCACGTATTTAACATCTGTGCTTGCCCCGTGTGTTGTCTGCCCCTTCAGAGGTCAGTCCAGGCTGCGTGTGACACGCATACGTTCATTTTTGTGTTTCTGTGTGCCACAGCGTAGTGCAGGTTTATTTTTCCACGCACGTGGTCTAGGAGGGGTTGCGTGCACATTATCTCCCTTTTTTGGGGTGCCTGTGCGTTGCGTGACCCGTCATCTTCCCCCAGGGGTCACATACAGCCTTGCTAGAGCACTAGGGTATGAATTCCATCTAGTACCCTACCCCTTTGACTCCCAATTGCCCAGGTCAATAGTTTACTGCAACTCCCATACGAACAACCACATCAGTGCCATGGTTGGGAGGCGAGCACGTGGTAAGGGTGGCAAAGCTGGCCGTGGTGGATACGGTAGGGGACGTGGCTGGGACTTGCAGGGTGCCCCTAGCCCCCCATGTGTGGGTGACCAGTCAGGGATACCCATGCCCCCCCCCCTTGGTTGAGGGTAACGTGGCTGACACCATCCCTGCTCAGCCCTTGTTGGACCAGCCCATTGTGGCACCAGACCTGGCACAGGGTGACTCCATGGCTGACTTCCAGGTCAGCAGGTCTAGGCCATGTGTGGCGGTGCACGTTGGTGTCACCAGGCCACGTGGATCAGGGGCAGCTATGTCATCTGCTGCACCGAGTAGGCAGGGTGGGGAGGCTGCAGGAGCAGCTGTGGCTCCATCCACCCCAGCTCTGAGTCTCCCAGCCAGGACAGGGTCGGTCCCAGTCCATCCTGCTGACGTTCCCCCTGACTACATCACACTTCAGCTAATGCCTGCACCAAGTCCCATGGTGAGTGTTCATTCCCACACTCCTAGTCCACAGTCCACCGGGGCTCCTGCCCCTAGTGTCCAGAGCGGCGTAGGACACTCAAGATCCCCACCACCTTCCAAGCGGAAAAGGAAGAATGCTCTTCCAGTAGAAGGCTGATGCCCAGACACGGCTACACAGTCCGGCCCACCAAGGAAGCCCAGCTTCAATCAGGCCGAACTTGATGCACTTGTTGAGTATGTGTCCGCACATGACAGCGAAATGGGGATTACTGCAGGATGCAAGACCACACCTGCACAACGTCAGGCACACTGGCAGACTATTGCGGACCTCATAAGTTCCCTTGGATTCGTGAGGCGCACAGCTAATGATTGCTACAAGCGCTGGAATGACCTGAAGCGCAGGACAAAGAAAAAGCTGGCCTTAAGTAATGCCGCAACTCTAGTGACTGGAGGTGGGTCTCCAGCAGAGGACATAGAACTCACTCCACATGAGTATGTTGCTGGGACCTATGTCATGGAGGAACAGATCCAAGGCGTGGGAGACCTGCCAGATTACGAGGCATTGTCCGGTGAGTGCACATGCATGTGTGTGTCATCCATGTGCATGGTGTGTGTGTGAGGGCTTCTGATTGAGTGCCAGGTGAGGGTGTGTGTGCCTGAGTGGTTTGGGTCACCCATGTGCTTCATCCAATACATTCTGTGCACCAGGATTTGGGTATTGCAGTATCCCTTCTGGCAACAGTAGACATTCAGCCCAACCTCACACCAGTTGCCCTTGAAGTGTCATCTTGCCACAACATAGTTGCGTATTATTCTGTGTTCATTCAGGCTGATTGTCTGCATTCCACCACTTTCACTAGGCATTTCTCAGTCCTATTGTCACATGTGTGACATGGCTATGGTACATGCCATCTGTGTCATGGCATGTGTCATGTATGTGTATTGGACATGCCAATCACAGGCCAATGTGTGATGGCACTGCTAGCCAGCATGCAGCAAATGTGTTGGTCTTCCATCTTGGTGTCATCAATGTGTGCCATTTGCCTCCCCTTCATACGCCGTGACGGTGCATGCATGGGAGGGTTATAGTCATGTGGGACATGTGTCAATGAAGTACTGTTTCTGTTGCTTCTCAGCCATAATTGTGTGCCATGGTGCTAATGCAGGTTCCCATTTCTTTTCTTTCATGTCTTTGCAGGGGATGACGCACTTGATACTGCTGGGGTTGTGGAGATGGTGCAGACCCAGGAGGGGTCTCAGGCCCGACCGGGCACCAGTGAGGGACGTGGTGTGATGGTAGGTGAGAACCCACACTTGCTGCAGACCATCATCTCAAGGGGTGTCTCTGGGTGCACCTCCCCCGAGCTCTATTCAGGTGTCGATTTGGATGATGAGACCTATCTGCCGTCGCAGGTACGTTCTTCTGGGAGGGATTCTGTACTGTCCAACCCACCTGCACCAGGAGTAGAACCCTCAATGGGGATGTCAGTGTTGGTAGGTCCGCCTTTGGTGGTTACGGATGCAGGGTCACACTCCGCAACATCTGATCCTGTTCCTGGGCCAGAAGATCACAGGGGGAATGCAGTCCTGCAGCCTCAGGCAGTGCCGGCACAGCAAGGCGCAGTTCGCCTTGCCACAGACAGGTGTGGTGCCCGCCGACGCGGTGGCAGTACGCCACCTGGCAATACCGCATGGGAGCAATCCATATACGGTATGGCAAACCAACAGGCAGCATCATCTGAGATGATGGCTCAGGCCATGGATAGGGTGGCCACTTCCATTGTCCCCCAAGAAAGGCTGATTGAACAACTACAGCAGGCAACAGCCTCCATTTGCCAGTCACACAGGGAGGACATGTTGACGTCCAACAGGGACAGGCGGGCGGCACTGGAGACTCTGCCGGAAGCCATTTCTATTGAGTCCCAGGGCCACAGAGAAGCCCTAAGGGTGGAACTCTGTCAGCTCAGGGTAACTCTTGTTGAGCTTGAGGCTTCAACGAACACAAGGACAGAAGAGCAGCTGGAGCGGCTCACACGTACGCTCTCAGCTGAGATGCAGGCAACTAAGGAGGAGGTCCGGGCATCCCGTGAGTTGTTGCATTGGGACCTCCGCACGATTATCCTCCAGAACCAGACCTTCCACACCCGCATGCTTGCTGCGATGGAGGACCAGACTAGGGCTTTGTGTGGCCTGCCTCCCATAGTGCAACCACCTCCTGATGCAGCCGCAGAGGGTGAGGAGAGTGACAGCAGCAAATCTCTCACAATCGGGTAGCCGTGCAGGCCATGAGCCCATGGAGGTGTTTTTTTTTCGCAAGATCCACACAGGTGGGTTTTGGTGTGCACCCTGTCCTCGGACCTCCTGGGTGGCCTCCCCCACTGCCCCTGGGCCATTCCTGGACATTTTTGATTTTTGATTTTTGATTTTTGATTTTTGAATTTTGATTTTTGATTTTTGATTTTTTGGACAGTGTGTTGCCTTGTGTGGCTCCCGTGGGCATACGCTGTATTGTGGCTGGGCACATGCAGGCTTGTCCTGAATTTGGGTCAGATGCTTGGGTTTGTGTGACACACGCCCCTCCTGCTTCCCGTTTCCATGGGCTTGCAAAGGGTGTTCCCAAGTGACATTGACTTACACAGTGACGTTGGACTCCCATTGCATGTGTGGGCAGTCTGTAGTCAACACTGTGTATGCATTCCTAGTGCATATTGTTGTTGTATTATACACTGCATGGTGTATTGATATGTGCCTCTGCATCCAACTCATCCTCCTAATTTTCAGCTCCATTTCTCATGTCTTCACAAGGCGGTCTACTTTGGAAATGGAGTCCATGTTGTAAGCAGTGCACCTACACTTTTGCGTGGCGCTAACACTGTACAGTTGGACGTGTTCGAAGTGCTGGCATTATCAGTTAGTGAGGGTACCAATTGTTTAAGTCTGTACTGTCATGTTTATGGTAGGTTGGAGGTTGTGTATGTGATTAGTATTATTGGTAAATATTTGGTAATGTGTGTTGTTGGTCCTCCATTACTGTGAGCATTTCATGTGTGGCCAGTTTCCATTAGGGAAACTGTAGTTTGTGACACTTGTGTCATGTTGTGGGGATTAATTTGTTTGCTCTCACATAGCATGACATGCCATGGTGTGTTGTGTGGCGGTGCCGGGGAGGGGTTGGGTGACATGGCACTGTTCTCATGTTGTATTTAGCAAGTGGGTATTCATTTTTGCTGCATTGAAGTGTGTCTTTTGATGACACTGCATTGGTGGTGTTTGTGTAGGTAGGGATGCACACATTGTGACACTTCCAGATGAACAATCTCAGGCTGCTATGGTTCTGACAGTTGACTGTCCCTTAATTCATCATAATTGTCAGATTGAGTCATCATTGATTGCCAGATGGTATGTGCCAGGGCTGTGTGCACTCCACAGGGGTGTTATTTTTATGTGAAGTAATTAGCCACCAGCTGCCTTACGGGCTGCCTCACCCCGTGCCCTTTCCCCTCCCATGCGCAGCAGGCGTGCCTGTGGTTGGGGATGTGGGGGCACCACCATGTCCACAGCCAGGCCCCGGCGTGTTGCAACATTGTGCAGGACACATGCTGCCACTATGATCCTGCACACTACTGGAGGAGCGTATAACAGCTGCCCGCCAGAACGGTCAAGGGAACGAAAGCTTGACTTGATCGCACTCCGAATGTGCGCTCCACTATGCCCCGTGTTGCAATATGGGCTGTGTTGTATCTTACCTCGGGAGGCGTGATGGGGTTCCGAATTGGCGTCATCATGTGGGTGCTCAGAGGGTAGGCACTGTCCCCTGGGGAGGTGGTGATGGGGATCATTAGTGGGGTAGTGACATTACTCTGTATTTGTCATGCATGCGTGTGCTGTGGCATTTATACTCACCAAGCAGCCATGCATCGCCATGCCGCCCAGATTCCATGTCCTGGTTTAGGGTTGACATCCTGTAAATGAAGCTGTCATGGGTGGACCCTGGATAGTTGGCATATACTGAGGTGATGATTCCCTTGGCATCACATACTACCTGGACGTTGATGGAATGCCAGTGCTTGCGGTTTCTATAGATGTGCTCAGATGCCCTGGTGGGACGTAGAGCCACATGGGTGCAATCAATGGCACCTAGCACTTTGGGGAATTGTGCTACCCTTTAGAAATCCTGGCTGACAGCCTGCCTTTCTGCAGGTGTTCTGGGCAGGTATATGTGCCTGCGGACTGATGGGCGTGCAGTGATGATGGCCAACACCTGTTGTAGGCACCGGGACTGTGTGGCCTGTGACACCCCCCCACTATGGCACTTGTCCGCTGAAATGATCCGGTAGCCAAGAAGTGCAGTACATTGAGGACCTTCTGCAGGGGGCTGAGTGCTTGCGAGCACAGGGTGGGTGATGTGAGGTCATCCTCCCACTCACTGACCAGGTCGAGTATTATGTGTGGTGGAAACCTGTACCTACCATACACCTGGTCATCAGGCATACCAAATAGGCTGGTTCTGGGTGTGAAGATTCTGGCCCTGACTATCCTTCTCCTCCTCCTGCCGTATCCCACGGCCACTGCTGCTAGGAACGGTATATTCATCCTGGCGTCTGAGCTTGTTTGGTTTTTGCGCACTCTTTTATGCTGCGCGGGACGTGCGCCTGCTTCATGCTGGCGTACATGTTTCCGGATTGGACCTTTTTTTTGGCGCGTTGTAGGCGACCGTGTAAATCTTCCTGCCCACCCCAGGAATACACGTAACACGCTCTCCCAGGCCCAGTCTCGAGTAAACATTCCCACCCACCCCTGGAATACATGTACCCCACTCTCACAGGCCCAGTCGCGTGTGGAACTTCACGTGCACACCGAAATACACGTACCCTGCAAATTCGCGTGTGAAACTTCCCGCGCACCCCGAAATACACGTACCCAGGGCAATCACGTGTGGAACTTCCCGCTAACCCTGTAATACACGTACCCTGCTGATATCGTGTGTGGAAGTTCACGCGGACCCATAACACATGTACCCTGATGAAATCGCGTGCAAGAATACCCGCGCACCCCTCAAATACACGTACCCAGGCAAATCGCACTGCTCGGGAGACATGAGTGGGGGCCTGGTGGAGGGTGCCCCACAGTGCTGGGGGTGGGGGTGCAGGGAGACAGGAGTGGGGGCCTGTTGGAGGGTGCCCCTGGATGCAGGGGGGTGGTGGTGCAGGGAGACAGGAGTGGGGGCCTGGTGGAGGGTGCCCTACAGTGCTGGGGGGTGGGGGTGCAGGGAGACAGGAGTGGGGGCCGGGTGAAGGGTGCCCCTGGATGCAGGGGGGTGGGGGTGCAGGGGGACATGAGTTGGACATGAGTGGGGGCCTGGTGGAGGGTGCCCCACCGTGCTGGGGGGTGGGGGTGCAGGGAGACAGGAGTGGGGGCCTGGTAGAGGGTGCCCCTGGATGCAGGGGGGTGGGGGTGCAGGGAGACAGGAGTGGGGGCCTGGTGGAGGGTGCCCTACAGTGCTGGGGGGTGGGGGTGCAGGGAGACAGGAGTGGGGGCCTGGTGGAGGGTGCCCCTGGATGCAGGGGGGTGGGGGTGCAGGGGGACATGAGTTGGACATGAGTGGGGGACTGGTGGAGGGTGCCCCACAGTGCTAGGGGGTGCAGGGAGACAAGAGTGGGGGCCTGGTGGAGGGTTTCCCTGGATGCAGGGAGGGTGGGGTTGCAGGGAGACAGGAGTGGGGGCTTGGTGGAGGGTGCCCTACAGTGCTGGGGGGTGGGGTGCAGAGAGACAGGAGTGGGGGCCTGGTGGAGGGTACCCCTGGATGCAGGGGGGTGGGGGTGCAGGCAGACATGAGTTGGACATGAGTGGGGGCCTGGTGGAGGGTGCCCCTGGATGCTGGGGGGTGGGGGTGCAGGGGGACATGAGTGAGGGCCTGGTGGAGGGTGCCCCTGGATGCTGGGGGGGTGGGAGTGCTGGGAAACATGCGTTGGTGGGCAATAGTGCAAGGTGACATGTGGGTTGGCTGGGGGCATGGCCATGGTGGATGGGACATGTGCAGGGGTGCAGGGTAGTCCCCTGTGGTGTGGGCCGCCTGCAGGGGCCGTGGAGGGTGTAGAGGGAACAGCTGGGAGGACCCACACGGCCAATTCACATGTGGGACTCCCCGGCACCCCCGAAATACACATAGGCTGCTGGATTTGCGTGTGAAACTTCCCGCGCACCCCGAAATACACATACCCAGGGCAATCGCGTGTGGAACTTTCCACAAACCCCGTAATACATGTACCCTGCTGATATCGCGTGTGGAAGTTCACGCGGACCCATAATACACATACCCTGATGAAATCGCGTGTAAGACTGCCCGCGCACCCCTCAAATACACGTACCCAGGCAAATCACACTGCTGGGTGGTGGGGGGGGTGGGAGACATGAGTGGGGGCCTGGTGGAGGGTGCCCCACAGTGCTGGGGGTGGGGGTGCAGGGAGACAGGAGTGGGGGCCTGGTGGAGGGTGCCCCTGGATGCAGAAGGGTGGGGGTTCAGGGAGACAGGAGTAGGGGCCTGGTGGAGGGTGCCCTACCGTGCTGGGGGTGGGGGTTCAGGGGGACATGAGTTGGACATGAGTGTGGGCCTGGTGGAGGGTGCCCCACAGTGCTGGGGGGTGGGGGTGCAGGGAGACAGGAGTGGGAGCCTGGTGGAGCGTGCCCTACAGTGCTGGGGGGTGGGGGTGCAGGGAGACAGGAGTGGGGGCCTGGTGGGGGGTGCCCCTGGATGCAGGGGGGTGGGGGTGCAGGGAGACAGCAGTGGGGGCCTGGTGGAGGGTGCCCTTGGATGCAGGGGGGTGGGGGTGCAGGGAGACAGGAGTGGGGGCCTGGTGGAGGGTGCCCTACAGAGCTGGGGGGTGGGGGTGCAGGGAGACAGGAGTGGGGGCCTGGTGGAAGGTGCCCTACAGTGCTGGGGGGTGGGGGTGCAGGGAGACAGGAGTGGGGGCCTGGTGGAGGGTGCCCCTGGATGCAGGGGGGTGGGGGTGCAGGGAGACAGGAGTGGGAGCCTGGTCGAAGGTGCCCCTGGATGCAGGGGTGTGGGGGTGCAGGGAGACAGGAGTGGGGGCCTGGTGGAGGGTGCCCCTGGATGCAGGGGGGTGGGGATGCAGGGGGACATGAGTTGGACATGAGTGGGGGCCTGGTGGAGGGTGCCCCACAGTGCTGGGGGGTGGGGGTGCAGGGAGACAGGAGTGGGGGTCTGGTGGAGGGTGCCCCCTGGATGCTGGGGGGTGGGAGTGCAGGGGGACATGAGTGGGAGCCTGGTGGAGGGTGCTCCTGGATGCTGGGGGGTGGGGGTGCTGGGAGACATGTGTTGGTGGGCAGTAGTGCAAGGTGACATGTGGGTTGGCTGGGGGGCATGGCCATGGTGGATGGGCTGCCTGCGGGACATGTGCAGGGGTGCAGGGTAGTCCCCTGTGGTGTGTGGGCCGCCTGCAGGGGCCGTGGAGGGTGAAGAGGGAACAGCTGAGAGGACCCACACGGCCAATTCACGTGTGGGACTCCCCGGCAACCCCGAAATACACGTAGGCTGCTGGATTTGCGTGTGGAATTTCCCGTGCACCCGTAGTACACGTACCCTGCTGAAATTGCGTGTGGAACTTCACGCGCACACCGGAATACACGTACCCTGCAAATTCGTGTGTGAAACTTCCTGCGCACCCCGAAATACACATACCCTGCTGAAATCGCGTGTGGAACTTCCTGCACACCCCAGAATACACGTGCCCAGGCCAATCGCGTGTGGAACTTTCCGCGCACCCCATAATACACGCATACGCTATTTTTCACACAGCGGGTGTCCGTGTTTGTCGGTACCCCTTTGCACCTCATTTGTCCTAGAGGGCCATAGTATGGATCATTCATCATAGCTGTATATGGGTGCTTTTTGTTAGCGCACATTTTGGCGCACATTTATTTCAGGCGCAGGGATGCTACCGCCTGCTTTCTTGTGGCGTACTTGTTTGTCCCTGTGCGCAACTTTGACCGTGCGCTGGTTTGCCCTATTCGATTCCATGAATACGAGGTGCAGGCGAGCGTGTGGGCGTTCCGCGCACTTGCCTCCTGTACTTCCCCCGTGACGCCCATATTTTCACACGTTGTTCCCCATTCCGAGTGTTACGCCCCTTGTTCCGCCTACTTTTGAAATGTGCGCCACGCTATGTGCGATTTCGCAGCGGCCGTGGCGCACGCCGTTGGATGACCTGTGCGCCGGCGTGCGCTGCGCACTTTTTCAGCGCACATCCAATATTTTTCTCGCGCACGGACTTCCATGAATCGATGTGCGCTGGTTTCCTTGCGATTTTCGCAGTTGCACTGCGATTTTCACACTTTTACAATGTTTTACAAAAAAAAAAGAAAACCTCAGAACCCTAAGATCTAATAATAGTCAATGCCTAGTGACGCCACGCTACAACAACAACACAGCAGTGGGCAGCAGCTTCCATTTCCTAGCCCCCAAACACTCTCCCTATATACATCAAACAAGAGACCACCTTCCTCTTGTTCAAAAAACAACTGAAAACGTGGTTGTTCAACCAATGCTAGCAAACCGCTTGTCCGTTTGTAACTCCAATGATTCCGAGTGCTTAAGTGTTACCTATGTTGTTGTGTATTTTATGTATGACCAATGTTGTGTGTATATTTTGCATCATCAATCTCTAAGATGTCTGTAACCATGCCGTGATACCCCAGGGTCTGGGTGTGTAACAATTGAAAAAAATAAATCTGGTTTGCATTCTTGAAAGAGAGGAAATGTTGATCCCCACAATGTACCTCAAAGGGGATGTCACCATGATTTTGTAAGAGAACCTTTATGTATCCTCAGAGGTCAGGGTCGATGACACCTGCTAAAACGTCTATACTGAACTTCCATGCTAGTCCAGATTATGGGGGTAACCTGATGTAACACCCTGCAGGGGGAATCAGAACCAATTCAATCGGAATTCTTCCTCTTTTCCCAGGGGGAAAGATAACTTCCCTACTGCTACAAATATTGAAACCTATCAATTCTTGTGTGGCAACAGAAGGGCAACAAGCTGGATGACTACATTTTTTTAATTTTAGGGTACCCCAATTTGCTTCAATTGAGTCACATCCCACCCCTGGCGCCATGTGTAAGGAACTCATGGTGGTAACAGTAAAGACAGACACATATAATGGGTGAGATAAATGCCTAATCTAAACATAAATCTATGATGGGAGCAAGCTATGACCATCAAATAATAATAAGGCGTCTTGTCAAATAAAAAGGGCGTATACTTTAAAAAAAAGCAGGCGTTAAAGCACCAACCCGCTAAGGGACCTCGTAGTAAGGCGGTAATGGTTAACGGTCACCGTTACCATTAACGGTGGCCGTTAACCATTACCGCCTTCCGTGTAATGAGGCCCAATGTCTCTAGGCAGAAAAGGCTTGCTGATTCAAAATAACAAACAAACAAACAAAAGGTTCGCTTGGTGATCTTGCACCTTGGGCATTTACTCTTCGCTCCCAGGATATCCATCTGCCAGGCTAAGATCCTCTTTGAAGTTTGGGTCTCCCTCTGTCGGGTTCTACACACCCTTTCTTTAACACAGTTCAGAAAGTGTGATTTTTCCTTTCTCCTAGATTTCTTTCAGCATCCTTCTCTCGGGTTCACACTTGCCTCATTCCACAGTTCACAATCTTATCGGAAAGCAGGATTCCCTTCCACTAGCTTTCCTCTGGCAACAGGTCAAAGACTTTCAATTGTACAAGGGATTTGACGTGAACCTCGTAGGACCCTCTGACGCCTCTCGCCACCCCTTCCTAGGTTCTTCTTGTTCTTGTATTTTGAAAACAGGTCTTGGTCAGAGTCTTTTGAATAAGCACCCACGTGGTGTAGGCCCCCCCTGCACCTGGACCTCAACTGGGATTTCTTTAAAGTTCAAACACATACACAAGTTCTTTCTCTTTCAGATTTGTTGCATTCAAAATGTTGCTACTTGCAACCTTGAGCTCAACACAGTTCGGGTTGCTGTCAGTTTCCTCTGAGTCACTGGCTGTGCTGAACCCCTTGGCTTCTCTGGAGTCAAGGATAGTACCACGGTAGCCAGCTTGCATCTCCACCTGCGTCATCAAAGTAGGAGGGCCCAGTGTACCATCAACATCTGCTCTTCCACACACAAGCTGCAATGCCCGGTCCTATGCTTTCCCTTTCAGAGGTTTTGCGGTTCTGAGTTGAAAGGGCAGGGCAAATCCCCCTTTGTTGTCCTTCCAGGTCTCACTGCCTTTCTTCTCCGTTTGAACTGCCAATTTGGTGTCGCTGTCTCCTCGTGGGAGAGTGGAAGTCTTGCTCGAAGTGTGCTTTCGTGCTCCATCTGTTAGACCTGTGGGGAAGGTAAAGGACCTTCAGGTGTGCATGATTATTTTTATGTGCCTGACTCTGCATGACCTGTGTGTTGGGACATGTCAGGTAATGGCTCTGGTGTGAGTTTGTTGTCTGTTACTGTGTAAGAAAGTGTTTGTGTGGGAGAAGGGGGGTTGTAAAGCTTCTAAATATCCTAGGGTAGGATGTGGAAAAGTTGTTACTGGGAAAGGGATACCACGTCTCAACCCTCAGTGTCCCACTTCCACTCTCCCAAGACTCCTTGTCCATGTGATCCTCCCCCGCTGTTCCACTGTTCCCAGAAACGGCATCCAATAGTTGTGGCTGTGACCTGGCCACCTGGATGACAGATCTCCGGGGACTAGCGGGTGATACACCTTCAGGTTTCTCACATAACTGTCTTGTTCAGTATATGTAGTGTTGTGGTGTGTGCTGATGAGATGAATCAATTCCATGCACCATGGCAGCTAATGCATGTTTTACTCAACAAACGGCAGACCAATATGTGTGAGTCTTCTGGCTGTCCTCATTGAGGTGTTGTGGGTGTACATGCACTGCAGGTGAATGGGTGTTGTCACCTCTGCAGGTATCTATGATATAGGGCTTCATTGGTTTATCCATGGCATGCCTCCTGTGTGACACATCTGTGTAGTATTTCTGTCTGTCCGACTGATGCACTTGGGTGGCTGGGGATGTGATGGCACATTGGTCACTCAGACAGAGGGATGTGTGAGGGAACATTTGTGTGGTTTTGTTAATACAATCGGGCAGTTGTCCACCATATTTTGTGTGGCTGCCAATCTCAGGTTGTATTGCTCAGGAGGGGTGTTATGGTGAACATGTTGTTGCACCCACATACAGTGGAATTGTCAGTTATTGGAGTGGTGCCAGATTCCTGTGCAACCATATTTGTGGACACTCATTCATGGGGGGACACCCACATGTTGTGGTTTAGGTGATGTTTACTCTAGGTCCAGTCATATGTTGCAATAGGGTGTTGTAGTTATTCACTCAAGGTGTTGCTGCTTCTTTTAGTATTTGTTTGGTATTGAGCTGTGTTTTGGCATGCAGTGGATTTTTTCTTTGAGGGACAGGGCTGGGTTCTTGTGGGGTGCAGTCCCCAGGGGACAATGACTGTTGTGTCCCTGCCCTGTACCACAGTACATCCCTCTTTGCCTTCACCTTGTATGTGCCTCCAGATGATGTGCTTAGTTGTGCTTAGTTGTGAGTCACATTAGACTCAGGCCATATTGTCAGACTTGTTGGGTGCACAGTGATCTGCATTGATGGCTGCCAGTGTCATGCCCAAACTCATAATGCATGGCAAGTTCTTCACTTGGTATACCTGCCAGAGGCTGGCACACACATGGCACACTGTTTCGATGCTCACTTTTCCACCCATCAGTCCTCCGGGCAATTAGGCAACTCATTCAGTGGGGGCCAGCCTGCATGGTGTGCAGTGGTTGGCTATCTGCCTTCCTGTTGCACACATACTGGTGCAGGTGGGGCATCTGTATGCTGCACTGGAAGACCTCTAAATTTGGTGGATAGTTTGCATCCACGGTTGTGCCCCCACTAGTGTGTGGTGATGGTTCCAGCTAAGTCACATGTATGTTGTTTTGTATTCTGCAGTGTATTTTTCTTCATGGGGGAGGTATGGGTGCTGGGTGCTGGGATTGGTGTGATGCATGTGTATGTGGGGTAATGTGTGTTGTGAAGCCCGGCCGCGTAAAGGGCGACTGCAGAGACTCCTGCTGTTTGGCTGTGCTGCGCTGCAGAAGCGCTACTTCCTGCTACTTGTTTCAATATTTAATATTGAACTGCCAATCTCCAACCTACCTACCCTCAACGGCGTGTTTCCCTCGCGTCCCTTGCACTCGGTGAGGTCGACAGTGTGCGAGTGAGTGAACCGCCGCAACGAGACGAAGCGGGTGGAAAGCCCTGCCCATCTTTTGGCTCCGCCCATTCCAGGAAGTGAGGCCACAAAACCAGATCCCAGCAACCCTTGCGGCGTGAAGCCCGGCTGCGTAAAGGGTGACTGCAGAGACTCCTGCTGTTTGGCTGTTTGCTGCTTTTCTGCCGTCTGCCGACCGCAAGGCTTCTAGTGCAACCGCTCGAGAGAAAAAAAAAGTGCTACTGGGTAATGACGCGAACCATCGAAGGCCCCCAGACTCGGAGGAAGACGCTCAACTACCGCAGAATGGCAAATCCACGGACTGCCTTAAAAGCCCCTGCGGATGGTGGCGGCAATGTAAGTAAAAGTGCACCCTGGCCTTCCTCTGCACATCTGCAGGAAATATCGACTACTGAACCGAATACTACACACTTGTCAAAGGACTTACCGGTTGTATGTGACGATGGCGTATGTCCATCGCCCCCCCTTGAAAATCTAGACATAAATAATTGCACGGACAGTCACTCCTACGATCACTTTCCAAACAATAGTACTCTCACCTCACAGGATCATCAACAATTGGCAATTGAAGTAAACGTAATTCAAAAGGAAACAAGTACAATTTTACCTGAAACTGCGACAACCCTGGCAACAATACTACCTCCGGCGCTTAAACACTCCATCCAGCGAGCGCCGCCTGATTTATTCAATCCACCTAATACACAAACAAAGGAGTCCACGAAAACGAATAGTGATCTTGGCGACCCGTTCCGCAATCTCAACCACCCTTTTACGGGTAGCGAGGTCACCAACGCTGAGCTAATTAATGCCGCCAATGTTCTGATCGCGGACCAAGAAACACCCTTCAATAAAGCCCAAGAGCAGGAGGAAGGGGCTATACCAAAAGGCACCTCTGACGAAAATGAAAATCAATCTACACAAATACTGAGCAAAAACGCCCGTGTTGTTCCTATACAATCGTCTCTGCCGGCAAGACATGCAACCACAATCGAGACCCTGTCATCAAATGCAAAGCCACAAAACACAATCGGAACCAAACCTAGCATTAAAAACAACAAGAACATAGTACTGGATGCACCCAGAGAACAAGCCGAAAAAACACATAAGGATGTCCAAAAACCGTATAATGGGCACAACTCGCCCGCGACTCGAAGTAACCTCGCAGGAAATCTAACCTACGGAAACATGGAGACACGAAAAACCATTCAGAGAAAGGAAAGTGAAAACCAAAGCGCATATGCATGCCAAGCCCCCGAAGACTCAAGTAAAAACAACCTGGCCAAATAAAGCAGTACTCCGATGGCCCCAGACCAAAGGCGATTTAGCCCAACATTGAAGCTGGCAAGCAAGGACTCAAGCTCCATTGCAAGAGCTCGCCGCCTTCAAAGAATCATCAAATTAAAATTAAAACTAAACCAGTCAGCCTTCGACGATTCAATGTCAGCACCCACAAATGTCAGTACTCCATGCACCAAAAACTCAAACAGTTCAAACCGAATAATTATTGAAAAAGCCCTAAACTCTTCACTTCAAGAAGATCAGTCTGATATGGAACACTCACACCCAACATCTAATGGAACCACCTCTCCGGTGCAACAAGTGATCTTATCTGCTGATAACTCAATTACACACTAACGTTGTAGCTGCCTCCTCAATTGTCTTACTACCCTTCACCAAACTGTACGAATCTTTCAATGGGACAATAAGCGACCAAGGAGCGATGCTTACAAATCTAACAAACAAAATGGAAAAAATCGAATCTTTCACAAGCTTCATACAAAAACAACTTGAATTACAGGCAGACCTATCTACTCGTTGGCAGGAACGGTTATGCGATTTGGCTGCAAGACATCATTGCCAAAACGACAACCTAACCGAAGGTCTGCTGGAGGCAGTCAAATGGATGTGTCACCAGTCTGAAGAGGTAGATAAGAAAATCCAAAGGCACAACTTCTTTCCGACGCGAGACAATCCGCCAAAAACGTCCCTTTCACAAAGCGAAAACAAGATCCTAAAGGATCAAGGTCCTAGTTTGGCAACCACGTCCCCAATAGCTGAAAGCTTACGATCACTGGCGCTGCCCCCCCATGACAATCAACCGCCGCCAGCGCCTAGCAAAAAACCCGAGTCTCAAGCAAGGTCGTATCCACACTGTGCTGACAAAACTGATGTCAAGATACCAGAAGCAAACCATCACCAAACCATTGAAGTCACTACAAATGCAAAAACCCTCTTGCAAATTGATGCCGAAAAGTCTTCATCGACAGCAGAGGCCCACATGCTACCAGCCTCAACAATTAATCGCGAAAACACGTAATTTACAATGCCTTCTAATATCATAAAGAGCTCATTTAACATATTTACTGGGTCATCCAAAACCATTTCCACGACAGAAAAATCTATCAGAACGGCAGGGCAAGGAAACAATCCATTATTTCAAGAAAATAAAAAAAGACAAACAAAGGCAAAACATCCCAATGTGAAAAAATGTATAAGGAATCTCACAACGCCAACAAAACCACGATTGTTCGAACGCACAACGGGAACATCCAAGCAGAAGTCAAATGACGTGCCTGACCAAGATCTAGATAAAGGTCAGGACTATGTGCCTAACAAACAATCCACAAAACGTCGGCGTCTCAACTCAGAAGAGCTGAGTAGAGACAGTTCTGTGAACGCCTCGACAATTGATCTATGTGATCTTTCCACATACTCAGCAGAAGGTGATGACCCAGACGAGCCAATAAATATATGCCATCCCAAAGAAAGTTTGAGATCTCGCACGTGGAAACAACATAAAACATTGGCTGGGAAAAAACCAAGCAGGTCTGGCCCACGAAAAGAAGTGACTAGATCGGCCGAGAGACCAATGTTACCACACGTATCCAAGCTAAATCCAAAATTAACGTCTAATCAAAGAAACTCCAAAACCCGTTACACATCCAGAGTACATTTAGGCAAAAATCAAACCCATAACAACCGATTTTGGAAATTACGACTTCAAAATATCCAATCTGACGACAATGAGGTCAACTTAAATAGAGCAAATGTCATGAAATTGTTCGCATGCATTCCAGTGCTACGGACAATATCGTCAGATGACATAAAAATCGTTGAATACCCAACTGAGTTAACTTCGGACCAAGTACTACTTCACATTGGCTTTTCAACGGTGAAAAACATGCTATTACGAGCCACAGAAGACCTACTAATTTTTGGTTTCGATCTAACGCTGGAAGCCGAACACGAATTGCAACAAAATACCTTGGAGAACAATGCTCGTGAAAAAACGGTAGGATTAGACATCCAACGTGCAAATCTGCAGAAATCTTTAGCGTATCCTGCTGCAAAACACAATGTAAACAAGCCACGTGGTTCTCCTGGTCGAATTAGGTCCGGAAACCAATTCCAACAAGGAAATCAGCATTAACAATGATTGAAGAAGAACAACACGGACCAAATTGTGCTATCCTGAAACACTCGAGGATTCATTCACCTATTCAACAACTTCGAGGTGCCTATGAATAACATCCTCGCCGTATGTCTACAGGAAACCTGGCTACGCGAGCTGCCAATTCGAGATGGCTTTATCACATTCCTAAATCCTGCCGGGAAAAATGCAACTGGCCGTCCGTTTTTTGGGCTAGTCACTTTATTGAAGATCCAAAACTGGCTGACGCCGCTCGAATCCCGAAACCCAAATCCTTTTGTTCAAGGCACCTTGGTACAAATAACTGCTACAACAATGCAGGTGAAACAATTCCTACTGCTAATAAATGGATACTGGAATCCCGCCAATATCTCATCAAATAGTTTCATCGGCTCAGTGACAACCTTAATTGATGAGGCATCACTGAAATACAACAACCTAACCATCATAGTATGTGGTGATCTAAATTGTAGTTGGTACAAATTCGATAAAACTACAAAAACAAATACGCTGAAGAAACCCGATAAGGTTGAACAGAGAGGAAAGGTTTGGTTTGATGCCCTAGCAATAAGAAACTGTACCATGGTCAATGGGAAAACCAAAGGAGACCAACCATGTAACCCAACATGGCACGGCCCATATAGCCAAAACACACTAGACTATATTTGGGTCTCAAGCCATCTTTTTGACCAAGTGAATTCCCTAAACGTCATACCAATGCCTCAAAGCGACCATGATCTACTCCGCCTAGTTCTGGAGACGGACTGGGGAGACGTTCCTGAAAAATTTGACTTACAAGTCATATCGAATGCAGCGGGAAATCGCTTGAGGCTCAACTGTACGCAAATTGGGAAACTCACAACCGACATAACCAAAGAGAACACCGTGAATTACGTTCCCCTGTTGACGGACTGCCGGCCGGAAGTCATAAACTCTAGAGTAATTGGGTACTCAAATAAACACCTGTACAGCGATGTCATCGCAAAAGCAAAAAGGATTATGAGGAAAGACTTGCGGCAGATCAAGAAATTGAAGTTCCCATCAGACAAAATTGCGATTAAAGTAAAAATAAGACGTCCAGAATATCGACACTGGCTAAAAGCACACTCAGCAATGATAGAACAAAACCGTGCGGAGCTGATGCTTCAATTGCTGATCACAAAAAACATGCGTGATATTTGTGCCATCCTAAACAAAGGAAACACAAAAGCAACACCGACAATCTCAAACCCGATTGATGGCAACAAATGGGTTGAGCACGTCAAGAAAATATATAAACCCCCGAATGAAGACATACAAGTTCAAGAAAATGTCTCAGAACTACCGTGGGATATAACGCCTCAAAGCGATGAAATAGAAACAACAATACAGAAGTTAAAAAACTAAAGAGCAGCAGGCCCCGACCAGATCTCAAATATCATGTTGAAGAAAAACAAAGTACATTGGGCCAAGTTCATGGAATCTCTGTTCAGAATAGTGCCGGAAAACAAGAAAATTCCTGAGTCATGGTTAAAGGCGATTGTGGTACCGATCTATAAGAAGGGCGATAGGAACTATCCGATGAACTATCATTCAATCGCCCATCTTGACACAATCGGAAAAGTCTATGGCTCCTTCCTTCGAAAGAAACTCACTTTATGGGCCCTCAAGACAGAAATATACGATGTTTGACAAACAGGCTTCACAGAGGAGGCCGGAGTCGACGTAAACCTACTCTTGTTGAACATCTTAAAACTTGAGGCTCTGCGCACAAAGAGAAAAATCTTCTTTGCTTTTATAGACCTCAGGCAAGCTTTCGACGCGATAAACCGCGAGAAACTTTGGTCTAAGCTAAAAAAGTGGGAATGTCCACCAACAATCCTGGAACCACTGAAAGCTCTCCACTCCAACACCTCGATACAGATCAGGTTAAACCAACAAGGCGAGTTGAGCCAACCAGTAATAACTCATAAAGGTGTCAAGCAAGGTTGCCCGTTGGCAGCTCAACTATTCAAGATCTTCATAGCTGACCTACCGGAATGGTTAAACTCAGTACCTTGTTTTTCGCCGAGGATCAAGGACACCCAAATCAAATGCATCATCTATGCAGATGATATAGTACTAATCGATTACGCACAGATCGGCCTACAGCGCCTTTTGACACGACTGAACGAGTACATGAAGTCAAATGAGCTACTGATAAATACAGACAAAACAAAAATCATGAGCATCAGTCACACTAACAAAAACGCAGGAAAAAAATTTATATGGCGAATCGCCAGTGATAAACTCAATATTGTAACATCCATAAGATACTTGGGTGTGATGTTCAACAATTCCATCTGCGAAACAGCATGGGTCAATGACATGACCAGTAGAACTCTCAAACTTGGCTTACAAGGAGCAAAAATCAACCATGACTACGGGAAATTCACTATTGCACCAATATTGACGTTCTATCTGCAGAAGGTCATTCCAACCATTGTATTTGGAGCGGAAGCCGGTTGGAACTTGGACCTTCGCTTATGGCAAAGACTAGAAGGTACCTTCTGGAAACGTGCCTTGAGGCTTCCTCACTACATCTCGACATTGGCACTGAGATACGAACTTGCACTCAACTCGCTGTACATGACAGTAATTTGGAAATCCCTCTCCACCATTAGGAAAATGTATTGTAGCAAAAAAATACCAGCATATGAAATTTTCAAGATCAGAAACGACGACACCCAAGCTATATTAATCCAAATTTAGAAACAAAAACTTGAAGCCATCATGGATGCCGCAAATATAAGTCGACTCGACCTAATCAATCAACCGCAATACGCAAAAAAAAAACTAGAAGAATGGGACTGGATGCAAAACATTGAAAAATGCAGGAAACTAAAAACAGGTCTTCCTTTAGGTCTAGGAGAAATTAAATTACACAAGCCACCAAAATACCTACTAGACTGTCCTTCAAGATATCACAGGAACATGTTTCTAAAATTCAGGCTAAATGCCCTAAACAATCGAGAAATTCTCCGGATAAGAAAAAAGAAAGATACCGCAGACAATAAATGTCGATATTGTGACGCGGGTGAAATAGAGTCCCTTAAGCATTTGGTACTTGAATGCATAGGCACAATTATCCAAGGGACCCTGCATTTGAATAGCTTCAAACCTCGGAACCATGACATGAATGATTGGTGGTCATATGTAAGCGCCGGCCATAACATCAAACTATCATGCAGGGTAATTGACTATCTAGCCATGATTCTCTGCGATACAACTTGTGATAAGAAAAATTAAAAATCTAACCAATAGTGACCCAAACTTATCACCATCACAAAGAATAGACTGTGATTAAAGACTTGAGAGGACCGACGTGATGTGGAAGAGGTTCAATTGTAACAAAAGTTTGATATTGATATATTGAACTGTAGTTTTCTCTTACAATAAAAAAAAAATGTGTGTTGTGTGGTGTTTGGTGGTAGTACAGGAGTTGTGTGTGATGTGTGTGGATACTCTTTGCATGTGGGTGCCTCTGTTTGGTGGGTGTTAAGAGAGTGGGCATGTTGGGTGTAGGTGCCATGTTCATGTTGGTGGTTCTCTTTCATGTGTGTATGGTGAGGGGGACTGGTTGGATTAGGTGCACTTTGCATGTGGTGGTTGGCTCAGTTTCGTGTGTGTACAGGGAGTGTGTATATTGGGTGTATGTGGCCTTTTCATGTGGCTGGCTCAGTTTCATGTGCGTACAGGGAGTGGGACTGGTGGGTGTAGGTGCACTTTGCATGTGGCTGGATCAGTTTTGTGTGTGTAAATGGAGTAGGTATTTTGGGTGTAGGTGGCCTTTGCACGTGTCTGGCTCAGTTTCATGTGTGTACAGGAAGTAGGTCTAGGGGAGTGTGTGCAGTTTGCATGTGGCTTGCTCAGTTTCATGTGTGGTAATCAAGTGGGGTCTGGCCTTCCCATACAGTTTCGGCGAGATACTTCTAATTCTGGTGCAATATCATGGAAGTGAGGGAGAGGCATACTTTCAATTAGCCTCAAGGAAAGAATGATGTGGACCCACATTTTTCCTAGGTATTCAAATTAATTGACCAAGGCGAACTATATTAACATAAAAAAGTGCCAAAAACAGGTATCCATCTAAACCTGGCCACTAATTGATTTTGACCATTATTTATTCAAACAAACAATTACTTGTGTTTTTATTCTCCATAAAAATCAAAGTTAATACGTCCAAACATGAGTAGAACAGAAAGCATAACAAATTAAATGCATAAGTCACAAGTGTAGAATACATTTGTGAGAAAAAACTAACACCTCTATCCAGATACATCAAATATAAAGTAACAGTTGTGTTCTAAAAACATCATCATCAAGAGAAACTTTTTGTACCTGGTATCATACAGAATTCATGATGAAGATAATTTAACCACCCACAAGACTGCAGCCTAATGTTATCAGGTGAAGAGAGTTTCCAATCCTGACACCTACAAGTTTGCTTTTTAGGGCTCTAGGCCAATTCGCAAAGGAGTTGTGTCCTGCCTGAGTGGAGGACCACTAAATAGTTGTTGCGGGTGTGTAGAGACCAATCCCAGGTCAACGTCAGACAGTGGTTTCCTGATAATTTGGTACGGACTGAAAGATGAATGCTGGTCCAAGGACGTTTTGTCTGGCAGAGAAGGCGAACTTCCTCTGGACCTACGGATGTCGCTCTGAAAAAAGGAACTTCTGTGGGGTCAGGTGCTAGTTGATGGCTAGCAACCAGGCCCTGTGGCTGGCCCTGGAGCAGGACCCAGTGTTGAATACAGTGGGCCCTGAGGTTCTCGAATCAGGCGGGCACGTCCCAGCTAGATGTATACTTGGGGCATTTGTGGCATGAAGTTTATTCAGATGGAAAGGCTGGACCAGGCTAGCGGGCCCTAGAACCCTCGAAGTGGCTTGTGTGGCCCCAGAAGTGAAATCAACCAACATGTGTTCTGGTCTGCAGGTCCCAGGATTCAGCGAGCTGTAGTGTGTTTTATGTGTGTGCAAGGAGTAGGACTAGTGGGTGTAACTGCCCTTTTCATGTGGCTGGCTCAGTTTTGTGAGTGTACAGGATGCAGGAATGGTGGGTGTGAGTGCACGCTTCATTTGGGGTGTGGAGATGTAAATCATTATGGGGGTTGTTGATGGTTAGTTTGGGTTCAGGTAATGGTGGTGACATGTGAGTGCTCGTCATTCTATTTTAGCTTTTTCAGTGCATTTGGTGGCACAGCACTGTATGTGCGCATGACGGGCTTTTTAGGTGGGTACTTGGTCTGTTGTGGGCAAATCTAGTGCAATCTTATATTTTTTGCACTGTTGGGCCATGCTTGCGCTTGATTCTGTAAATCGCCTCCTTGCAGGTCACATTTGCACCACAAATCCTAGCACACACGCAGATATTTCTGCACTTCTTTTGCACTTCTTTCTGTAAATCAGGCCCCAAATCTCCTATCGTTTTCACAAGGTACTTCGTATATGTCGGTGAATTGAATTATTTGTTTCTAGTAATAGACATGTGTTAAAGAGAACAGAGAATAAGTTAGCACATGTTTAAACAGCTGTGTTGTTCTCTTATGCAAAGAAAAGACTACATGTAAAGTAGCCATGTTCTGGATTAATTGCTAAGCCTATCGACATTACACCTCGAATTTCAGAGAAAGAATGTATCGATGGTTGGTCTTTCTTCCCATCTGTGCAATTGAGAACATTTAAACGGGTGTGATATTTGGAGGAGAAAGCTGATTATTGCCATACAGGAAAAAATAACAAGGGTTGCATTGGTCTGTGCAAAACATCAATTGCAGTTCCCTTTTGTTACTAATGGCAGGCAAGCTATGTAGTACAATTGAACCATGCTCAAGTCAGTAAATAGGGCAATACAAATCAAACATATGCTTGCCTTGAAGAGTATACTATTATGTCTGTAATGCTGCAGTTTGCAATTACTTTTTGTGCATGATGGGCTGATTATAGCTTACTGTGAAGGCTCTTCCTTTGTGCAACTAAATAATGGCATACACTTTTCAAATGCAATGTGATAGAGAACTACCTGAAGAAGGAAAAACATCGTTGTATCTAGATCGTGTAAGATATACTTTTAAAGAAAATGATATACATCATAGTGTCAATGAGTAACAGAGTCAGTCGGCGATATAGAAGCCAAAACATATTTAACAGTCAGAAAACTGGATGTATTTATACACACCTAATTAATACGTTAAATATTAAAACATTAACATAAAGCATGCATTTAAAACAAAGCAGTGATGGCGAGCCCAATGGCCAACTTGACTTTTTATATGGTAGATCAAGGTGGAGGTTCTGGAAAAATATGTCCGTGTCATAAACTGCCGTTTGATAAATCATGACATGGGTGTGTGTAAACATGCAAACATGGAAACAGGTAGCTTGGATCAAAAAGTTTTACAGCCTGGTTCTTCTGCCATCTTCTACCCGTTCCGCTGGAACTGCCCTGTGCCCACACTACTCTCCCCCTTCAGTAAAATTAAATGGATCACTTACCACAACCTCGATGTCATCTCTACCTCGGTAACGTTGGACTCCTCGGCACCCATATCCCATTCCTCATTGGCATGTGGTCTTCCATGGTGGTCATTTTAATTGGATTGTATACCCCAACATTGTTTGAACCTTGCACTTTATATGTTGCTCCAGAATTCTAATTTGAGGAAGCCCTTATTGGTGGGCTGTACTGACCTTGGCACTTCGTGCTCACCCTCGCCTTGCTTGCGGCTATAAAATCCGTCAGGCATTATAAGGTGATAAATCCCACCTCATACCTTATCACCATAGTGTAAGTCCTATAAGAGTTGTTTGGTGCAGCCACCCAGAACACCTTTTACACGGAAGAGAATTTCCACATTCTATAAATGATTGAGCTCTCTTACTGCCCCACTGTTTGGTTTGCATTTGAGAACACGGTGAATGATTTTGTTATATTATAATGTGTTTGTGATGTTTTGTTTTGTGTTTGTACGTGTGTGAGGCCTCTTTTATTTGTATTCCTTCTTTACACTTAGGGAATATGGGGTTGCAGAAGGCTGACACGGTGGGATAATCAGTGATGTGGGAGGCATATGAAGTGGGGGAGGGAGAGGTTGCAACTGTGTCGATGGTGGTGCTGTCGTGGGGGGTGCACATGAGACCAATCAATGGTTCTGCAATTGAAAAGAATGAGAAAAGGCTACAGCCAGGGGAATAGCCACTACTTCACAACGCCCAAAGGAAACACAGGGTAAATAGTACACAGTGGTGTGCAACATCTGCATGAAATCTGTGTCAGGCTGAGAGGTCCTGTGTCCGCGGAAGCTGCTGAACCCCCGACGATCCCCCTGAAATGTAATTCCCAGAACTAGATTTCAATTCAGCTCTGTAAACTACACCCCAAAGGGAAAGGGGGAAGTGGATAACAAAACAACACCAGGCAGACTGCGTCAAGGCTAACCAGAGCTGAACCTACAGAGGATATAAAAAAAGCAGATACAATTCCTTTATTACTTACTTAACCTTAGGAATGGGAAAGACTTTAAATCCTTAACTAATAATTAAGAATCATACCTGGCTCTTCTCTTGAAATTTCTTAGAGAAGCTTGTAAAGAAGCTGAAAATCTCTCTTACTTGAGACTCTTGAAATTCACAGCAACTTCTTACTTTGGGCAAATCTGGAAAGTTTAGTTCTTTGTCTCATTTCCAAAATGCACTAGTTGTCCAGTTGAATTGTCTTTATTTACTCTTTCCTTTTCTTTCAAACTTTTCTTTTGTTTTTTCAAACTATTTACAATTCAATTAAGTTTGTGAATTCTTGAAGAAACACGTGTTAAACTCACACGCGGGTTATTTCAATACAGATGAATTTCACGTTGAAAACTTCCTGCGTTGAAGAACACGCGCACAATAAGCAAAATCCACGCGCAGAAAACACACGCGCTTGCCTCACCACGCCAAGTAGAATTCACGCGCAAACGAGAACACGCGCAGAAAAAACACACGCGCTAATCAATTTGCGTGTTGATGAACTTCCGCGCCTATTCACACGCGCCTTATAACCCACGCGCAAAGAGTTCACTCGCGATCGAATACACGCATTTAAAAAGACACGCGCAAGAAACCACACACGCGATTGAGTTCTCGTGCTGAAGCACACGCGCTTGAAAACACACGCGCTATAAAGTTCTCACGCGGCAATAAGATTATCGCGTCAGGAAGCACACGCGCTGGAAACACACACGCTTTAAAGTTCTCGCGCGACGAATGAATCTCACGCTAGGAGCACCCGCGCTGGAAAACACACGCGCTCTTCAGTTCTCACACGATGAACAGATTCGCGCGCTAAGGAGCACCCGTGCTGAAAAACACATGTGCTCTTGAATTCTCACGCGACGAACAGATTCTCGCGCTAAGGAGCACCTGTGCTGGAAAACACACGCGCTCTTGAATTCTCACGCGACAAACAGATTTGCGCGCTAAGGAGCACACGCGCTGGCAAACACACGTGCAGTTGAATACACTCGCACGCGCAAAAGGTTCAACGATATTTTCAGATTACACGTAGTACGCATATTTACAAATAGCGTTCAAGTGCACTCAGGGAGTTCAATAGTACAAATTCAAAGATAACTTTTTACGAATTTTCAAGTAAATGTCATTAAGATGAACAGAGCTGCAGTACAAACAAAGTCACTTATCTCCAGAGCGAATTCTTAAGGATCTTCAGAGTTTCCTGTCTTCAAAAATGAATTCCTGACAACTGATAGCTTCTCCAGAAACCCCCAAGAAAGTAGCCGCTCAACTTCTAACGCCTGAAGGATAAAATCCACCAGGCCCAAGTCTAAAGCAAGAGCAGCCACTAAACACGTCCTCTCAGCTGGGGTTTAGATGATGAAAGGCACAGAGTAACAGTTTAGAATGTTCATTGTTGTTCTGCAGTGTCTTCTAACCAATCAGAGCTGTCACTGTGAGACTCCATTTTGCCTTGGGTCAGAACCAGGATTCTGAATCAGCAAGTTAAGGCCAAACCAACTACAATAGAAAACTTCCCACCCACACAAGGCTAATCTAAAAAGGATAAATAAAGAGAAAAATGAGAAGGAAACTTGAATAAGGGAAAATAGCCTGAATAGGGGAAGGAAACCTGACAGTACCCCCCTCCTAATGCCCAATCTCTGGGCCTACCTTATGTGGATTTTTAGCATGAAACTTAGCAACTAAACGGGGGCATGTACATCAACTGAATCTTCCCAAGATCGTTCCTCAGGTCCATATCCCTCCCAATCAATTAAATACTGTAACCTTCCCCTCACTTTCCTGGAATCCAAAATTTGTTTAACCACAAATTCCTCAGATGAATCCTCCAAAATCACAGGGGAAGGTGGTGTTCTAAATCTAGTTCCTGTACAAACTGGTTTTAAAAGGCTAACATGGAAAGTAGGATGTACCTTCAATTGCTTGGGTAATTTCAATCGTACTGCCACAGGGTTGATGATTCTCTCTACCTCGAATGGGCCTACAAATCGTGGACTGAATTTATTCTTCCCCTTAATTTTTAGGTACCGGGTAGAAAGCCAAACTAAGCCTCCCACCTTATATTCAGGACCAGCCTTCCTTCTCAAATCAGCACACCTTTCATTTTTCAATTTGTTTTCTCCCAGCACCTTTTTTGCTCGATCCAAGTTATTCTTCATTACCAACAAACGATCTTCCACTCTAGGATTCCCAGAATCCTCCAACACCTCAAAACTCAGAAAGCGAGGATGAAACCCACAACCCAAAAAGAAAGGGGACATAGAAGTAGCATCTTTACCACAATTGTTGTAAGAGAATTCTGCCAACCATACCAAATCCACCCATTCTTCTCTAGCTTGTAAATAACACCTTAAAAACTTCTCCAATTCCGGATTTACTCTCTCCACTTGTCCATTACTCTCTGGATGATACCCAGAAGTCAAACTAACTTCCACTCCAAGTTTCTTACAGAAGGCCCTCCAGAATTTTGAAATAAATTGAGATCCCCTATCAGAGATAACTTGACTTGGGAGTCCATGTAGTCGAACTACACCTTGCAAAAAACTATGAGCCAGTTTTTCCACGGTAACCTCTCCCTCCATTGGTAAAAAATGTGCTTCTTTAGTAAGAAGATCCACCACAACAAGAATGGTAGTACAAACCTTATCTTGAGGGAGATCAACAATTAAATCCATAGAAATAGTGTGCCAAGGACGAGGAGGAACAGGTAACGGCTCCAATAAACCATGCGGCTTCCCAACTTGACTTTTTGCTTGTGCACAGACTACACAAGTTTTAACGAAGTTCAATGTGTCTTGGTGAATTTCGTCCCACCAAAAATTCCTTCGAACCAATTCCAGAGTTTTTCTGAAACCAGGATGTCCTGATAAAATGGATTCATGACAATTTCTCAAAACCTTTTCTCTTAACTCTTCAGTAGGTACATAAAGCTTGTTATAAAAAAAAAGGAAGATTGTCTTTCAAACTTCTGGCTGGATCCAGTCTCACCCACTCCTCCATCTTCTGCAAGGACATATTCTGGTGAACTTCATTCAAAAAATCCATTTCTTTAATGGCTCCAGCTAACAAAAAACGTTCTGGAGCAATTATAGGTTCTGGTTCCAGAATCTCTCTCTCCTCACTACCAGGAAATTGGCGGGATAAGGCATCAGCTTTTTTGTTCTGACTTCCGAGTTTAAAAGTCACAATGAAATCATAATCGGCAAAGAATAAGGACCAACGAAGTTGTCGTGGAGACAAAGTTCTTGCAGATTTTAAAAACAATACATTTCGGTGATCAGTAAGGACCATTACCGTATGTCTTGCCCCTTTCAGAAAATGTCTCCATTCTTCAAAAGCGGACTTTATTGCTAATAGTTCACGATCTGCAATTGTGTAGTTCACCTCAGCGGCAGAAACCTTCCTAGAAAAGAATGCCACTGGATGTAGTTGACCAGTAGTTTCATTCCTTTGAGAAAGCACCGCCCCCAATGCTAAATTTGAAGCGTCCGCCTCCACAAAAAAAGGTTTAGAGAGATCAGGATGAATTAGAATTGGACAAGAAGTAAATCTTTGTTTTAACTCTTGAAAAGCTTTTTCTGCTACAAGGTCCCAGTCAAATTTCACTCCTTTTTTCAAAAGTCTCGTTATAGGAGCAACCAGCCGAGACAAACCTTCGATAAATCTCCTATAAAAATTGGCAAACCCTAAGAAACTTTGTATTTCCTTAACCTTAGTAGGAGAGGGGCATTCAAGAACTGCTTGAACTTTTTTAGGATTCATTTCTAAACCCTTAGGTGAAATTATAAAACCTAAAAACTCCACAGAATCTGTATGGAATTGACTTTTTTCCAATTTGGCAAACAAATGGTTTTCTCGCAGCTTTTGTAAGACTAAGCGCACATGTTTCTGATGTTGATCCAGGCCAGAAGAGAAAATCAAAATATCGTCGATATACACGACAACAAAAATATCCAGGTATTCTCAAAAAACCTCATCAATGAAAAATTGGAAAGCCGCTGGAGCATTACATAAACCGAATGGCATAACTTGATATTCAAACAGCCCAAACCTGGTCTTAAACGCTGTCTTCCATTTGTCCCCTTCCTGCACACTCACAAGATGGTAAGCTCCTCTCAAATCTAATTTAGAGAAAATATTTGCTCCTTGTATTTGATTAAGCATTTCCAAGATGAGAGGAAGAGGTTACCGGTTCTTAACAGTGACTTTGTTAACTGCTCGATAATCTATGCAAGTTCGAAGCGTTCCATCCGGTTTTGGTACAAAAAATAAAGGAGAGGCCGCTGGTGACTTAGAATGACGAATAAACCCTTTGGCCAAGTTTTCCGACAAATATTCTTTTAAATAATCATTCTCTTTCTCTCTAAGAGCATATACCCTACTACTAGGCAAAATTGTTCCTGGCTCCAGCTCAATTTTACAATCAAAGGGCCTATGGGGTGGTAATTCTCCTGCCACCTTCTCATCAAATACGTCCCAAAAATCTTCGTAACACTGGGGAAGTTGACCCACTACAGCTCCCACATCATGACATCCAATTCCAGTCTCAGCCAGAAAACTAGACACTGAATTACTTTGTTTGACATCTTCCTCTAAGAGACTTCCTGAAAAGCAATTCTCTTTACAAAAATCTGACTGCATGTCAATTGTCCTAGCACTCCAATCAATCAGAGGATTATGGAGAGTAAGCCAAGGCATACCCAAAATAATCTTCAACAAAGGAGCATCAATTAACTCAAACGAAATTATCTCTCTGTGACCTCCTGATAACTCTAAAGTTAAAGAACCAGTCCTATGAGTAATAGGACCAGAAGATAGATACCTACCATCAACAGCCCTAGCCTGCTCTACAACCTCCTTCTGAATAATTGGAATTCCCAAAGATTTTGCCAGACCCCAATCCATGAAATTCCCGGTGGCACCAGAGTCAAGCATTACGGGACCATTTCCCTTACACTCCAACTAAAGAACAAGGATACATTTACGGTTATATGGGGAACCTCTGTCTGCACCGTGTTGGCGATCTGTTGTACCTTGACCGCTGAGGTAGAAGTCTTCTTGGGAGTGTAAGGACAGTTCCCTAAAAAGTGCCCACCTCTTCCACAATATAAACACAGATTGTTATCTCTCCTCTTAGCCTTTTCTTCCACTGTTAAAGGGCCTCGGACCCTGGGAGATGGATTATTCCCTTTGGATCTACTCTCTACCTTAGGTCTATCCACTCTAACTAGAGACTTTACGTTCCTCTGACAATGATGCCTCTCTGCCTTCCTTTCACTCAAACGAAAGTCCAATTGAATAACCAAATCAATCAGACCTTCACAAGTAGAAGGGCGTTCAACTACTCCAGACAATGCATCCTTTAACTCATCTCTAAGGCCCCGATAAAACAACGAGCCCTGTTTAACCTCGGGCCACTTGCTTTCTAACACAAGGGACTTAAATTGTGTTATATAAGCAATCAAGTCTCTATTACCTTGTTTTAGTTCTAAAAGTTCACCATCCACTTCCAGAGATAATTGTCTTCTATCAAACATCTTTTGGAATATCTCTAAAAAACTGGTGTAATTTCCTAAAACCATACTCTTTTGACTCACCAACAACCCAGCCCAAACAGATGCCTCCCCAGAAAGATAGGACAACATAAAAGTTATCTTAGATGCATCCGAGGGAAATAATTCTGGTCTACTCATAAAATGTAATTCACATTGTGCCAAAAACACCCTAAACCTCTTGGGATCCCCATGATAACGTTCTGGAGGCACCAAAGGAACTGGCATAATTAAACTCCTTACCCCTTCTGCCACTGGAGGCGCCCGTTGTATTTGTGGTAAATGATCTTCACCTTCCCTTTCTAACTCAGGTGGAGAACCAGCGCCCCCTGAAACCTCATCCTCTCTCCTTTCTCCCCTCTGTTGAATTTGTGTTACTTTAACACTCAAGTCATCCACCTTTTGACTAAGTAAGGCATTTTCATCCCGAGATATTTTCAACTCCTCCCGTAACTCCCTGATCAAAGATCCTAACATCTCCATGGATTTGTCGGGGTTCATGACAGCTCGGGTGGACTAAATTATAGGCCTTTCATTCTGTCAGGCTGAGAGGTCCTGTGTCCGCGGAAGCTGCTGAACCCCCGACGATCCCCCTGAAATGTAATTCCCAGAACTAGATTTCAATTCAGCTCTGTAAACTACACCCCAAAGGGAAAGGGGGAAGTGGATAACAAAACAACACCAGGCAGACTGCGTCAAGGCTAACCAGAGCTGAACCTGCAGAGGATATAAGAAAAGCAGATACAATTCCTTTATTACTTACTTAACCTTAGGAATGGGAAAGACTTTAAATCCTTAACTAATAATTAAGATTCATACCTGGCTCTTCTCTTGAAATTTCTTAGAGAAGCATGTAAAGAAACTGAACATCTCTCTTACTTGAGACTCTTGAAATTCACAGCAACTTCTTACTTTGGGCAAATCTGGAAAATTTAGTTCTTTGTCTCTTTTCCAAAATGCACTAGTTGTCCAGTTAAATTGTCTTTATTTACTCTTTCCTTTTCTTTCAAACTTTTATTTTGTTTTTTCAAACTATTTACAATTCAATTGAGTTTGTGAATTCTTGAAGAAACACGTGTTAAACTCACACGCGGGTTATTTCAATACAGATGAATTTCACGTTGAAAACTTCCTGCGTTGAAGAACATGCGCACGATAAGCAAAATCCACGCGCAGAAAACACACACGCTTGCCTAACCACGCCAAGTAGAATTCACGTGCAAACGAGAACACGCGCAGAAAAAACATATGCGCTAATCAATTTCCGTGTTGATGAACTTCCGCGCCTATTCACACGCGCTTATAACCCACGTGCAAAGAGTTCACTCGCGATCGAATACACGCGTTTAAAAAGACACGCGCAAGAAACCGCACGCGCAATTGAATTCTCGTGCTGAAGCACACGCTCTTGACAACACACGTGCTATAAAGTTCTCACGCGGCAATAAGATTATCGCGTCAGGAAGCACACGCGCTGGAAACACACACGCTTTAAAGTTCTCACGCGACGAATGAATCTCACGCTAGGAGCACCCGCGCTGGAAAACACACGCGCTCTTGAGTTCTCACACGACGAACAGATTCTCGCGCTAAGGAGCACCCGCGCTGGAAAACATATGTGCTCTTGAATTCTCATGCGACGAACAGATTCTCGCGCTAAGGAGCACCCGTGCTGGAAAACACACGCGCTCTTGAATTCTCACGCGACAAACAGATTCTCGCGCTAAGGAACACACGCGCTGGCAAACACACGTGCAGTTGAATACACTCGCACGCGCAAAAGGTTCAACGATATTTTCAGATTACACGTAGTACGCATATTTACAAATAGCGTTCAAGTGCACTCAGGGAGTTCAATAGTACAAATTCAAAGATAACTTTTTATGAATTTTCAAGTAAATGTCATTAAGATGAACAGAGCTGCAGTACAAACAAAGTCACTTATCTCCAGAGCGAATTCTTAAGGATCTTCAGAGTTTCCTGTCTTCAAAAATGAATTCCTGACAACTGATAGCTTCTCCAGAAACCCCCAAGAAAGTAGCCGCTCAACTGCTAACGCCTGAAGGATAAAATCCACCAGGCCCAAGTCTAAAGCAGGAGCAGCCACTAAACACGTCCTCTCTGCTGGGGTTTAGATGATGAAAGGCACAGAGTGACAGTTTAGAATGTTCATTGTTGTTCTGCAGTGTCTTCTAACCAATCAGAGCTGTCACTGTGAGACTCCATTTTGCCTTGGGTCAGAACCAGGATTCTGAATCAGCAAGTTAAGGCCAAACCAACTACAATAGAAAACTTCCCACCCACACAAGGCTAATCTAAAAAGGATAAATAAAGAGAAATAATGAGAAGGAAACTTGAATAAGAGAAAATAGCCTGAATAGGGGAAGGAAACCTGACAGTCTGTGAGAGGTGCTGGTATTTGTGTTAGGGTTAGCAGTGCATGTTGGTGGCACTTGTTATGGTTGCTTAGCTTACCATAACTGGCGAATTTCAGGGGTTTTCGGGTATACTTGGAACCATAACGTCCTTTTTACAACTTTTTTTCACTGAATTTCATAGGTTTTTAGTAGCGCAACTTAACCATAACGTCCCGTTAACAACGTTTTTTTACTGAATTTCATAGGTTTTTAGTTGCGCAAGTTAACCATAAACTCCCTTTAACAAACTTTTTTCATTAGCACGCAGACAATATACAAAGATGGAGTGTAAAAAGCAGTTTCTCAGGGATGGCTTTACACAGAATGTTGCAAAGTAAGAATTTATGCTCGTTCACAGTGAAGGTCAGCTACTTCCATTTTTTGCTCGTAGGCCGGAGTGGCCCACGACTCGCACTATAAGGTTCTATTGTTTTTTGACCTTGACAGACAGGGATCGTGCCAAAAGACTTCTTTTGAAGGAGGGGTGCAAAAACGTAAGAGACGATAAGGATGACATTTCTGACACTAAACCGCTTTTATATATTACACCACTATGAGAAAGATCATTGGCACAGACGAAGTTGTATTTAGGGACTGCATTACGCATAGACAATGGAAAATGCCAATATAACGTAAGTAACCCTTTAGATTATTTTATACCGGAATATAATAACAATAGCATGGCATTAAAGCCCGGTTAAGTTGTACTTGTTCGTTCAATGTGGCATATTGTTTTGTACCGCGCACTATCACCTCCAAAGTGGTCCCCTGGTGCTCAGACGGCTCTGAAAAAGGCAGAGGAGAGAGGGTGGGTTATGGGAATAAGTTAACATACTCCGTTGCACTATACTCACTAGCAAATAGTTTCACGCCCTAATAAATAAAATGAATATTTTTAATGAAGTTCGGCTCGTGAGACTAATTTATGTTTTTAAAACAGGTACATCCTTCCCTACTGTCAATGCCACGATTTTCAGACCCCGACCGACAGAATTTTTAACTGCCAGGTGCAGCTACTTCTAAACAACTTCATGACCCTCACCATTTTATGGGACAATCGCCAAGGACCAATATGCCCTTACGCGGTACTAGCAGCTAGAAGCAACATACCAACCATTATGGTGGTCTAATGCCTCATTGTTGGAACAGCCTTCCGATTATCATTGCCACCATAGTGCTTCTTTTATCATAAACCAACACCCTGTGTACCGCAAAGGAACAGCGCGTGACTCAAGATGAACTTTTGCGGATCGACAGCAAAGACAAATGCAAATCGCTGAATATTCTTTAAACATTTGATGTCAAATAAAAGTACTTTACGAAATGTACAATCTTGCTGTTTGCTTTTAAATCACAGTTTCATATTCCGAATTGTGGCGCGCTGTGTTGTGAGATGATCTGTGTTGTTTTCCGGGTTCTGTGAAAGTCGCGTAGGACTGGAGACGACTGGGTGCGTTTGGCTACGCACCCTGTAACGTCACGGAGAAAGACGGGGAATATGAATGCTTTGATAATGTCAGGCTTAGGGGCGGGAGATATGATTTAGTGTCGCAAAAGCAGGTCAGCCAGGTCGATGGGGCAAGTAATAGGATTATCACATAATGTCGGCGCACAGCAGCCTGATTTATCGTTTGTTTAGTGGACAAAAAGTCGGGTAAGGTCCATAGGAAATTGTAATGTCAATGGACATAAGGAGGGTTCTTAGAACACTTTCAACCTGACAACAAACAATACGAACAGCGTTCTCAGAACACCCCCATTTTGTTTAATTGCAAACATTACCTCCACGTCCACTCTTCCTCGTCCCAGTGCTTACTTTATGAGGCCCGTGCCTCCGACACAGGACCTTCTTCTATTTCTTTAAATTCCTATAACTCCTCCCCCACATCCACATCACTCAGTTTCATATTACCAAGCCGGAGCATGGGACCTTACCCGCAGAGAGGGTGAGGAGGGTCGTCAGTACTGTGATGAGGAAGAGTAGGACTAGGAGTAATGAAGATTACCGGTAAGTAATCAGAGCATTTGAGGACACCGCTAGTGTTCTTAGAACACATTCAACTTGCCAGAGTACAATACGGACAGCGTCCTCAGGACACCCCCATTTTGTTTATGTACGAACATTTAAGGACACCGCGAGTGTTCTTAGCTCAATTTTAGCTTGCTTGCGAACAAAACGGACACATACTCTGTCCTCAGAACACCCCACCATTTAGTTTATATAGAAAATTTCAGAACAGCTGTGTTGTCCGCAGACAAATCGAACACAACAAAAGTGTCTAGCACATAAAAAAAACAGAACATTGAACCTATCTCATACTCCCCGACCCTCTCCAAACACTCTTACACACCAACACACTCCACTAAATACAATTTTTAATCCAAGTTTCACCGCGCTGTCCGCGGTCGTCGGCGAAAGCAAGATGGCGGGCGCCACAGAAAATCTGATGCGCTTCATGCACCACGCCGTCCAATCAGCGACATCACGGACATCACGCAAGCCGCTCGGCCAATCAGGGCACTGTCCGCGGAGCGAACCGGGAAGTCTGTCCACAGAGCGAACAGAGATATCACTAATTTTTTTGCCTTACATTTTGGTCATTATAAAAAAAACTATTGGACGGATTTACACCAAATTTGCAAAAGCACGCTTTCAGGACCAAGCCCCCGCTCCTGCCGCAAATTTGGTGTAAATCTGTCCAGCGGTTTGGGCTGTAGGCGTGCGCAAAGTTTTTTCCCATTATGTCAATTGGAAAAAACAAATGTTTTGGGACCCCCCCTATAACTTTGAACCCCCTGGACCAAACCTCTCCAAACTTTACAAAATTCAGAGTGGGCCATATACTTTTATTGCAAACACCAACTTAACCATAACTATGTAATTACCTGGCCAACGTAGTGGCCCTGTAGTTATGGTTAAGTTGCTGTTTCCATAGGAAGAGCACTTTTTGGGCGGCTTATAACTTTGCTCACCCTGGACGAATCCTCACCAAACTTTGCAAAAAAGGTATATGGGTCACTCTGCAAAGTTTGGTGAGGTTTGGTCCATTGGGGGAAAGTTATAAGGGGGGTCCCAAAACTTCTTTTTTCCCATAGACTGAATGGGGAAAAAACATAGTGATATCTATGTTCGGTCCGCGGACACACTTCCCTGTTCACTCCGTGGACAGTGTACTGATTGGCCAACCAGCTTGCGTCATGTCCGCGGACATGCAACGTGTTCACTGATTGGACGGTGAAGAGCGTGAAGCACGTCAGATTTTTGGGAACGCCCGCCATCTTGGATTTGCGGTGAAACTTGGTGGAAAAATACTATTTAGTATAGTGTGTTGGTGTCTAAGACTGTTTGGGGATGGTGGGGGAGTAAGAGATGGGTTAAATGTTGTATTTATTTAGGTGGTAGACCCCCCTGTTGTGTTCGCTTTGTCCGCGGACAACATGGATGTCCTGAAATGTTCAAAAATAAACGAAATGGGTGTGTTCTGAGGACGGTATGCTTGTCCGTTTCCTTCACAGGCAAGTTGAAACTGTTCTAAGAACACATCATGTGTCCTAGGATGTTCGTCAATAAACAAAATGGGGGTGTCCTGAGGACGGTGGATGTTCGTCAATAAACAAATAGGGTGTGTCCTGAGGACGGTATGCCTGTCCGTACTGTTCGCAAGCAAGTTGAAATTGTTCTAAGAACACATGAAGTGTCCTGGGATGTTTGTAAATAAACAAAATGGGGGTGTTCTGAGCACGCTACATCTGTCTGTATTGTTCGCAAGCAATCTGAATCTGTTCTAAGAACACTCACGGTGTCCTGCAATTTTTGTAAATAAACAAAATGGGTGTGTCCTGAGGACGCTGTCCGTACTGTTCGTAGGCAAGTTGAAATTGTTCTAAGAACACATCAAGTGTCCTGGGATGTTCGTAAATAAACAAAATGGGAGTGTCCTGAGTACGGTATGCCTGTCCGTTTTGTTCGCAGGCAAGTTGAAACTGTTCTAAGAACACATGAAGTGTCCTGAAATGTTTGTAAATGGACGAAATGTGGGTGTCCTGAGGACGCTATCCGTATTGTTCGCTGGCAAGTTGAAAGTGTTCTAAGAACACATCATGTGTCCTGGGATACCCGTAAATAAACAAACTGGGGGTGTCCTGAGGACGCTATGCCTGTCCGTACTGTTTGTAGGCAAGTTGAAACTGTTCTAAGAACACTCATCATGTCCGCGGACATTAAAAGTGCCCATATGGCATAGTTAAAATGTTTGCTTGTATGGGTGTGATATGCACCGGTGGTTGTGGCCAGAGCATAGAGTCTTGGGAGCATGGCCATATTGCCATGCACCGAAGATTCTATGCCCTGTCCACAACCACCGCAGCATATCACACCCATAGTGGCTTATAACTTTGGGATCTAAGAACACATTTATAAGCAACACATTAATAAGCCACTATGGGTGTGATATGCTGTGGTGGTTGTGGGCAGGGCATAGAATCTTGGGTGCATGGACAAGACCAAATTTATAAGCACCGAAGTTATAAGCCACTATGGGTGTGAGTTGCTGCAATGGTTGTACTTATTATAAAACACTTACTGTTTGGTTTAGTAACTGGAGTACATGTATTTCTTGTTCATTTCTGTGATAAAAGAAAAAGATCATGTTAGCATTGGTATTTTGCAATGACTTATAACATTGAATAATCAACATTTATTTTTTTTTACCCTCATATTTAGTAGATTACAAACCAGTGTACTGTGCAATTTGCTCAGTTTCTGTGTTTGTTGCTAAAAGCATTGGGTCTGAGGGAAAAAAAAAAATCCATGTTGGATTTTTAAAAAAAAAAAAACTTTTTTGTTATGCTACAGTCTATATGTGTTTTTGTTTTCAGTGTTCACTTGTTTCTGGCTAATGGTCTATATATTGGCTTGTTGCAGATTTTTGGAGCAGTTAGATACCTGTTGACATATTGTTGTTATAATGAAGTGGTATTGATTTATCTGTTTGGATATTGTAACATTTTGGGACAGTTAGATACCAGTTGGCGGATTCTAACTGTCTATTTTTTGTTATAATGTAGTGGTATTGATTTATCTGTTTGGTTATTGAAAATCTTGGGGCAGTTAGATGCCAGTTGGCGTATTCTGTCTATTTTTTTATATAATTTAGTAGTATTCATTTATCTGTTTAGTTGTTGTAGAATCCTGGGGCAGTTATATAGCTGTTGACATATTGTAACTGTGCATTTTTTGTTATAATGAAGTGGTATTGATTTATCTGTTTGGATATTGTAAAAGTTTGGGTCAGTAAGATACCAGATGGTGTATTCTAACTGTCTATTTTGTGTTATAATGTAGTGGTATTGATTTATCTGTTTGGTTATTGAAAATCTTGGAGCAAGTAGATACCAGTTGGCATATTCTGTCTATTTTTTGATATAATTTAGTAGTATTTATTTTAATAGAAGTTTAGTTAATGTTTAAGTACAGTTTAGTCAATAAACTTTGGTTTTAAGAAGATTAAATAAGCGTTTGTAAGATGTAATGGTACTATCATTACATTCGAACCATCCACATTTTTTTTATATATATGCAGTATAGTGACCTGCATTGGTTGTGGCTCCTGTGTGGTAGATTATACATATTGTTGTGAAGGTTTTCTTACCAAGTGATACTTGACCATGTGTGAATCCAGTCAGCTTGCAGTTGTTTTTGGTACCATCTGCATTGTAACGTAGAAGCATTAGTATTACGTATTTACTATGTGTTTGTATTATTCAGGTGGAGCGATTATCTGAATTGCAGGTAGTACATAATGTACCATGGTTTGCATTGTGTACAAGTTGCTGAAATGGAACGGATTCACAGTTAGGTATTGATACATACACAAAGCTTTCATTGGGGATTTGTTCTTGCGTCACATTGTTGGAGAGATTGCATGTATGTTTCCACATGTATGTAAATCTGGAAGATTTCATTTATAGGCATGTTTTTGTTTTCCAGTACTTGTAGTAAGTACATTAGAAATTCCTGTGGATCTTCTTGTGAGTTTATAGTGAATTTCACCATTCCAGCACAGTAGTCCAATTGTTGTCTTATTCCATAAACACTATACATATTGTCAGAATTGTTGTTGCGTTTCTATGAATTACTAACATTTACAAACACAATTGGTCTGTACTGTGTAAGTAAATGTTGTCAACAATTGGTGGTAATTGAAATAGAATATCTATTGCTACATTTGTGTAGCAACTTACACCAATTACATTTGAAAGTTTAAATGGACCAGGTAGTTCTGTATCTGAGTGCTTTTTTTTTAGTTTGTCTTCCTTTTTTCAAGAAGTACCTGGTTTACTTTCCCTAATAGTTTCTTTTTTGTTTGTGGTACTTGATGAAGTATTAGTTTTTTTATTCTCTTTGGAGGATTTGCAGTTACATCCTGTTGAATTTCTGTTTGATTTAGTTTTCTTTTAGAACATTTTACTTTTTGTGGAACAGGATATATTTTTAGATGGGGATGTATAGTGAACAATGTCTATTGTATTCTAAAATGCAAGGAATATCAGCGTTTACTTTACTTGCATCGAAGATGTTTAGAAGTAGACCGTCATATTGAACAATGTTTTCTTTCTATCCATTTTTTTTGTAGCTACCCATTGGTTCAGCACATCTTGGCTAACCTACTGTACAAACTATTTAATATCTGTTTTCATGCCTAACACACGAAAACAATCTTAAGAAAGTTCCCTTTGTTTCCATTTCCTATAGAATAGAAGAATACGTGGATAGATATTCCCCAAGAAAAGGAAATCTTCCTCTCTATCACCATTTGTTGGTGTAATACAATTTGTGGGAATTTTTCCCCCACACTCTACAAGGTATGTAAGAGAGAAACATATCTAGCCCCTAGGTGGATCGGGGGTATCATTATCAAGGTCTAATTATAAGATCTAAATGATAATAGATACATCTTAATACAAGTTCTAATAGAGTGTCTTTAACCGATAGGGTTTGCATCTTTGAACACACTTGGCAGAGAAGGAGTGATGAGAAAGAAAACTTTATCACCACTAAAATACACAAGCAACTATATACCCCTGATGAATGTCCTACATGTATCTGTGTTCTAGGGACAGAAACTTGTGCAAGTTGGGTTTAGTAAACAATAATAGCATTTTTTGTAAAAAAGGAATACAACCCCAATGTGAAGTATCACATGGTGTCGAACTAGTTATTGGAAAAATCAACCCACATTGTTTGTAGTTCTTGTGTTCTGTGAAATGTATGTTTTATATAGTTTTTATGGAGTTTTATGTAATGTGAGTTTATGAGTATTAGTATCTACATGTTTAATACAAAAACGCATGTGTGAATTCCGGGTATTAGATATACCCACTGTCATTGTATGTCTTGGGTTTAGACATCTGTTAGTATACCTTCTTTTTGTGTAATATATACCAGTTCCATTTGTGCCATTACAGTCAGTTGAGAGTACTTTACCTACTAGGCAAGCTGTTGTGTTTTATTGGTAATGCTCTGTTCTGTGCAGGCTGTTCTCACGGGTGCTTTAAGGTTGAATGTCATTTTAAAAGTGTACCATATTCTGATACAAGAGCACTCCAGAAACTGCCATTTCCATGATTTACTCGCTTAGTCTTCCTATTTACTATGTCTGATGAAATGGTTCCTAGAGGGTTGACTGCAGCTTCTTTATTCTCGTTGTCTCTGTCCTTTCCTGTGTTCTACATCCACATGGCCCACAACCCTTTATATCATATTTTCCTACTTTTCTCTGCAGTGGTGTTGCCAGCTTCAACATGTACATGCTCACTTTCCCGACTTTCCTCTACTCAGCATAACCAGAATGAATAGCAGAAAAAAACAACTGTAGATCTCTTATTAAGTACAGGATCATCTGTAGGTGCAATATTGGCTGTATTGATGCCTGGACCTGCCTGAGGTGATTTGCAGATGTTGTTTCTGGCTGAGAAGGGGGTATTTGTGGTGTCTGAAATTGGTAGTCTGATTGGGTATGTAGGTGTCTGGTCGTGTATTGGGAGTGTCTGATGGGGTGTCTGATATTGAGGTCTGATGAGGTGGGATCCTTTGATAGGAACAGGCATCATGCTTTGGTGTTGGATGAGAAATTGTGTTTTCCTGTTTGCATGAATAAGTCCAGTGCAATTTTCCTGGTGTCTGATCATGGCAACAATGTCTGATGGGGTTGGGACTGAATCATTGATTGGTTGTCTCTTTTGAGGCAGTGGCTGTGTGAATTAGTGAAGATTTGTCTGGGTGTGATGTCGTGTGGATGTAATGGGGGGGTAAAGTGTCTGATTGGAAGGATTGTATGGCCTTGTAGGCTCTCGTGTGAACTGTCAGTAAATATCTGTGAACTGCCTCATGGGTTAATGTGTCTGATCAGGGGAATATGGATGTCAATTGAGGTTAGATTCATATCTAGGGATGGGTGTTTATGTGTCAAATGTAGAGTTATGGGCATCTGATGTGTGTGTGTGTGACTGTGTGTGTGTTTGTGTTGTCTGTGTGTCTGTGTGTGTGTTGAGTTGAGGATTATTTAAGTTTTCCTTGGGGCACTTCATATGTATCTGATTACAGTACATGATATATGTGATTGACTAGGATTGGATTGCCTAAGAGAATGCTGGTGTGTAAATATTTGAAGGAAGGGTCTAATGGAGGGTATCTGTATCTAGAAGGTGATGTCTAACGCGGGCTAATGGTTGGGAGCATCAGATGTGATACAGACGTGTTTGATAGAGTTGCCTCAGGTAGTAGGGTCTCTAAGTGTCTGTACTGGTGTAGCAGTTATATAGATCGAGTAGGGAAATAACTTTACCTCATTGTGCTCTATTATCATTAGAGTCTTGAAATGTGATCACCTAAATGTGACTGTGTTAAGTGTTTAATCTACAAAAAAAGACTCACCCATGCATGTCATAAAACAATATTGCTCCATAGCATAGCTGCTCTCTGCCCCAACTTTCAGTGCTACGCAGATGACAATCAGCTCTTCAAGCTATCCTCGGCCTCCTCCTCTACTTCCCTCATCTCTGACTGTCTGCTATCCAGGAGTGGTGTTCCGCCAATGACCTCTGCCGTAATGCCAGTAAGACTGAGATTCTCCTCATCGGCATACCTACTCCCTCCTTTCCTGTGGCTCTCTGGCCAGTCTCTCTTGGCCCCCTCCTACTCCCTATGTCTCTGAAAGACACAGGAGACCCTCCACTCTGGGCTAGGTTATTAGTATTACTAATTAGCTTTGGAAAAAGGGAGTCCAGAGGATTCAATTTATAAACAAGGTATCAAAAAGGATTTATTGTGCTTGATAGATTAATTAGACATACGAGTTAATTGTGATTTAATCTGCACTATAAATGTTATTTACAGCAGGAAAATTAAGAATATAAAATACAATATAATTCATCCAAATGACACTCAATCGATTCATCCACAAACAGCCGTCATACATCAATACACACATACCAAACAACAATAGATATATGGTAAAACCTGTGAAAAAATCCTGGTTAACAGTTACAATTTTTAAAGTGCAATTAATATATATGACCACTGTAGTTGAAAACGTGATCTGCTCCAGGGGTGGGTCAAATAGAGGTCCAACACGACCTCATCCCCAGTTTCTCAACCGGTTTCAATGTATTTACATCATTTAACAACGTTTTCGTCAGGAGACCCATAAACGCTCTAAAAGAAAGGGAAGCATACAATCCATGAGACCCTAACTTTCAGTTAACACAGTAGACGCTGAGTGGAACCATCCCTAATATGGGAGCTCTCACAGTACAACATTTCTTTTGATATTAATACCAATAAAATCATTAACCTGTTATCACATAGAGAAAAAATCTCAAGGGTGACCCATAGGTTTCTGATAGAAAATGCTACCATCAAAGATTGGTGCACTAAGTAAAGTGGAGGAACAGATCATGGCAGTCACAAATCTAGAAGTGGTGAATTAAAGTGCCAGTGAAATCCAATCATGCAAGCGTCCATGCCATTGACAACCCAAATCTGTAATGTGCTGGGGCCATAGCTTAGACAAACATAGAATTTAAAAGCTTAAAGATTTAAACCAGTGGCAGAAAAACCATTAACATGCCAGAACCCTCATGCATGGAGCAGAATCTCTTATCACTAACCTTGTAGCAAGCAAGGAAAGGCTGCGGTTCAAAGTTGCAGAGGCTTCTAAAACCACGGCACAATGAGGCTTGGGTACACACCAGATCTATAGGATAGTAACAGGTATTTAAGGACCCGAGTATGTCAGAATAGTTGGTGTGGGCTAAGGTAATTAAATTCCACTAGTCTTACCACATGGTGTTAGAAAAGTTGCACGAAGAATGAATCGCAATTCCCGAAGATGTCCGGTCCCCCAAGGCAGTAGTCCAAGCGGGGTCCCAGGACTGCACTGGCATTACAAACATCTACATGGCCAAAGAAAATATGCCATAAGCCTGCTGAATATGTGAACCAGATAATACTGGATATTACCCCTAAGGATAGGGGACACAAAGAGGAATTACAAGTAGATCAGTCCCAGAGTGACTGGCATGCCATGAGTTTGTGTAACTATGTCCGTCTAGAAAGGACATGCACTCATGGCAGCCTAACATGACAAAACAAAACAAAAGGCTGACCCGAGAGACTGGTACAGTGAGAACTGTTCACCTACATCATGCCATGAATCCACAGTGAGAAGCAGCCTTGTGGCCACTAGAACACCGTATTGTACGCCATCAGGGTGCAGAATCCATGTTATATTAAGCAGCATCTAAACAGCATATAGAAATGTAAACAGCATATTAAAATGCAGCCCAGTTTATAAAATGGAAAAAAAAATATGTGTGCCGTGCGGGATCTAAGTGGAACGAACTAACCAACGTCCATTATGTTACGCATGACAAATCCCAGATAGATACCTTACCGTATTACACTGACGTCCGCTGCTTCGGGCTAGTCGTCCGACACTGCAACAACCACAGAAACTCAAATTGAACGTAGGGCCATCTCTGACAAGTATCAGCACGCAAGTATCTATGAATGCTATCGTGTCATATCTTTCACAATTGTAACATCTAATCCGGCAGTAAAGCCGCCCATAAGGCCGAGGGCGGTCACCTGATCTGCCACAGTTGAAGAATCTGGCAGACACCAGGGCTCAGACTAATCACGTGATCTTATCCACAGAAGTTCATCAAAGGTAACTTGGTTTATAAATGACCAATGTGCCACATCAATCGTGGCTGTAACACCATGTGACGACGTAGCGCTACGATATATGTCCCAAATTAATAAGAATTGCTACCTTATGGGCCACCCACGTGACCAATAAAAAGTGTAAAATTCCAAAAATGTTTATTTCTTTCCATATGTGCTTCTAATCTTTTAAGATTGCACACTAAGCACGGGAGTGGATGTTCTGAGCTGAGCTAAATATACGTGCTTATCGAAGTGAAATCATAATTTGGTAAGGGCAGAAATAGCCCACTTAGTCCAAAAGCGAGAGTGGAAAAGCAAATAAGGGACATAAGCACAACGAGGGGCCAACTCAACAGGACAGTAGATGGTCCCACTTTCAGGTAGAGTGATATAATTAGAAGCCCAGTCGAAGATCACCCTTTTAAATCCTCCTAAACATTAGGGTGCCAAGGTTCTAGTGTATTAAGACCTTTTGTTAATGTTTTAAGATTAAAGATCCAAAGCTGTTCTTTATAGGCCAGATTATTGGACATTTGTACAGCATTAGAAGCCCTTACTTTTTCTCTGCAGAACCATTCTAATTGGTCCGCATTATGGCCCAACTCCACAAAATGTATTACCATAGGGGCATTCAAATTACGTGTCCTTATTTTGGAACATTGTTTGTTAATATGTATACTTACTTCTCTCATGGTCTTCCCAATGTAAAACATTTTGCATGGGCATAGTATCGCATAGATAACATTTTTGCTTTTACACGTTGTAAACGTACGTAAATCCCAGGTTTTTCCTTCTGCTACAAAGGAGGTGTTTTTTTTGGAAACCTTGCAAGCAGTACAAGAAGTACATGGGTAGTGGCCTAATACCGGATTGAAGTTAGTATCTCTGATTGTAGGCAATTTTGGTAAGGTTCTGCTAGCTCGTGTCATTTTTTGTTTAAGATTTTTACTTTTCTTAAAAGCGAATGTGGTTTTTGCATTTTAATCCCAGAAGCATTAAGGATGTGCCAATTTTTAAGAATAATGCCTCTTATGGCATTGGTATATTGACAGAAAGTTGACACACATACCAGTTGTATTCTTTGTCAGTTTTTGTTTTAGGAGTTAATAGTGAATCGCGGTTGGCATACTGCGCCCTTTTCCTTGAATGTTTAATGAGCTTTTTTGGGTAACTACGTTCAAGTAATTTTAATTCCAAAACATCGGCATGTTTATTAAAGTTAATGGTATCGGTACAATTACGGTGCAAGCAGTAGAAACATGCCATAAGGTAGATTCCTGAGCAGACTAGTAGGATGTTGACTATCATATTTAAGTGTGGTGTTCCTTTCAGTGGGCTTCCTGTATAATTCAGTCTGGAGAAAAACAGACTGATTAAAGATAGACAAGTCCAGGAAAGCAATTCTTGAGGTGGAATGGTCAAATGTAAAATGTATAGTAAGGATTCTATATTGCCTTCCCATTTTAATAAAATATTGTTGATGTATTGATGCTATAGTTTAATCTGCTCTATAAAAGGGTTGGTGTTGGCCAAAATATTCACTTCCTCAAACAGGTCCATAAAACCAATGGCCAGGTTGGGGGCAAAGGGACAACCCATAGCGGTACCTTTGCTTTGTAAAAAGTATTCATCTTTGAATTTATAGAAGCTGTTAGTCAATACTAACTCGGCATCTTTACACAGAAAGTCTGTAGGAACATTGTGTAAATGCTCACACCTGCATGGCTAAAAATCTCCGGGTCATCTTCGACTCTACACTCTCCTTCTCTCCTCACATCTCTGATGTCTCTAAGAAGTCACACTACCAGCTGCATCTCCTCAGAGGTATTCTTCCTTTAGTCTCCTTCCCCCAGAAGCTCACTGTCTCCAGAGCTCTGGTTCTCTCCAGGCTTGACTATTGCAACAGCCTCTTTCTAAATCTGCCTGCTTCAACTCTCTGCCCTCTGCAACTTATCCAGAACAGGACTGCAAGACTTGTCCTTGACCTCAAGCCCAGGGATCATATCTCTCCAGGACTGAAATCTCTGCACTGGCTCCCAGTGGCTGTGAGGATTACGTTCAAAACCCTCTGCATCGTCCACAAGGCCTTCTGGGGCCTGGGGCCTCAATACCTTAAACTCTCTCTTCCTAAATACCTTCCTTCTTGAGCTCTTCGCTCATCTGCCTCCAATTCAATCCAATCCAATTGTCAGTCGCTACTCCAAGCAACGAGTTGGTGGTAGATCTTTTTCTTTGGCTGGGGGCTCCGTCTGGAACAGCCTCCCTGTCTCCATGAAACTTGAAGAAAACTATCTCTGGTTCTGGAAGCACCACAAAACCTTTCTCTTTACGTCTACTTTTTCTCCTCTCCCTTGCTGATCTCCTAGCTGACACTGAAACTGCACTGGTTACCTGGCCACCCTCTGATCTCGGGTCCAGGTCCCCTCCACCACCAGTCACACTCCTGCATTCCCTCCCTGGCAATCCCTGCACTTGGTGATTTTTTTCTGTATCCCTACGGTCCCACCTCCAGCACTCGACACCGGACGTCTGTACTTACCCTTTCACTTGCCACCTGCTGCCTGTATTTTTACTTACAGTTCATTGTCTTATTCCATGGACTGCTCTGTTCTCTCCCCTTTCCCCTCCAACTTCTCCTCCTTCCCCTAACCATGTACTTGCGCAATCTGAATGACACCTGGCCTAGTAGGATCGTTGTCTGTCTTCCCTCTGTTCCCCTCCCTTGCCTCATCGCGCCTTGAAACACTTGTGTATGGGCACGTTATCCATATCATACATAAAAATACTCACTATTTAACCACCACACTCAGAACTATCTATTATCTGACTCACCAAAATCACTTGGATGCCTTGAGTTATTTGCAGTAATGTCAAACCAATGATGGGGCAACATCCTTTTGACCTATATTCTCCATGGTATACCAAAAATAGCTGAAATTAGTGCTGTGCCTTGTCCTAAGGTTAAACAAGGAATCCAATGCATACACAATATAATTGGGAGTGGGAGGTCTTGCATTGAGTTTGTTTCTTCAGAATTTATTTTTAATCCCACAGTTTTAGCAAGAGGTGAAATATCCAATCCCTTAAACCTGGGCACTAATCTTGGCTTCACAAATCAGCAAAAGTTTCTGAAGCGGAGGAAATCATAATATCTATATAAGCCTGCTTCCTGTTATAGATATTTCTTGGCGGTAAGTTTTGGTATTTTTTTGTAGTATAGAATATAGGGAACTGCCCGGGGATTGTTTTTATACCGGAGTCACTAACGGTAAGCAACGACTGGACTTAGTATACTCCAGAACATAACTTTATCCCCTTGCAGAATTTTATTTACAATACCACGTTATGCCCTTTTGGCGGTATCTCTGAACACATTTACCATGTAAACCAAATATGAACATTCATTCAGAGCCTCTTAGAAGAACCCAATTCACAGTGACTATCTTTGCTTTGCACTGCACCACATGTGATATTGATTTATTTTTGTATGTATTGTTTGCTTGTTAGGCACTTCTACAATAAGAAAATACTGTTCCTTAGCGCGGGCAGGGAGGGAGCGGAGGTGGGAAATACATCACAACACAATATTTAAGAGCAAAGGGGGCAAAGGGAGAGGGACACACCTACTATGCCTTGTGAGTATTCAGAACATGCAAGTGCCAAAAAGGAAGAGGGGGTAAGTGATGGGGAGTCCAAACTTGTGGGTAAAAGCAGAGGGGGATACCGCCTGTGGTAAAATACAATTATTTGTTTATTTATTTACATGTCTTATTAAGAACCTTTTGCCCTTGGACCTTAAGGCACTACAAAGAAACATTGCTTACAAGTAATACAAACATTGTATCAACCACAAACAATACCAATGTGACATGTTAAAAAATACAATAAAAATACCATTGGGGACCTATGAGGTCAAAGCTTCCGATGGCAGATCAATGTCAGACTACAAGTCCAAGGTTCGAGGAGCCCATGGGAAAATATATGCACAGTCTAAGATATAGTGGGAGGGTACTAACTCCACACCCCACCACTATGTAGTCCCTGTTCCCCTGAGCACACCAGTCATCCAGTTCTATCTGGCACAGGAATTAAAGGTCAGAGCGGTGAACAGCCCTGGCCGCAGGCAGGCAAGAACTTTGCTTTGGAGGGCATCTCTTGGTTCTCTCACAGCACGTATCATGACGTTGGTAATAATAAAATGTCTGTTGTCCAGAACCAGAGCTTTAATAGATTCATCATTAGGCATTGACATGTTAGATTTCATTAGGCGTAGATTCCTTAAGTTGGCTGTTCTGGAAATCATAGGCTCATGAGAACCATCCGAACATGCTTTCACAGGGACAGCAGCTGCTTGCTTCCTAAGACAGAGAGGGTGACATAGGCTTGAGGCTACGATCAACTCGATGGACTTTTGAGATATGTCGGCTTCCTTTAAAGACTCGCCTGTTTGTGAGGACGAGTTTGGTTTATTAATGGACAAATGACTCATGGGTAGAGCATGGGCTGTTTAATGACTTTTTTCAAGAGTGTGGAAGTAATATTTCTCAGCAGAGATGTCTAACGACACCAGCCATGCATCAAAATCCAGAGAAGTGTCACAACTATTCAGCTCTTTCACAACAGTACTCTTCCAAAACCTCCAAGACGCGGAAGTCGTGTGTCTCTCACTGCCTACCAAAGAGTCTGGAGGGGAAGACTGGTTGGATATAATAACCCCATCCACTGGTGGGGAGATTGTCGGTAGGGAGGAGATTAACAGTTCACCACTAATTTTGAGGTCCAATGGGAAAACCTGATTGGATTTAGAAACCCCCTCCACCTGGGAAGAGGTTGCCAGTGACACAGGAGTCGAAAATTCCATACAATTTTCAAAATGGTTTTTGGGTCTGGCTGCCCCATGGACTGTGAGTGTTTTTTTATCTTTGTCCTTAGTCACTGGGCTTGTTTTTGCCAATTCTGGGTGATTGATTGAGGTTACAGCAGGCGCATCATAAGGGGCCCTAATATCAGGGGATATCTCAATTCGCTTTGCACAAATATGTTGCCTCCTACAAGAACTTAGAGCAGAAACTTCTGAGAGCCGATCCCTTTCTGAGAGGGCAAGATAGCCACAGAGTCAACCAGAGAGTCAGGCACATGGTTATTCCGTGTTGACTTCATTACAAAATGCTAAACGCATCTTGAAGAAAGAAAAAACAAGAACGTTTAAAGCTGCTGTAGCACTGGAGTGCTAAGTACAGGCATTAGAGACTTGCAGACAAGCTGCTATGGCCGGAGGCACTGAAGATTTGAAGCACCGAGTAGCACTCTGCATGGCCCCGCGCAAGCAAGACATACCTGCTGCTCGGTGTCTTCCGTGCCGGGACCAAATCAGGACCAAAGAGTGAATATTTGCACACCCATTTCCACAAGGAGGGGCAGCAGGGCAATGCAGCAACAGCTGTTGTACACTCAATGCCGCCAGGCTTCTACGACCTGTGGTTGAATGGAACAGCACAACGAAGGGCAGTGCAAGCCGGTTTAGAGGAAAGAACCCTATGGAATGGACGAAAAGCAGGAAACGGGAATGGCATCAAGCCACCAAGACGTTAAGCCGTCAAGCCGCACTGCACTACCACTTGCTTCACCTCTGTTTGATAACACAAGGAATCAGAGCACATAAATACGTATCAGAGCTAACTTGTTACTAATTGAGACTCATGAATAAAATATAACAGCACATGTAATGCATTGAATAGATATGTACCTTTGTTCCTTTGCCCATGTTGACTACACAATCTGTTAAAGTTTTGCAATGCATTTACAATTCTAGCAACAATACTTAGCACACATTTTTATCTCTCCTGCCAAAGGTGATGATCTCCCCAGAAGTTCAGAGAATTACTGTAGCCCCCTCTACCACCTCTAACTTGGCAGACAACACTATGCAACAACCTTGAGACACTTAGACCCTGCGAGCGGTAAGTTCTATCCTTTGCAATTATTATTTTTTGTCAACCGATTTCACATTCTGAAATGCACTTCGCTTCAGTAGAATGGGGAACAAATAGACTTTGGGAGGCCTGATATGTAGGAACCCATGCAACATTGATATCTACGTTTGTGATTTTAAAGCTACACACACCTCAATTACACTTTCAGTGCTCACCTAGAGGATGTCTGTTTCAACGTGTGCCCAGACACAGCAAGGTTTGGATTCCCCCTCAGACCAGCTGTTGCAAAACACCCCCATGACAGCCGTCTGGACAGCACTTGCATTGGGTTTTCTTTTATCTGCCTTCTCCCCATCGTGCTTAGAACAGCTCAGCTCACACTCTTCTTAGGGAAAGCCTGCACACCACCAGCCAGTGTCCCATACTCCAGACGACAGCCCTGAAAGAACAACCCTTTTGACATCACAGCACAATCCTTTTAAACCGACTCTGAGATCTGCCCCCTGATGTATGTTCCCTTAACAAAAATATAAGCACAGCCTGCCCTAATAGTGACATCATGTGCACATCAAGAACCACCTCCCTTCGGAAAGTTCGAAAGAAACATATGTTCTGTCTGCCATCTTTGACCACGGTCCAAATTGTAGCAATGGATGCAAATAGCTACATCTCTGTGCTGTTTCCTCCCCTGAAAGTCTTTTAAACAATAAACAGGTTTTGAGCGAAACAGAGTTCACATTCCACAATTCTGACTTGTCACGTCTTCATTCAAACACAGCACAGCCTTCATTCTGTAGGTTTTTTTCATTGCATTTCCAAGCTTACCTTGCACAGCCCCAATGCCTTGCATATTCAGTTCATAAACCTGCATGAAGTTTATTTAAATGTCGTGAACTGACTTGCTCTGAATATTAGTAAGGAATATTAGTGGATAGGGGATATTAGTATAACTTAGTGTATGTTAGTCTCATATTCTTCAGTGCAACTCAGCTAGTGGTGCAACGTGATACCATCATGTTTTGCAATGCCACATTCAAGCCTGAGTTTTTCTGGTATGTGTTCTGTGCATTCACAATACTGACATCTACTAGTTTCAGCCTGAGTCTCACATGTGAGTATCACACTCTTACTAACTACTGGGATCAATCATGGATCCTTGTTAAAATGTGGAGTTTTAGCTAAGATTCAGAGCCTTGCTAAAAGTCTCCTCTTCCTACACTCCACTTGACGACTGTCTGCAGCGTTACCCAAATATTTGGTAATGTTTTTGATTCATTGAATAGCTTCCTTATATCACTTTTCTGTGATGTTTTTGTTATGCCAGTTGTACTTGAATGGCCAGACATGGGTCATGAGCTTGCCATGCTCAGAGGTCCAAATTACCTCATTAATGAAATTAAATGAGGTCAAACAGATCTGAGGTTGCTTGTGGTCTCTCACGGAAGAGATGTGACCTATAAGTTTTGGCTATTCTTTGCCTTTCAGAGTGGAACCAGGCAAGATGTTCAAGTGGCTTTTCCCCTTCTATAATGGCTTAGGAGGCTGAACAATGATGCTTTAGTGTGTTGGAGATAGTTTGGTCAAGTGGTTTCTGTTCTATTCAAGACCTTTCAGCCATCACCCTTCAGTGCTGAACCTGAGTAGCACAGGGATGCCCATACGTTGGCCCTGAGCTTTCTGTGCCTACAGACCCAATCTACACCTAGCTGATGACAACCATTTGACACAAGAATGCCTGGGGTTGAGTGTGGTGTCATGCACAAGGATTTGTGGTCTAGCAGTTTGTGATGGACTTCTCTATCTGTATTCCTACTCTCATATTCATCCATTCATGCACAGCTGCACACATATACATCAAAAAATGTGCACACCCACTCTTTCCTTTTTCCTCCAACAGCTGCTAAAGAATGCCTAGCAAAAAGGAATTCCGTAGAAAACAATGCAAAAATATACCAGCTCTACATAAAAGCATAGAAAGTAGCCATCCACCCCTAGCAGATTTTGTGCCGAAAGTTGAAAGGGAACAGCTAATACAGTCACTAAGAAAAATTAAAAGCACCTACCAGTAAGGAGAATGTAATGACTCTGTCAAAATGTTGAAATTAAAAGAAAGGTAATGAAAAGAGTGCAACTGTCACTACTGGTAATATAGCATGTGCAAATGCTAATGACACCACAAGAAAGCATTCCAAAAAAGTAATTTTACAAAATATGTTCCACCACATAGTCCTTCAGAACCTTATAAGTAGAGGGGAGAAATGACGCTCACCCCTTAAAACCTTACAGCAGAAAAGAAATGCTGGAAGCTCTTGTAGACTGTGCAATGCTCTTGAAACGAAATTTCTTTCTATTCACTTTAAAGAAAATCAAACCACTAACAAAATTAATTTGTAAACTACAACCACTACTGCAATATCAGCATAGATATCTTTGGCAACATCAGTACAGGTGAGTGGAGTCAAAACACCAGCACAGAGCCATACTTCAAAGAAACCAAATTGCCATACATAGCACAGTGCGAGTGTATGAAAAGGTAGATAATAGCATAATGGAATAAGAAACACTGCTTTCACAAAAATCCCCATCAAACTTAGATGCCACTCTCCATGGTACCGAACTAATATGGCCCATCTACAAATGGCTTTGCACATCAATGTGTAAGGGTCGCCACACCTCTATCAAGTCGTTGCAGCAGTTCTTCAAGCACCATGTGAAAGGCAACAACAAAGGAAAAAGTAAAATTCTACAAACTATGAACTCCTGTCCAGTGCGCAAATAAACAGGAATACGAGGACATTCATTAGCCTGCATTTCTGGACCTGCTTGCAAAAGCACCTTGCACTACACTAACTAAATGTTAGAAACACACCATTGTAGTGTAAGAAATCTTGTTTACAAAGTGTACTAAGCAAGAATTACTCAGACACAAAACTGCCTGGTCCATTCAAATTTTCCAATACAAGTGGTGTAAATTACTATGCAAATATAGCAATCAATGGTGTATTGCAAATGCCAGCAATTGTTGAACACATTTATTTACACGGCTCAGACCAGTTGTGTTTAGAAATGATAGTACTGCACAGAAATGCCGCAAACAATCCTGGAAACAGTTACAGTGTCTCAGCAATAAGGCAGGAATTCGACTACTGTGCTAGATTGGTAAATTCACGTTAAACAGACAAGGAGATCCACAGGAAGTTGCAATTTATGTACTACACATATTGGAAAGCAAAAACATATCCAGCAATGAAATCTTTCAGATGTCCTACATGTGGAAACATACATACACTCTCTGCAATCATGTCATTCAGGAAGAAGTCCCTAACAAACGCTTTCTCTATGTATCTATGCCTAACTGTGATTCCATTCCATTTCAGCAAGTGGTACAAAATGCAAACCATACCATATTGTGTAGGCCTTACGATTCCGATAATTGTTCCACCTTATATATACAATCACATAGGCAATATGTAATATGAATGCTTTCACCATGCATTGCAGATGGAAACAAAAATGACTGCAACTTTACTACCTTCACACACGGACAGGTATCACTTGGCAACAAAACGTTCACACCAATAGCCGTAATCTATCACACAAGCGAAACAACCAGTACAGGTCACAATAATGCATACATTAGAAAGCACGTACAATCTTTGAAGAAGTTGTAAAGGAATGTGTTTCCTTTCATGAAGGAGAGGCCCAAAAATATTCTTGCCCAAAGGCACTAAAGTGCGTAAGATGGCCCTGCTACCCACGTATTCGCAGCCATCACACACACAGTCTGCCAAAGTAAACTGTTGATTCGTAAGACACAGCACATATAAATAGTATATAGGAACTGTAAATGTACATTTAGAGATTGTGTCAGCTGTATATTCATTGTACCATGTATAAGGTACCAGCATGTCTCCATGTATGTAAAAGTAAGTTCTAAGTAACTGCGGTACTTAGAATTGGAAATGCAAGATGAAATGGTAACACGTTGCCGTCTGATTTTGTTTTTGTAGCTGCATGGTGGCTGGAAATCGAAACCTAACATACCTCTCTATGAACAGGGGAAATGCTAATTGTAAAATAGGCTTGAGTGGTATGCATGAATTGCTCCAAATGTAAACGTTATGTAAATTTTAAAAATAATAACGGTCAGAGGTGCATATAGCACTCGGCTGGCACACAAACATTGACAGCTAATATTTTACTGTTCAATGGTTTGGAAAAACACCTCCTGCATTGTCCTGCAGTCAGAGCGATACTGCAGGAGAATTTTTTAGTTTTGTTTGTTTGTTTGGGCACACATAAAAAGAATGTGCCGTGGGTCTGATGACACTTGCTGGCAGTAACATCTGTGGTAAAAAGCAAACGCATGAAAGAAGGATCTGTTGGCAACATTTGAAAGACGATGGACATGTGTGTAGCTGTAGAAGCAGAGTGGCACCTATAAAACAGGCAGCTAGCCTGTGGGTGAACATCTGACAGTACTCATTAACACACAGCAGCTCACACTAAGGTGTATGAACTGGCCATCTAGGGCCCTTTGTGGCATCCTTCCCTCAGAGCCGTTGTCCTTTATGCTGACACTGATAATGGCTACTGAAATGTATTCTTATTCTTCTTTTTTCTCAGATACCTAATCGCTTACTGCCTGTGTCACCCCTTCCATCTGGCACCAAATGGATTGTGGTACAATCATTACAAGATTACCATAAGCGGTATGCAGAGGCTCATTGTTGTCTGGAAGATCACTATGGCCCTGTATATCCATTTGTGTTACCGGCAATAAGGAGCAACATACATACCTTTATGATATAAGCCATCATAAAGACAACAACTGCAACTTTCCTGATCTAAAAAGAAAGTGTGTTCTCCCACACGAACCACCAAGGACCATTAATTAATCCTTTTGCTGCTTTGCCAGATGACAAAAGAAGTACACAAAAGCACACAGAGCATTCTACGCTGGAAATTACCTGCACAATAGAAAAAGCATGCGTGTCAGGCAGCTTACACTTTCTTGTGAACATTCTATTAAAACTTAAACCACAGGTGACAGTACACAGTGTTGTGTACTGTCACCTGCGGCCATGCACCCAAGAACCAAGACCTTGGCCACACCCACCGCAACGTAATGCAGCCATGCATGCAAACATATGGCCAGGTACCACAACCCACAAACATGACAAAGCCACCAGAACTCCTACCGAACCCCTGCACATAATACAGCCATGCATGCAAACATCTAACCAGTTAGCAGAATCCACAAACATAACACAGCCTCCGGCACCCCTACCCACTTCCAATCATATAGGCCCTCATTACAACCCAGGCGTTAAGGGTTTAACTGCGCCGTAAAAGGTGGCGGCGCCGTTAAACCCTTAACGCCTGATTACGAGGTCCCTTTGCGGGTGGCACTTTAACGCCTGATTTTAGCAGGCATTAAAAAACCAACCCGCAAAGGGACCTAGGAGCTAATTACGGCACCGTAATTTACGGTGTCGTAATTAGCGCCTTCCCCAGTCCTATTGAGCCCTATGGGGCAAAAATGGGAATGGGGAAGGGCCATGGTGGCATGGGGAATTACCGCCCCGCCAACCTCGGAATGGGGCGGTAATACCCCATTCCACCATGGCGGAGTCGGTAAGTTGCCGGCATGGACCATGGTGCTATTAGCACCATGGTCCAACGCCTGGGTCGTAATGAGGGCCATAGTATTTTACTACTTCCAACCAAACCACAAAATCGTCAGAACATTGCCCCTGCTCCCAGCACTCAGTTAACTACAAAGAACCAATACATTATAATGCAGTACAGTACTCAGTAATCTGTGCAATGGCCACAATCAAACCACATAAAGCATCCACTGGAACCCTATGCACTTCTATACATACAGTATTCCAACACTTCACCCAGTGGACACACTGCAGGACTGTTGACTCATCTCCAGCCATGCACCCAAAACTGTAGGATGTGCTCACAATCACCACACCCATGCAACCAACAATGCTTACAATGCTGACAAACCACACACACAAGGCAACAATGCGAAACCTACTTGCAACCAGTGGACATACTTTTTGATGCAAGGCCTCCAGCCATGCATCCAAGGCGCTAGAAACTTACTGCAAATAACAAAGCATCGTAGACCCTATGTAAAAATGCTCATGTCATATGCAATCCACTCCCCATCTGCAATTGAGCCTGCCAGCAGTCACCACAGAAAGAGGTTGCCTCAGGACCTATTGTGCCATAATGAAGGCTGCCTGCAGTCACCACACAAGCTAGTCGCCTGAGGAGGTACCCGCGAATTGGTGCAGTGCGCATGGATACCGCTGGCACACCACTGTCTTCCTCCACCTAATGAAATATATCAGATGAACTACTTTTCACTCCCCCACCCTTTCGATCCCCTCTTCCCACCACCAGATGCCTCAAAGCATCTTTTCCAGCCCCTTTCGGTGCTGCACTATCATCGGATACAACATGGCAGCGTTACACAAAATTATGACGCACATCACACTTCCCTCCAGCCAACCACCGAGTGTGTCCAATGTCTGCCAACATCACGCCACACTCCAGGCCAATCAGACTTTTGACCATGGAGCGAACAGGGAAATGGGTCCGCAGAGCGGAGCCATATATCACTAATTTCTTTAGATGTACATTTTACAGGGATTACATTGCAGAGGGTGTGGCCAAGGCCTCGGCTCTTGGGTGCATGGCCTACGGCCTACGACCTGCCGCCATGCACCCAAGAACCAAGACCTTGGTCACACCCACCTCAACGAATTGCAGCCATGCATGCAAACATATGGCCAGGTACCACAACCCACAAACATAACACAGCCACCAGAACTCCTACCGAACCCCTGCACCATAATACAGCCATGCATGCAAACATCTAACCAGTTAGCAGAATCCACAAACATAACACAGCCTCCGGCGCCCGTACCCTCTTCCAATCACATAGTATTTTACTACTTCCAACCAAACCACAAAATCTTCAGAACATTGCCCCTGCTCCCAGCACTCGGTTAACTACAAAGAACCAATACATTATAATACAGTACAGTACTCAGTAATCTGCGCAATGGCCACAATCCAACCACATAAAGCATCCACTGGAACCCTATGCACTTCTATAAACACAGTATTCCAACACTTCACCCAGTGGACACACTGCAGGACTGTTGACTCATCTCCAGCCATGCACCCAAAACTGTAGGATGTGCTAACAATCACCACACCCATGCAACCAACAATGCATACAATGCTGACAAACTACACACACAAGGCAACAATGCGAAACCTACTTGCAACCAGTGGACATACTCTTTGTTGCAAGGCCTCCAGCCATGCATCCAAGGCGCTAGGAACTTACTGCACATAACAAAGCATAGTAGACACTATGTAAAAATGCTCATGTCATATGCGATCCACTCCCCATCTGCAATTGAGCCTGCCAGCAGTCACCACAGAAAGAGGTTGCCTCAGGACCTATCGTGCCATAACGAAGGCTGCCTGCAGCCACCACACAAGCTAGTCGCCTTAGGAGGTACCCGCGAATTGGTGCAGTACGCATGGATACCGCTGGCACACCACTGTCTTCCTCCACCTAATGAAATATATCATATGAACCACTTTTCACTCCCCCACCCTTTCGATCCCCTCTTCCCACCACCAGATGCCTCAAAGCATGTTTTCCAGCCCCTTTCAGTGCTGCACTATCATCGGATACAACATGGTGGCGTTACCCAAAATTATGACGCACAACACGCTTCCCTCGAGCCAACCACCGTGTGTGTCCAATGTCTGCCAACATCACGCCACACTCCAGGCCAATCAGATTTTTGACCACGGAGCGAACAGGGAAATGGGTCCGCAGAGCGGAGCCAGATATCACTAATTTCTTTAGATGTACATTTTACAGGCTTTTAAAAAAAAGGTACAGGGCGGATTATCAACAAATTTATAGAAGCACGCTTTCAGGACCAAGCCACCGCTCCTGCTGCAAATTTGATGAAAATCCGTCCAACGGTTTGGTCTGTACGCGTGTGCAAACTTTTTCTCCATTCCGTCTATGGAAAAAAATATATGTTTGTGCGACCCCCTTTAACTTTGGCCCCCCTAGGCAAAGCCTCACCAAACTTCCCAAATAAATTCAGGGCAGGCCATATACTTTTTTGAACAGTTTAATGCAAATTCGTCCAGGGAAGCAAAGTTGTAAGCCTCCCGAAAAGTGATCTTCCTATGACTTGAGCAACTTAACCATAACTGCAAACTTTTTCTCCATTCCGTCCATGGGAAAAAAAAAAAAACTATTTTTGCGACCCCCTTTAACTTTGGCCCTCCTAGGAAAAACCTCACCAAACTTCCCAAATAAATTCAGGCTAGGCCATATACTTTTTTTGAAAAGTTTAATGCAAATTCGTCCAGGGGGAGCAAAGTTATAAGCCTCCCAAAAAGTGATCTTCCTATGGCTTGAGAAAGCTACCATGGGCCGTGTCATATATGTATATATATATATATATACATATATATATATATATATATGTATTTAATGGAGGCTTGTGCTACTAGTTTTATTGTGTGGATGCCTGAGGGGTTTGTGAGTGTCTAATGGAATGTTTGGTATGAAGAGCGGGAAATCATGTAACTTGTTGAACTCAACAAGTAACCCCAATGCCCTCCTATCGGGAGTTTCCCTCCCTCACAAATGTTAAATCAACATCAAACTTCTCTTTCCTTCAACATGAATAAACATGAATAAACCAAAGAACACACCTTATTGTGAATTCAAAGTCATCAAAATGTATACATGTTATTAGTTTACAAGATACAATGAAATGCAAATGCAAAATGCTGTATTACAATGCTTAAAAAATCTCAATATACATGAAAACTTATTACATTTCATAAAGTGATGAAGCTCATATTCAGCTTATGGAATGAAAGTCGTATAACATTCAATGGGCCTCAATATAAGTATGCCGGTCTGGTAGTTACGGCGCTGGTAAGCTACGGGCGCCGTTACTACCAGACCAGCAAACTACGAGTTGTACTCGCGGGTGCCGTTCTGGCTGCCAGGTCTGACCTGGCAGGCAGAGCGGCACTCGTGAGCACAACTCGTCAGATGCACTGGTACCATTGATGTATGGTGCCGGTGCATCCATCCTCCTCATTCCCATTGAGCCCTACGGAATGGGGAAGAATATTTTCCGGGGCCCGCGAATGGGCAAATACCGGGTCTGGCAAGGCCGTAATGTCCCTGTAATTTCCCATTCACGGGCGCCAGAAAAAAAAGTATTTATTTCATATTCAAGGAATATCTAAATCTAAGTGTTATATGGTTAACAGGAGTGAATCATGTGCTTGTCTGATGTGGGTGTGAGATTGCCTTATGTGAGCATGTAAATATCCAATGAGGTGGGGCCTGATAGGCTGAAAAGTATTAATGTCAGGAGAGGCTGTCAAATGAGTGTGGAGATTACCTGATAATTTAGTAGAGCCTGCCAATTGTGAAGAAGCATACATGTCAATTTAACTGGCGATGCTCATCCAATCCTGTTTTTCCTTTGGGTCCTGTATTTTTTTAAATAATAAAAGCAGGAAGCCCTACATTTTAGTGTAAAACTACAAGACTGAAGAATATATGTGTCATTCTGAAAGACATCAGCATGGCAGTATGTATGTAGAAGGCATGTCCTGCTGGAAGGTTCTCAGATCTCCTCTAAGCGATCAACAGTGGTTACTGCTTCCAGAGAGGTTTCGGCAAATGTTAGGCTATGTGCCAAAGTGTTATACTATGTCAAATCAACACAGAAGAAGTCTCAGAGCAACCATGGTTTTCTAAAAGATGTCATATTGTGTCCCTAACTGAGGTTTACATACCATTTTCTGTGAGGAAAGGCAAACGGTGATGAGTGTGGAAAAGAAAATGGGTAGGAAATAGTGTAGTGCTTGTGCAAAAATGAGCTAAAAACATTGCGTTGGTGTGCAGTCATTTTGGACATTCACTTCCATTACTGCAATGACAGCCTACGTTTTCATGGGCTCAGTAAGCAAATGTGAATTCTGCAATGGTTGTAAGGCCACATAATGATGTCAGATGAGCTAACTGTATAGCATATTTGTTGTATTGTCTGTTGAAGAACGAGCCAAAAAGGGAGTTGGAGCTTTGCAGGTGCAATGATAAGGGGTGCTGGGAATGAAGGCGAGGGAGAAAATCTGTTTTTTTTCACTTCTAGCTGGATTTTCCCACTCTTTGCTCCCAATGCTTGCTGTCTGCTCTTCGTCCGAGGGCATTCTGGTAACCATGAAGAGGAAGGGATTGCCCCATAAAGAGCACAGGTATTCCTCATGAAAAAGCCAGAGAATTGGACCCCTGGGGATGCAGAATCGCTGAGAGTGAGGACGCTCTGCTCCAGACCGTGTTGGTATGAGTGATCTCTCTGCCTACCTTCTCTGGGACTAAGCAGTTTTGTGGTGGCCGAGATGAAGGTGTCTTCTGCAACCATTCTAACAGTGATGTTTTTCTTGAATGTTTATGTATAATCTACTATATGTTATATTTCAGTAGTGTGTGCATGTACGATTGTGTTAATTAAGGGCCTGTAACAAATCATTGTTTATAATCAACTATTGCTCTAAGTGTTATTCCCTGCCTCTCTGAGTGCAAGAACTTTTGCTGGGTCTGTGTAATAGAGTGCGCAAGTCTGAGGCCACTACAAGGAGCGGACAAAGCAAAACATTTGGCACTGTGAGTAGGGTCTTTGTGCTGACATTGACGCCAAAGAGCCTGACCAATTCAATACATTTGAAGTGTTGGACTCTGGGAGCCAATTTTGGTTTTGTGCTTATTTGAAGAAGAACGTTTGTGTGTTGTGAGATATTGGCTATAGGGACGTGAAACATTAATTTGATACCATGAGTGTCTAATTAGGAAAAAAGGAAGCTGTCCAGGCAGAGACTGTCCTGAAGTGACCATCCCAGGGTGTACCAAAAGTCTGTGTGACAAAGTAGCACAGGCCTGGGCATGTCGTGCAAGTCTGAGTGAGACCTGGGATACTAGCATAGGAGAGGCGAGTCCGGCCGAAATGATGGCTGCCTGCAACAGGTGCCTGATGAAAAAGGGAACAAGTTTTTGGCTCCAGGTAGAAGAGGCTGGATTCTGTTGCATGCATACCCAAAGGTGCATCAACAGACTGTGGAATTACAGCAAGTGTGCTGAGATTGGAAAAGGAGCTGGCATCTGAGAAACAGATTGCGTTGATGCAGCAGCTCCAAATGAAGTTATACCATGATAAGACAGACAAATATCAAGCGGTAGCCGAGTGCACTGCTGTAAGGGTTGCTCAATGTCAAAAGAGACGGAGAAGGGTGGGCTCCTCTAAGGTAGTGACTGTTATTGCTTATGCAGGGCTTGATTGGAATCCCCGACCAATGTGATGGGGGTGTATTTGACAGTACAAGTACTAAGGGTGGTTCAGAGCAGGAGGTATCGTCCAGGCCAGAGTCTGGTAGGAAAGAGGTAAGAGCAAAACCAGTGATGTGCAGGTGAGATGGTCCCAATCCCAATAATCCAAGAGGGGGGTTGATCGATTTGATAACACTAGAGGATTATGCCCATGAAGAGGTTGGGGAAATTATTAGCCGATGGAAACAAAGGGCTGGTGAGTCTTTGTTAGCTTGGATGGTTAGATTATTTGACAGAGTTGCAGAGGGTCTCCGGGTAGATGCCATGGACCCTGCCAGGTTTCTGCCATTGCCGCAGGAAACACATATTCAGGAGATGTTACGCATAAGTCTTCTTTCTCGTGTGGATGACCAGGGAGAGGTGCACATTTCTTTATTACAGCTAGCGGCTAAAGGGTGTAACCGTAAGTACCCGATTGGTTCAGACTGGCTTAACGAGGAGAAAAAGTGGAACACCTTGCGAGAGGCCATACAAAGAGTGAGGGAACATGCCATGAAGGGAGTGATTCATTTAGATAACCACCAACCTATGGGAGTGGTAGCGTTATCGGTCTCAGCCAGAAATGCCATCATTCAAACCACTCCATCTGCATATAAGAATGTCATTATGACCCTATTGGTGGGAATGACCGGTAGAATGACGGATGAGGTGGTGGATGCAATCAGGCAATTGGCCGACCTAGGGGAAAGGGAAAGGCAGAGGAAAGACCCAGAGAATGAGAGAGAGAGGGCTGAGTGAAAGATGGACACACGGGAAGAGGTTTGACAGCTGAGACTCTCGGGTATCCCTGAAGGATATGTTTTTGGTGCTACTAAAAGACTGGGTGCCACATGAATACATTGATGGGATTGAGGCACAGGACATGTATCAGTCATATAAGAAGGGAGGCTTAGAAGGGAAGGAGCAATACAAGCAAATGAAAAGACAGGAGGTACATAAGCCCAGTAGGGGCCAAGTCCCTTCCGAGCCACCCACGGAGGAGGTGGATGAAGAATCTTCGGGTACATCCCCACAATCCCAGCCGACTTATGCAGATTTGAGGAAAATGGTGAGTGCAATGGTGGAACTAGAATCTAAACACACACATTCAAAGTACGAATAGGATTGTGGTCAAACTCCCGTGACAGCTGCCCAAAATTTAGGTAGACAGACGCCCTGATGTGAATGTGAAGTTATTTTGGCAATCAGGACATTTTCAAGAGGTCTGCACCTTAATTGATACCGGGGTGGAGGCCTCATTGATACATGGGAATCCTTTGAGGTGTAATGGAAGGCATTTTACGATCACAGGGTTGGGGGAAAAGAGACCCCTGCCATTCAGACCAAAATCAATATGAAAATCAGCAATTTAAAAAGGCATGCTTATCAAGTGTTAGTCGTTCCGATACCTGAATATATTATTGGTTTTGACATTTTGGAGGGTTTGACTCTCAGATTGGGAGGTAAAGCCTATCAGTTTGCAGTGAGTGGTTTGACCTGCACCCATGTTATTGTAGCGAAATTGAAGATGCCCTTGGTGCAGGTTCCCGTAGCCACAAAACAAGTCTTTATGAACCAATATTGGATTCCCAGGGGGCAGAAAGAGATTTCATACACTATTAAAGGATACTTTGCAGCCAGTGCATTGCGCCCCATAACCACAGGTTGGAACAAACTCGTCTGGCCTGTTAAAAAACCAGACAGAAGTTACTGGATGACTGCAGATTACCGTGAATTAAATAAGTACACTCCTCCATTAATACATTCCTCCATTTATACCTGCAGTCCAGATGTGGTTACTCTTATCGAAAATGTGTAGAAGTTTGAGGGAACTTGGTATGCTGTGTTAGATTTGGCTAATGCCTTCTTCACCGTACCGATTGACGAAGAATATCAGGGGCAGTTTACATTTTCCTGAAATGGGAGGCAGTATACGTTCCAATGTCTGCCAATGGGATACATGCATAGTCCGGCCATCTGTCACCGCTGGTGGCAGAATATTTAGATAACATTGCAGAGCAAGCCTAATGTGCAAATTGTGCATTACATTGATGACATATTGATACAGGGAAAAGATAAGCATAGTATGCAAACGCACCTAGATCTGATAATGAGAAGGATTATGAAAGGAAGGATGGGAATTTAATGAAGCAAAATCCCAGGGTCCAGCAGACACCGTGATTTTTCCATGATTTCAGTGGCATAATGGGCATTGTCAAATGGTGCCAAAAGCTAATGAAAAGATCCTTGAGTTTTCCACTCCTATGAACAAGAAACAAGCCCAGCAGTTCATCGATTTGTTTGGATTTTGGAGACAGCATATACTACATCTGGGGCAGATGTTGGCACCCGTTTACAGAGTGACACGCAAGAAATTCCATTTTGAATAGGGGAAGAGCAAGAGTTTCTGCTAGCGAAAGATACCATACACAGAGAGCTTGATTTATGGCATTTAAGGAAAGCGGAGGTGGAGTTGAATGTCTCCATACAGGATATTTATGCCAACTGGAGTTTGTGTCAAAAACAGGACAGGAAGTGGGTGCCTTTAGGATTTTGGAGTCATAAAATGCCCAAGGCTGGTGACAATACACTCCCTTTTTAAAGCAGCTATTAGCTTGCTATTGGGCACTAGTGGATACCGAATAAATGACAGTGGGTAATGATGTATTGATCCAACTGGAAATTCCGATCATCCAGTGGGTACTGAGCTCCTCTAAAACACATTGGATAGGGCATGCACAAGAGGTCAGTATCATCAAATGGAAATGGTACATTCAAGAACGTGCCAAGACAGGGAAGGGTGGAGTTGCAAAGTTACTTAGTAGATCTGGAACCCATGGAGGGGACTAAAATTAGTGAGTGTCTGGTAAAATGGAGAATCTTGTATGGAGAATTAACAAGTGAATGAGTTCAACATGCCTGGTTTACTGATGGTTCAGCCAAATATTTAGGGACTGAGCAACAATGGAAAGCAGTGGAGTACAACCCTAAATCAAACAAAGTGTTAGCCATCTCCAGAAAAGGGAAAAGTATCAATTTGTGGAATTATATGCAGTGTATCAGGTTCTGAAGCAAGAGGCAACTGGTTGTTGCTATATATTTACGGCGGACTCATGGTCAGTTGTGAATGGGCTGGCTGTTTGGCTGCCTACATGGCAGAGGAATGGATGGAAGATTCATGCCAAAGAAGTATGGGGAAAGGAACTGTTGCAACATATTGCTGGGATGCTGATGCATACCGCAGTAACTCAGTATCATATAGACATCCATTGTGTGACAGATTCATTGGAACGATGGTTCAAATCTGTTGCAGATGAACATGCCAAGATTTTGGTCATGGAAATGAGGTCTGAGGAAGATGATCTTTTCGGGGATTGCAAAGTGGGCCCACTAGAAAAGGGAATCTCAGAAGAAAAGCTACTATCCTACCCTTCGGGACAGGCATGGGTCGCACCCCCCTGTTGCCTATTGAATCCGCAACGCTTAGCGGTTGTTTACGACTCTGTCGGGGCAGCTAAAACACAAGTGCAGGTGACGAGTAGGTGCAGTCCTGCAGTCTACTCTGGAGCAGTCTTTCTACAGTCTCTTCAGTGGGTGGAGCAAAGTGGTGCAAAGTGAACAATCAAAACCCCACTTCCCAGCGGAGCGGAGCGGAGTAGGTGACGAGTAGGTGCAGTCCTGCAGTCTACTCTGGAGCAGTCTTTCTACAGTCTCTTCAGTGGGTGGAGCAAAGTGGTGCAAAGTGAACAATCAAAACCCCACTTCCCAGCGGAGCGGAGTAGGTGACGAGTAGGTGCAGTCCTGCAGTCATGGCTGCCAGGGCGGCCAGGCTCGCCAGGAGCGAAACATCGTCGCCAACACGCCACAGCCTGGAAGAAGAAGGTGAGGACTGCGGAGGCCGGCTGAAAAGTCTGAGATCCCGAGCGGGCACAGAGAGTGCCACAACTGGACAGCCGTTCGCCCTCAAAGCTGCTACAGCAAAAAAAGGTGAGCGTAAAGGAATCCCCTACATAGACAGCAAAGTTAATCCTAGCCCCTTAGTTATACATGGAGGGGCCGAGGAGCGAGGCGTAGGGCCACCGAGTGGGGAGGAAATCACTCCGTGTCCCAAACCAAAAACTCCCAAAACTGCCCCAGCCGCCAGTACCAGCCATGAGCCAGTTTGGGGTGTAGCAGTTAACATTCCACTAAGCAGCCTGAACTCGCAGCCACCAACCCACCTTACGACCACCTACCCGCTTATCACCGCTCGGGGTCCTAAGTCGCCGGCCCGGGTCCTCGTGGAGGCCGTGGCGGCGCGGAGGTCGCCCGGGGAGGAGCTAGCGTGGAGTGGGGAAGCAGACGCCTGGCCGTCAGAGAGACCGAGCACGGAAGAAGACACCGTCGGTAGCCCAGCAGAGGGCCGGGAACGTGAGGAAGATCTGCCAGGAGGGCCGAGCATGCCAGCCGAGGACGGCATCGGGCCTGGGCTTGAAGTTCGAACAAGGGTGAGGGTGGGAGAGGGAGAAGGAGAGGGGAGAGACTTCAAAGCGGTCGGCTTGCCAGCAGCTGAGGAGCGCCCGAGCGACACGCAGGGAGCGCCAGCGGCAGGCAGCGAAGAGAGCAGGCGGCCAGCACTGTCGGTGCTGGCGATGGTGCACGCCCCTGCCCAATGGACTAACAGTGACTTTCTGCCTGGCTCCCAGGAAGGAGGAGAGGGGACAGCTGATTCCACAGAACTGAGATTGGGCCCATCTAATCCATCCAGAGTCAAAGCCAAGAGAAAAAGAAATGAGAATGCACGCTCTTGGGCCTCCAAAATAAGGACGAAGGAAGGCACGGGTTACCGCAGACGGCCTCGAGCGAAGCCATACAAAAATCAAGAGGCAGCGGAGGGGGATCAATCTCCACAAATGACATCTGAGATTAAAACTACAAGAAAACCACCAGTAACTCATAGTCTAAAATACTACTTTAAGCCATCTTCAGCACATAGAAATAGAAACACTGTGGAACTGTCAGACACGGAAATCCTCCAAGCATTGCAGGATTGCTGGCCGCAGGCGAAATGCCGGAGAATAGGCGATACATCAAGATTGCCCACCAAGGCACAGCCTGTCGCATATATGAGCCCTCCCTCAGAAGGGACTGCAGGAAGGACAGGGCATCCCGGCGGCCCCGAGACAACGCAGGAAGACAACCATAGAAAAGAAAGGGCCTGGGCGACACAAGCTAACGAAGAGGAAGGCCTAGGAAAGGTCTCCTCTCTAGAGGCGATCGTATTAGACCCTGAAGAGACTTCCGAAGAGACACGAAATGGAGAGTACCTGAGCCCAGTGGTGGAAGACACACATAAAGATGGGGAAGCGGTGGAACCCACACCTAACATCTACGGGTCACACGTAATCGATCCTGCATCAGAGTCAACAGATGTGAGCACGGATGCAGAACGAGAGAAAGGTGAACCCACAGGGTCTCTTAACCCCGAGGAGCCCGTGGCCGTCTGCCCCTCCATCTGAGGGGGCCCAATTGCACCCGGGCGGCGACACAACTGATCAGGGGAGCAGGGAAACATGGAATAGTCCAATAACAGGACCCTCAACTAGCAACATCCCAAGGTATACGGGATCGGCAAGAGCCTCTGCAGTGAACGAAAATCAAAGAAGGCCAACGGACTCTTCTTTCTCAGAGTCCGGGCCAGGGTACAAAAAGCAGCACAAAGTGCTAAAGACCCCTGCAAAAACAAGAACATCGACTTCGTCAAATCATACAGGCGCTGAAACCCCTTCGGAAAAAGCAGACATTCTGGCAATTATGTCATCAACAACAATTGCTTTGGCGCCCTTTATGAAGCTTTACGAGGCCATGAGTGACAACTTAAAAGATCTCAGCACAACACAAGCCATGATGTATAGCAAACTGATATTTCTAGAGGCTTATACCATGGCCAGAGATAAAGGCTCTCCCAATCCACCTACTGAGACAAGTATACCAATCCTGACAACGGAGCAGAACATAACTACAACAGTCTCAAAGAGGCACGCAGTATCCACCGCGACGCAAACAGACATAACTATAGATCTAACCAGTGACATCGGTCAGGACCAAGAGAAAGAACCGCACTTAAAGAGACCTCAGACAGGCCTCGACAAGCAGGTGCAGGGGCTGGGCGGTGAAACCTCCAAAGAGAATAGTCAAGCCCAAGAAGCCCCAAGCAAACCCCATAAGAAGCAAACTCAATTTTTTAAACAGTCAACCGGAAAAGCAAAAGGCTCAACTGTGCTCAGTTACCTGATCGAGAAAGAACCCCCCTCATCAACAACAGCGATGAAAGCCAGGCCTCCCACTAAGCAAAATAAAAAACAGCAGGGGGCCGAAACGAGACAGAAGACCCCAGCCCAAAAACCGTCCATCACAAGTGGGAGCCCCAAACCCGGAACAGCGGTGAGCTCGCCCAAATCTGCTGAAGACTTCCTTGAAGATGACTCAATGATGAACATGAGCCAACACCTGGACGAAGAGCCAACCCAAGTACAAAACGAGTGTGCTCCGCTCATGGCAACAAGAGACGTCCATAGGGAGACACACACGGGCACGGGGTCCAACTTTGAGGACGAACCATTTAGCTCAGAATTCTTAACACTCGAGGATCGCTGTAAGAAATTGAATAAAAAGGTGCAGTGGAAAGCAAAGAGCCCGAGGGGATCAGCGAGCAAGGGCAACCAGGAGTCTACAAACCCTCCACACGAGAAAGAAAACCGACACGCGTCCAAGCCCCAAAGTCATACTTCTGCCTATGCAGAGCCGCACTACACAAGCAAAACAAGCCTCCAACCTAGCACAGATTCTTGGAAACAGAAAGCGCCGCACTTCACCTCCAAGACGGAAAAAATACCACAAGGATGAAAAAAACACAGAAAGGAAGAAATGGATACTGAAGCTGGAGCAGATTCCTGGAAACGATGACGAGGTAGTACTAAACAGAGGCGCGGTGCTAGAACTACTGAGCTTCGTGCCTAATCTCAGATCTATAAACACGAAAGACCTGCTGATAGTAGACCCCAGCCAGAGCCAGCACAAATCCATCTCACATCTCTACGTGGCTTCCAAATCTGTGTTTCGTCTCCTGATAGCCGAAACTAGATCAACACGGTTCAACCGACCAAGCCCAAAACGTGATCATTCAGCTGCTCTGGAAACGAGAAGCCCCTCATCAAAATATTGTCAGTACACAAAAAACCATCGACACGAGACAAGAGGGGAAAAATCAAATCATAGATACGAGTCACAAACTACTACTAAGGAGAAGGCCTACAAGGACCAGGGAGGCGAGAAAGCGCCGGCAAGAATAAGCCAAGAACAAAATAACAGAAAAATGGACCTCACGATTACAAAAACGATCTTGGCAGACCAAATACAACCTTCGCTGAAGCACAACTCGAGACTCAACCTAGTCCTGGGTCCAGAGTCGTGGTTATCCAAAGCACCGACTGGTGCACCAAGGAAATAGCAATCCAAGTACCATGAGTCCGGTTCTGCCTTCACGACCGTCAAGAAAGCTGAGAGATCCTGCATCCGACTAGGCTCATGGAACACCAGGGGACACTCGCATCTAACGCGACCAGGAGTCATTGAACTACGAGATTATGACTTTCTATGTCTACAGGAAACCTGGCTCACAGAGGTCCCGACACTTGAGGGATACGAAATCATCCTCTCACCGGCCACAAAAGGACAAACAGGACGTCCATCCTCTGGAATATTGACAGCATGTCGTCAAGGCTGTGGCTTTTCACTCGACGCCACGCTATTTAGCAGTCCCTCCATCCTGATGACCAAAGCAGTTCAGACTGATCGCGAAGAACACCCAGCCAACCAGCTACGGGAGCCACTGATCATCATAAATACGTATTGGAATCCAGCTGGAATCAGTGACACATCCTTTCTGGAACAAATGGATAGAGCGATCGATGATGCACTGTCGGCCCAGTTAACCCCTAACCTCGTGATCTGTGGAGACATCAATGCCACATGCCAGTCCTCAGACAAATTCACTTCCCGTTTCGACAAGAACAGCCCGGGTGCGAAGAGAGGAGTCCAGTGGACGAATTTGATGAACTCTTATGAACTCCATAACCTGGACGCAGCCTTTCCAGACCCAAAACGGCTGCCGACTTGGGCAAGGCGAGAAGCGAATGCCACAATAGACCACATATTTGTGTCCACGCCGTTGTTGGCAGTGATAAGTTCTTTTGACATGATCAATGCGCCGGCTAGTGACCACAACTTGCTGGTGACAGTTTAGTCAACAACACAGGTGGAAAGAGACTACGCGTTGCCACAGCTCTCCACGAATAACCAGCGAACAAGAGTGAAAATATCGGCTAAAGCAATAAAAGAACTAAGACACAAATACCAGGCACAGGCAGAACGGGGGACAAGCGAGCTGATCGACTACTTACCTTTATTGGTCACATACAAAGTCAAGGCCACCAACAGAGCCAATCACAACTGCTCGCACCACAGATTTGACAACATCGTGGTGCTAAAACGCAAGGAGATGAGAAGGCTAAAACGACAAGCTAAAGTGGGAGGAACTGCGGCAGCAATAACCGAGGCAGCAGAGGGGTGCCGACAGTACAAAAACTGGCTCAAAAACTATCGCCTGACCCTATATCAACAGGACTCAGAAGCTATTCTGAAAACAATAGTATCCAACAACAGCAGAGAGTTCTGGAGCCTCCTGAATTCAACACACTCTGACGGAAAAACTGCTTTTATTTCAAACATCGGCGAAGCTACCTGGGTCGAATTCTTCAGCGCATTGTTTAGGAAGTCCGAAGAAGAGCAAACGGAGAAGCTGGCAAAGACACCATTACCATGGATCAGAGTGGATGACATCGAGGACATCACAACACAAATTAAGAGACTCAAAAACTCCCGAGACCCAGGCCCGGACGGCATCTCGAACGTTGATCTGAAGTCCTTCGAGGAAGATTGGGCCCCTCTTCTCAGTAAAATCTTTCAAAGATGTGCCCAACTACAATCTATTCCTCCATCATGGAAAACGGCCACAGTCGTTCCAATTTACAAGAAGGGAGATAAAGAAGATCCAAAAAACTACAGGCCGATCGCCCTTCTCGACTGTATTGGTAAAGTGTTTGGTTCTCTCGTTCTGAGAGAATTCAACAACTGGGCCAAAACGGCGGGTTGCCATGACTACCTACAAACAGCTTTTAAAAAAGGACTGGGCACAGCAGCCAACATACTGATGCTCAGCGTGTTCAAAGGGAAAGTGTTGGAGGGTGGACCGCGACTTTACCTAATCTTCATCGACCTCACCCAGGCATTTGACAAGGTGGAGCGCCCGCGGCTCTGGCAGAAACTCGAAACCTGGGGCTGCCCTACCCCGATCCTGGAGCCGATCAAAGCACTGTACACTGGCACCACCATGCGAGTAAGATTAAACCAACACGGCCTCCTGTCCCCAGCGATTCCAACCGCCAGAGGGGTGAAACAGGGGTGCCCTTTGGCCCCGGCCCTGTTTATCTCCTTCCTGGGGGACCTGCAAACAACGTTCGAAGAAGTCCACTGCTTCCCACCAAAGTTGGGCGATACACACGTGAATAGAATCCTATACGCAGACGACCTGGTCCTCCTAGACCACACTGTCATGGGCCTACAGCGGCAACTAAAGAAACTCTCGGAATACATGGCTGACAACAAATTGGAGATAAACGAAAAAAAGACAAAATTTATGATCCTGTCTACAAAACCAAAGAAGGTGGAATAAACCGCTCTGTTCTTGGGAAAGCAGCGGGTCGAAAAAGTCGCCGAATTTAGATACCTTGGAGTGACACTCGACGGCTCAAGAAATGAATTGGCAATGCAAGCCCACCTCAAAAGAACAACGAAAAAGCTGATTGCACAAGCCAAAGCAATTAACAGAAAATTCGGTCGCTTCTCCCTAATTCCTGTTGTAGACTTCTACAAGAAAAAGGTTATTCCCACCTTGACCTACGGCGTCAACGCCCTTCCGAATTTACCCACTGTTGTGTGGCCGAGACTGGAAGCGATGTTTTGGAGAGGGACACTGGGTCTCCCTAATTCCACCTCGGTGACCGTCATAAGGAAGGAACTCAGCCTACTATCACTCGAGGGAACAGTGAAATCTAGCATGCTCATGCTTTATCGCAAAACCAGAATTTCACCTGACCCATCAATTTACAATCTAATCAAGAAAGAATGTGAAAACGGCCAAAGTAAATTGCTAAACCGTTGGACAAAAATAAACCAGGCTCTGCTGGCTACTACAGAGTGTGACGAAGAGACACTTGTCAGAAACCCTACAAAAATTCATAACAAGCTGAAAGAAATCGACTAGATCCAAACCAACGAGGCAGCTCTAAAGAAGAAACTGACACAGCACCTCCCGCCAAACATCAGAAGATTCAACGATTTACAACCGTACATCAAAAAGTTCCCTTCTAGACACGCTCGCGATTTAATAATGAGAGCGCGGCTAAACCTCCTGTTAACTAACGAAATTTTAGCAATCAGAGGGCTTTCCCTATCGAACGAGTGCCGATTCTGCAAAACGCCGGGAACAATAGAATCGATTAGGCATTTGCTCTTAGCATGTCCTCGCACAGCCAGGATCCGAACAGTCTACCTGTCGAAGATCTTTTCGGAGCAGACTTTAAGCGACCAGGACGTTTGTTGGTCCAGACTGATGGCCGGAGATAGACCTTCGTGGCGGCTGGCCACCTACAAAATGTTGGTCTATATAAACACTGAACTTTTCAGCCGACCGCCCGCAGGTTGAGCGGTCCGTCCAACGACCTTCGATGAGTTCCGGCCTCAACACAATTCAACATAATACAATACAATACTTCCCCCGTTTTAATCATCACCGATGACACCACAGCTTCGCACTGAAAATGAAAAGTCTTCTATTGTAAAAATCTTATTGATTAAAAGCAATAAAAAAAAAAAAAAAAAGAAAAGCTACTATCAGGTGGGCACAGGATAGGGGAATTAGCATTCCATTAGAAGTCGTAACAACAGTGATTTTACAATGCCCCATGTGTCAACATCAGAAGCAGAGATCTATTCTGCATGTAATTCAAGGCACATTGAAATGGGGTAAATTGCCCTGACAGATTTGGAAGATCGATTATATCAGTCCAATACCTAGCCAAGGATGTTAATATGCATGCACCATTGTGGACACATATTCTGGTTACCTGATAGTGTTGCCATGCAAAAGAGCCACACAATTGAATACAATTAAGTTGTTGGATGAAGTAGCTGTGTATTATGGAGTACCCTTTACAAATTCAGAGTGACGATGGGTCGCATTTCAAAGGCCCTGAGGTTTCGG